>NC_133896.1:224013676-224375286 GCF_964199755.1 Larus michahellis
GGGAGCAGGCAGGACCTGGTAATCCCAAGTAACATTAAAACATCTCAGCTGTTCCACAGTACTAGGTGCAATTTGGTGAAGATGAAGTATCAGAGATCAGTCCAAAGAAAAGAATCAACTGTGAATATTTATCTCCATGGTCGTCTTGAAGATGAGTATCAGTTTCAGGTGATACTAAATTATTCGCTTTGGAACAAAAAGGCCGCTGCTAATATTCAGCCTTAGCCTCTGCTTTTCGTAACAACATAGCCAGCGCAGTCAGTGATTTTCTGGTAGCATCTCCCAGGCCCCTGCACTGCTCGCTCCTGGAGATCTTCAGCTCTGTTTATATACAATTTCACTTTATTCCAGTCTGTCTCCAGGGGGCCCGTTCTGGATCAACTGAACTGAGTAAGTAATACTCCCACTGTCGTATGACTTCACTGGTATATCATTTTAAATCATCAATATATCTCGCAATATAAAAATAAAACAGAAGATTGTTTCAGAAACTTCCTTTTTAAACTTGATGTTTTTCTAACTTTGTAAAAGGCAGTCGCAGGAGTGTCTTTTCATTGAATAGGAAAGATGACAAAATTTATTACAATTTGTGCTCGTTCTGCATTAATGTCTACAAAAACAGCTGAAACCTCTTTTATGAAACAATGATCAAAATCACACAGAATTTATTTATTTATTTATTATTGTTTTTCACTTACTGAGGACTTAGAAAAAAGTTCCTATTATCATTTTCTCAACAGTGAGCAAATTAAATATGTATTGAGTACTGTCATACATAATAATCATCCCATTTCATATTCATTGGTACCCTCATAAATGAAACATAAGCTCATCTGGAGGGAGTTTTCACCTTGAAGGCAATAAAGACCATTTGCTTACCAAATATAAATAAAAGGGAAAGTATAGAAAAAAAATACTATGTCTTACCATTGTAAGGGTGAACGGATGGCTTTCCAGTGCCGACACTCTCGGACAGTGTAGAATAACATACTGAAACAAAATCAGTCAGAGAAAATAAAATGATGGAAAAGATATATTCAAAACATTCAGCGATGGGCTAGCACACACAAAGTGAGTCATCCCTATGGAAAATACTGCATGAACAGCAGTGATTTTTGAGGGGCACGTTAACTCACCTGACCAGGCCTTGCTTTAAAGTCGTCTTTTATCATCCTTACTTCAAGGACATTGGAGGGATGGCTTATCACCGAAGTTATGGTGACCGGTTTATTGCTGCGGATGTAGCGGTACAGCCTTTCCACGCAGTACAAGCACAGAGGTCCGGAAATCCAAAACCAGGTCTATGGAAGAACAAAAATATGCCAGCTCAAGGACTTTTCATTGTATGTTTTCTGATTTCAAAACTACATGAGTGCTTGCAGGACCTCATTTCACGTCTATTGTGGAACAGTGTTTTGGTCACAAGTGACCTCCACATCTCTCTGCGTGCAGAAACCCAAGCGCGTTATGGGGGCTTAATCAGTCTAACCGCAGCATCACCCACAAGCACAAACGATTTCAATCATGAAACTCATCAGGAACAAAATGCTAATGACCTCATTTGCAACCATGTTACTCCGGTTTTGTGTAGTTAGACTGCGGCTGACTTCAGCAGTGAAGGACACAGCACATACACTGTTTAAAAATCTAACAGACCAGAGTCTGTTCTGGCACATAGCACATTATATAGCACAAGCAATTCTTGTGCTATATAATTCATGCTCATATTAAGCTTGTGTAAAAACACAGTCAAGGGAGAGAAATGGGCACTTTTGAATCACGATTCATTTGCCCCAGTGGAAGATGTGTATACCAGACAAATAATGCCCTGGAAATGCCCGTTTCTCTGCAGTGGTTATACAGGGAGACCTGGGTGACTACCTCAGATGGAGACATATGCAGCTGCTCAGCTAAATCCCATCCTAAAAGTCAATTACTAACAGCTCATGGCAGAGCTAACTACTAATTCCACATCTGCTCGGTCATTCAAGCCATGGCACTGAAGTGCCCTCAACCTTCATCCATCCTCCCTTCCCAATTTTTGAAGTGACACATCAGCATCTCTTGCAACTAGCAGATTATTTTATTTCCTCAAGGACCTCTGGCCTTAAAACTTTGGAACCTCACAAGTCCTAAGGCTTTCTTTTTTTTTTTCAAACTTGGTATCACTAAGAGCATAAAACACTTCCAAATCAAAAAAAGTCCTAAAATAAAGTTACGAGCTGCCAGGAAAACACTGAGTGACCATTTCTTTTCATGGCTCTTGTTTCCCCATAAACAGCTATAAAGTAGACACCTTAAGCCCCAAAGAATGCCCCAAAGTTTGATGTCCTGTGGGTCATCTGGAGCCAGATGTACACTGATTCTTGTAATTCAGGAGTATTATCATGACAAAATACAAATCCAAAGAACTTTGTTGGACGACCTCAATGTAGAAATGACCATTTCTTATTATGATTACATGCACCACAGTAAAATGGGTTCCCACTGCAGCTAGTAAGGGACATGTGTCCTACAGAAAACAACAACAACAACAACAACAACAATAATAATAATAATAAAAAACAACTCCGGTGAGTTTTGTTATGGAGCCACCTTGAGTGGTGGGCCTTGGATTTGTGAACTCCATATTCCCAAACTTCCTCAGGCTACTTGCCAACACAGCCCAGCTCATCTTTTCTCAAAATAAAAGAGAAAATCTGGATGAAGACAAAGCTGCTGCCACAAAACATAAAGAAACAAAAGGAAAACGAAAAACAGAAAAAGAAAAGGCTTTTCTGCCCCCGCTGCCACCATGCTCGTTTACCCATGCCACGTATCAAACAAGGCTGTCTGCAAACAACAGGCTACACAAAGCCAAACCACAACCAACTGCAACCCAGAAATAAGTATTAGGACTTGCTTCCACATAGTAAAAAAGAGAACAAATGGAGTTTGATTATTTCAATTAACTACTGCTGCACAATGCTTACAAAGGGACCTTATGAATATGTTATATAAATGTTTGCTCTGAAGTGCTACGCTGTTAAAGTCACATTTATAGCAAGAGCAATACATCCCTTAGCGTGTCATACAAAAAAGAACATTACAACCGATCTCTTGACATTTTTCTGCCCTATTCTATGCGCCACATTGTAATGCAGTTCAAGGTTTAATACAGATTGTTTTTTTCCCACCAAATCTTTGAATGCCTGAAAAGGTTTTAATAATATTTTCCACTATTAAAACATCTGGTCTGGAAAAGCAATAATTAGTGGTTATGGCTGACTGAAAGACTTGGCATGGCTTGTAATACCTGAAACGTCGGATCATACAGACCTCTGGGAAGTGTGACTGGAACTTGGGTTCCTCGGAACAAATTCTCATAAAGTTATTTTGTACAAAGGGTTCTGGTACTGATAAGTCCTCTGGGAAAGGCTCGGTAGTATAGTCAGGAAACGACTCTTCAAAAGCCTTTGGCACCGTCATGTTCTCTCGGAGTGTTTTGTTAGGATTAAAGCAACCAGGAGGGTGTTCCTCTAAGTTGGTCTGGTACTTCAGCACCCCCCTATAGGAAAATAAAAATAGCAAAGACACTGAAGTAACAGTCAAAACCAAGAAACTTATCTTAATTCAGGGAGGGTTTCAGAAAGCAGTCACAATGCTCATCTTCTGTAAGAATTTTTATTCCATTTGCTTTCAGGATTTTCAATGAGATTGAAGCTTTGCAACAATAGAGTCCCTTGTCACTAGAGGCAAGGTTTAACTGTTCCAGCTCAGTTGGCACTCCCCCACTGAACAGCCTCAAGCTTAATACCGCTTGAAAGGGGGAGATATAGTGGGAGCCTTGAAAAAAATTAAATAATCACATTTCCAGTTCAATCACAGCCAGGCTGTTTTCACTCAACCTCCCTACAGTCAGCAAGCCCCGTTTGTTGAGGCAATCCGTAGCAGAAGTGGCCTAAGTTGCCAAATCATAAACTGCAGGAATGTTCCCGCTACTCGGTGTTTATCAGGTTTGCACACAACGGCATAATTTACTTCTTTAAATAACATCTTGTTAAATAGATAGAAGGAAAAAAAAGAAAGCCCTGCATGACAGACAAGGAACGTTTTTGGCAAATTATTTTGTGGGGTCCATGCTTGTTTCTTAAGCTAAAGTTATGCTCGATAGGCCAAAGCCAATGGCGTGAGGTTCAACAAGGCCAAGTGCTGGGTCCTGCGCTTGGGTCACAACAACCCCATGCAGCGCTACAGGCCTGGGGAGGAGTGGCTGGAGAGCTGCCCGGTGGAAAAGGACCTGGGGGTGTTGGTTGATGGCCAGCTGAGTATGAGCCAGGTGGCCAAGAGGGCCAACAGCATCGTGGTTTGTATTAGAAATAGTGAGTAGGACTAGGGAAGTGATCGTCTCCCTGTACTCAGCGCTGGTGAGGCCCCACCTCGAGGGCTGTGTCCAGTTTTGGGCCTCTCACTCCAGGAAAGACACTGAGGTGCTGGAGCGTGTCCAGAGAAGGGCAGAGCTGGTGAGGGGTCTGGAGCACAAGTCTGGTGAGGAGCGGCTGAGGGAGCTGGGGGTGTTCAGCCTGGAGAGAAGGGGGCTGAGGGGAGACCTTCTCGCTCTCTACAGCTCCCTGAAAGGAGGGGGCAGCCAGGGGGGTCGGGCTCTTCTCCCAAGGAACAAGTGATAGGATGAGGAAAGCAGGGGAAGTTTAGATTGGATAGTAGGAGAAATTTCTTCACTGAAAGGATTGTCAAGCACTGGACCAGGCTGCCCGGGGAAGTGCCTGAGTCACCATCCCTGGAGGTATTTAAAAGACGTGTAGATGTGCTGCTTAGGGACATGGTTTAGTGGTAACTTGGCAGTGCTGGGTTAACGGTTGGACTTGATGATCTTAAAGGTCTTTTCCAACCTAAACGACACTATGATTGTAGTAAAATGAAGTGAGAACTTTGCAGCTGCAGCTAGAAACTGTGGAGAAAGAAGTGGAAACGTGAGCCACTCTATGACAACACATGAATGAATCACTGAAAATGAGGAAGAACTGATAATACCAGTAATAGAATTCCTCGGAATACTGCTTGCCTCCAAATCTGGATTTGATGACAGTAAAAGCACAGGGAGAAGTGTTTAAAAAAACAAAGGGCTAAATGATAGCTGTACAGGATGATGTTGGGTGGGAAATAAGGCACAATGTCTTGTGAGACGTGCCCTCAGATTGCTAGGCCACGTGGTGAAGGCTCATCTCAAGTATATGATCAAACATAAGGACATGTGCTCCCCCCTTCTCTCCCCAACGTACAAACATGGCTGCAGAGACAGCGTCTAATTCACAACAAGAGAGAGAAGTAGAATATCTGCAATATTCCCAACTTAAATGGGTTCCAACAGGCCACTGGCAATCTTCCCTACTGAAATGCAGTCCTGACAGCTAGTAACAAGCTTCCTACATGGTCCACTGAATAATGTACAGCCTGGAAGCTAAACCTGCTCACTCTAAACTCCACATCTGACCCTTGGAGAATCACTTGGGAAGTGTCCATGTGCCTACACCCATGCTTCTGTCTGTATTTATTGCCCGATCATGCCTATTGCTTGCATCTGGCATCACTGTTGGTCATCGCATATTTGCAAAGTGACAGATACCCCCAGCATTATGGTAGTTCCCTGCTCCATAAATATTATGGTGCCTCGTGGATTTAGCTGGAAATCACAGCACATGCGATATTTTTTCAATCAACCTTATGTACATGCCTGCCAGCTGCTCTCACAGCTTCTCTGTTCTCCCAACGTCCCAAAAGAGGATTCAAAGTTCTCCTTGAGATATGAATAACTGAACTGCAAATACGAGCATCCCCTCCAGCGATTTCTGGTTTGTTTAAACTATTACAAACATGCTAACTGAGTGGCAAACTGGGATGACAAAGCTGGCTGTTAGTAGCAGCTGCAATGACTCCCATTTCTGAAGCTGTCAAGGAAAGGCAGGTTGTCTTACACGGCCAAGATCAGTTCGCAGAAAGGTTGAATTCTGCACAACTCTTAAGGAGCCTAAGATATAGCCACACATATTTATTCGATACAACACCTGAATACATAAAAATCAATATGTGGATGTCAGTAAGTAGGAGACAGACATCTTTAGCAAACAAAAATGGGAGAGACAAAACCAGCAAGTAACATGAAAGTGTCCTACTGGCTGAGCAACACAGCATGCAATCTATTTGCATGGGCACACATCAACCTCTGCCCCAATTTTCTATGCCCAAAATAGAGACAACATTCACTTCTGGATAGAGCTGGAAAATACCTATCACTATTTTTTGAGATTTTTATGATGATAAGCTAGAGGTCAATGTTTCTTAATGTTTTTATAGGGAACTACACTGCTCCTATCTTCTCATCCATCTGCCACTGCTCCACTCAAGGCGAGTTGCTTGAGGTGTCTCCTAAAGGTCAATGTGTGGGTGGAATCTTAAGAATTTTCAGCCTTTGGATAACGCTAGTGACTCTTACTCTCAGCTCCTATGAACCAGCATAACCCACTTAACTCCACAGCAGTATCAAATTGGATCAGCTGAGGATCGGGCTCTAAATTTTTCGTATGTTTTATAGCTCCTTATATTGGTACTAGAAACATCACGCTTCTGCTTTAACATAAACTATTTTTTCTTGTTGCTATTACTGGCCTAAAATACAAATAAATTAATGCAGATATGCAACAAGCCTTCAGACACTAAAATATCTGAAAGTCATGTTGCAAGAATTACAAGAGCAACAAAAGTCTTTAAGAATAATTCCCTGAAAGATTCTCCTCTCCCTTAGGGTAGGGATGAAAGAACAAACCAATAAATCAGATGAATCACGTCACTTTATATACTGGTGAGAAGTGCTAGGCTACCCTGAGGAAGAGAATACTCAGGAACATACCTATAATAATTTGAAACAAAACAAGAATACAGGAATACTGTGGAAATACTCAAAAGGAGAGAATCCCAAGACAGTAAATGCTCACTCAGCCTGCCTGCACAGTCCAGGCACAGGAAACGCCTTGCTCTGTAGAGTAACTGGCCATGTCAAAAGACATGCCACGTAGGAGTCACCTTGGCACCTAAGCGTATGTGCCTAAGCTTCCTTTATTCTCGGAAGAGATCTTCTAATCAGTACCACCAATGACGCCTAGAAATCAATCCAGCTCATTTGAATGTAGATCTTTGTAGCAGCAGCTTAGCTAAAGCACTCTCAAGGCTCCATTGACTATTTATTAGAACTCATTAGACTATAATGGGAGACAGACACTTAGAAAGCATGTGGAGACCCACGTTTACGCGTCTTAAACTTGAACTGACTCCCACTCTCCATGACTCATTGTTCTCCCACTTTTAACTGACACTCCGTTTTTTAGGTTCTCACTGAAAGGCTTTCCAATTCAATATTAAGGAGGCTGTGTGCAAGAAGATACCTGTTTAACGCTTGGTGCATTCCTGCAGCCTTGGCTGGCGAACTACTTTAGCTATACTTCTTCCTTCATGAAGTGGCAACATGGTTAGGAAGACAACGGGCAAAGGATAACACAGTGAAGGAGATGAATTAAACTGGACGTGAAAAATACTCTGAAGGCAATCACTGGAACAGAGTGCCGAGGAGGTTAGAGGCTCTCGGTCACCAGATGTTGTCAGGAAGTTAGACAAACACCTGTCAAGAATAATTTAGCAAAAGTTTATCCTGCTCCAGGATGGGAGAACAGGTTACATCCATCTCCCCCAGCTATGAACAAGCGCAGTGCCACAGCAAGGAAAAAAAAACACAAAACAACAGAGAGAACTGGAATTGTGTCCAGGAATTTCAATTGTTTTAATTCATTATTTCAATTCACCGGATCTCAAGCTGCGTTTGTTTTGTTCAACAACATATTCCTACCATGGTCTTGCTAGGCCTAATTGCCTTTCACTATTTACTTTAAGCAGCGGTGCTCGGTGTCGCGCAGACATTCCAGCACCCTGTGTTTCAGTAGATGTTTGGTGACACGGAGAAATAAATCTCATTCAAATACCCCTTCCCTTCCCTGTACCAGTCTCCTACACCCACAAAGCAAACTTCAGAGACGTTAATCTTGTGGTAGAGCTGGGCTTGTTTGTGCCAGATACAGACCTGACCATCAGCTTCGTGGTACATGAACACTCGTCTCATGTTTGTGGAAAAAAAGAAGAAAAACTAGTATATTTTGTATGATGGCAACGAGAAAGAGATAATCAGGGAGGGGCCATTCCTTCCGCCTCCTTAGGAGTCAAAATGGAAGGGAGAGAGGAAAGAGAAAGGGATGAGCAAACTTACTTCTCATCCTCCTCTCGGCAACCAGGTAAGAGAGGGCAGAAAAGCAGCAATAGTGTTTTCTTGATTTCCCACTAGAAACTGGTAAAATGGACAAGGAATAAACGTGCAAGTGTAGAAGTTTGTGCTAGCTGGCTGTAGTAGCACACAATTCTCCAAGCTACAGTCTGAACATTATTTAAATAATAACCTGTTGAAAACCTGAAAAGCACAACATCTTGTCAAGAAGTTGGCCCACTGTGCACAAGCGAGCTCGGGAAAAGCAGTAATCAAGGGAACTGCTCTTTCTGGTTATGCGTCAGGAAAAGGGACAGTGTTTTCCACTTACTTACCCAGAAACATGCAGCATCAGCAGCATATAGAAGACAAAGAAAAGGTTGTGTGTATACCAGAAGATGTCATAGTTTGAAACCCTGAAAAGAATAAACCATGGTTCAATGCTGTTTCACTCAGATGGAATCACTGCTCATTAAAAGCAGATCTGTGCACGTAGGACATCATTATACACCACGTAGTCACGTAGAATAGTCAAAGCCCAGTACGTTTTCCTCCAGGCACGCAATTAAGTATCTGCACGCAATTAAGTGTTGAGAAGAACAGGTGACTGGCACAGAAGTAAAAAGTTGAGGAAGATGGACACAGAAGTACAGAGCCAGCTGAAGAACCCTTGCAAAATTAGGAGACTTCACTGGTTTCATAGGTCCTGCTTAGGCCCTATCACATCCTCATAGCTAGAATAGTTCTTCAGCCTCCAGGCTCAAAACTAAATCTCTTTAGAGTGAGTGCCTCCTCCCGTTCTCTGCCCCAGTACAGGGCTGTGGTGTTTCATGTGCCACTACTGGTACAACACACAAACAGGTATCGTCGACAGCAGCAGCAGGGCGGGTGGGAAAGGTAGAAGAAATCTGTGAGGGTATACAGTGGAAGACAATACAGCAGGAAAGGGAAGGAGAGCAAGGAGGCAACAAGAGGACTGTCAGGAGAAATTTCAGGGCAGGAAGCCACATACGGTGGGGCTCTAGGACTGATGGTGTTGGGAGGAACAAGAAGAACACGACCACTGTGAGGATCAGGAGAGGTGAAGGGGAAAGGGGACTTACTTTCATCAGTAACTTGTTAGGTAATGCAAAAAGAACCAAGACCAAAGAAAATACTCATCCGGAACTGTTTTCTGTTAAGCCTGTTTGTTTTTTCTTGAGTAAAATAGTCACCAAAGAACAACAACCACCAAATGGTTAAGAAAATATTCTACTTCATAGCATACAAACACACCTCTCACACTACACAGCATGGTAGTAGAGTCCCTTCCAAAACCAAAAAACCTACCCCCATCCATAAGCCAAAGCCATTATTAAATAAAAAACAGCCTTAACTCTGAGTACGTAGTTTAAGAAGCTACTCCTCTGACATAGATAACTTTTTTCAGAATTTTTTCCCCTCCAACCATATTTCACATAAACAATGAACTACCCTTGCTTCAGTACATCTGAAACGTACATTGCATTTGTTTCTGTCAATATGGGACTTAGCTGTTTCCTTTCTCAAGACAGAAAAAAATAATTTTGACATTCTGAGGGCCACGAAAATAAAACCCAAGCAAGGGCAGTTCTAAGGAACCCATCGACAGCTGGGGGCTCTGAAGCCCCCCCTTCGCCCTGCCGTTCTTCCCCTGTTCAGCACCACGCTAACACTTTTTCCTCCTTGAGGCTGCTCAAACCATTTCTGAGTACCCACACCCTGGCAGGCACTTTCATGCAGTCGCTCAACAGGATCCGTAAGGAGCTGTGGGAGCGAACATCAGTGAGATGAAAGTGAAGGATGGTGGTGTGGGGAATGGAGGCACAATGAGAAGGCACAAAGAGAACAACATTTACCCCCAGGCCTGAAACACATCTTGGAGCTCTGGTTTAATTTGGTATCTGGCTACAAAACCGAAAGCTGCACACTGAATTAATTCTTATTGGATCTTGAGCACTTTTTTCGGAATGCACCAATTTTTCAAAATTTCCGTGACGGAAAGTCAATCCCAGCTTCTGATGTGTCATTTTCAACTGCTAATTATTATTACTGATTAAAACTACTGTATACTTCTTGTCTGAGTATGTCTAAATGTCAGCTTCCGGCCAGTTGACCATTTTATTCTTCTTTCTGCATTCCTGCAGATACCTCTACTATAAAATCCTGGTTCCTCGCATGCCTGAAGTTCCCCTAAATGTAATCAAGTCCTCTCAACTTCACCTGCTTAAACTAAAGGGATGGAGATCCTTGAACCTCTTACCATAAAGCATGTTCTCCAACTTTTTAATAATTACATGTTTCTTACTTGTATTTGTCATTTGTTTCAGTGGCCAGTCTGGCCCAAACCACACCTTCTTAAACTGTGTGTCATACAGATACATACAATATTCTAATACACTGATCTTCCTACTGCTACATATAGATTTTTATACTTCTTCACAACGTTTCTTACTTTCTTTGCCATCTTCTTAGGGCTTAAAATTGACGTTACTCACAGAATGAAAGCATTTCTTAGGAACTCCCAAGTCCTGAAAATTTGAGATCAAGTTGAATATTTAATTTTAATTTTGGTTAAACTACTTTAGAATTTTGCAGGTGCAGACCTGCAAGAGTTAACCGACTGAGAAATGTAAGGGGCAACTGCCATACTTTAAAGGGACACAGCAAGCAGCACAGTTTTAGAAAAATATTTTTAGCCCTGTTACAGCTAGTTTTGAAAAGGAAGATATAGGTGGTAGTTAGAAGATGAAATTGAAGACTGGAATATTTGGTTACAGAAAGAGATGGCATTGGAGTAGCTTATATTTTAATGTTCCTTTAAATATATGATTTCCAAAGTCACTAGTAATTATTTTCATTGGAAACACTGTTGAGCAACATTCATTTGAAATATAGCAGAAACGACAACGTTTATTCATAGGGGGTTTTTTATTGTATTTTCTAATAACTTTATAATCCCACCAACAGACAACTACTAAAAAACGTATGTTGGTCTAATTCCCAGGTATGACCTGGAAGAAATTTAGAAAATTTTTCAAACACCACTCATTTTCCCCTCTTTAAAACATTAGCAGCTAATTCAATCCTCCTAATACTTATTCATACAGTTTACTGAACAAGTAGAGGCACGAAAATAGCAGGATAATCATGCAGAGAAAAATTTCAGGAAGAACATACAAAGGAAGAAATGATTAAGCAGGTCAGTGTGCAAGAGCGGATTAGGGCTGAAATCAAAGAGAGTATAACAGTCTCTGAAATATTTTTTAAAAGCCCAGTTTCTGATACGCAGTGAACATTTACAATTAATTTTTCTAAGACCATAGCATGAGCTTAGTCATCATAAAGCACGTGAGAATCCACAGGGAAAGAGATTTAAAAGGGACAGAAAGATGCACACAGAGGCTCATTTCCTCAGGAAAAGACATTATAAAGACACGCTTGAGCCATATGGCTGAGGGAGAGTAACAGGAGATGCAAATGATCTCTTAGGGCTTTGATTCTGCTGGGAGGTGCAGAAAGATGGGAAAGCACTTGCACTTGAAGAAGGAAATGACAAGCATGTAACTCGGAAAGATGGAAACCTTTGTTGCATGAACTGCAAAATTATTATTTCCAAGAATATGTTTGCAACTACATATATTTTCCTAAGTTTCCCAATGATTACTAAATGCTGTTCTTTTTTTCTAATTTATCGTGGCCTTGAAGAAAACAGGACTTTGTTCTGGCTCAGTGCTGTGGAGTGAAGTAATTGTTTCATTTTTCCATCTTCCCAAAATTGGCTTTCTTTTGCAAGAAGAGCCATCTGTGTGGACGATGTAATGTGCAGCCATGTCTGACATCTTGGGCAGCAGTCTCATCCTGGACTTCTGTAGCCTACAGTGTCTCTCAAAGGTCTCAACCCTGGAAGTACCATCGTCTACAAAAAGTGCCCAAGTATTTGCTGAACTACTTTCCTGAATCAGCGCCAGATAACGTTGCTACTCAGGAAAGACAGATTAGTTCAACAACGTCCAAACCCACATACCCAGCTCACATCGGCGAAGCACCATTAACGTTTGAAGATTAAAATGTCCTTCAGAGTTTGGTGAATTGAGATGATGTATTTACATAATCAGTCTTTGAATTCACCAGAGACTGCTATAAAAACCAAGGGTTTTTTTATAAGCTTCAGTTGCAGAATCCAAGCCTTAAAAAGGCTACAACATTTGGCTAGATCCTCCGAGATCCCGGTCACTCAAATGTACCATAATACGTGTTCAATAATGTCGGTGCAGGATGTGAACCCATTGGAGGACCAAAACTTAAGAAATCCCATCAGCTACTCTAAGCCAATACTGCATTGCTCTTTCAAAATTATAATCAACATTCAAAATAAGCAGAGCTTTAAAAACGCAACATTCTACTTAGGTAGCATAATTCTGTTTGGTTTGCTTCATTGCTGTTTTTTTCTGTGGCTGTTTTTTTACAGTTCGCTGTTATAATTAATTGATGAAAATAATTAAGATAAAGATATCATCTTATTTTACTTCCAGTGGACTTAATTTATGCATTGGACAGAACTTGCCATATGCTTAGTTTACTGCCTCCCTGTACAAACAGGAAAAAAGAACTATTTGCATTTTTAAAGACCTAGGTTTTTAACTGAGCACATTCCTCAAACAATATCTTCCTCTGAAGGCAATTTAATCAGGTTTTGTAATTTTTTGAATACAAAATTCACTGTGACAATTTACCTGCAAGCTAGTAAAAAAAAAAAAATACGGCAAGAAAACTGGTATTTTTAACACTCATTTAAATACTTCTTGCTTTGTACTGCATTTACTCTTTGTTCCCTCTAATCAGTATGAGAATATGATTACGCAAATGGCATTTTTCAGCATAGCGATCAGATTATGTCTTACCTGATGGCATAGGTAGAAGCTGTACACATTAGGAATAATACCAACACCATAATGACTCCAGTCAGACCTGGAACTAAAACAGACATAAGATAACTTACATTTGACTTGTGGAGAGGTACAGTTGTCTCCTACGACCTTTTAGGAAAACAGAAGTTATTAGACATAGAAATCATGATTCAATCAAACTCCTGCATGCATTTATCTCTTGAAGACAATTCATGTATTAAACCAGACAAGAAAGAAGAGATGTTCTGTTATTCCCCACCTTCCCAGAGAAAAACAGCCTCTTCCTTGCATTTCACCAAGCATCACTAATTTCCTATTGCCTTTGCTCCCGCAATCATTTGCTCAGAACGTTTGTCTCTAAGCAGGTAACCAAGAACAATTCCTGTCTATTTGTTTATTTGTAAGACTAACTGTACAAGTTTCTATACCTCTTTTTTTATTCCAAACCCTAAACTCTGTTGAACACGACAACTAAAAACCTGGTCAGGGAGAGAACTTCAAGCAAATCAGTTTCTATGCAAGCTGTCACTACAATTGTTTGCCAACCCATTTCATCCTGGAATGAGAAAGAGCCTGAAATTACTCTCCATGGCATTGTATCATGCTTGAAATTGCTGCCCGTAGAGCAAGGTCTGTGAGAGGGATCTACAGCCAGTATTCGCCAAGGAAAGGGTAAAAACATTAAGGACTGGACTCATCTGCTCAAATGCAGACTCGTATCAGAACTAGTCTATCCTCATCTCTTTTTTAAGTCAAAGGAGAGCATTTCTACAGCATGACTCGTTTCATCCTAAAGTAGAATCCTGCCCATAAAGTACCATAAACCATCAGCCTAAAGAGGCATTAGAAGAACCCCAAAGTTACCACTTTTTCTGAGCTATTTTATCTTCTTTTTATCTTTATCTTACCACTTTTTTATCTTCAAAATTGCCATCCCAGGCATTAAGAATCTGAATTAAGAACTAAGAACGTTTTACTTCACAAAGAAAAGTCACGTGTTTGGGTTTAAACAAGGTCAGTCAGGCCAATCACCAAGCACAAAGCTAAATAAGTGCTGTTTTAGTCTCAGAATACAAGAGTTTCAACCAGCTTTCATGGGCGCAAATGGCAAAACCACAGATTTTAATGGTCCAGGATCTTTTACAGGATCACATCCTAATGATAACAACGAGCTAATTTTTTAAATAATTCATTGTGATTTTAGACTCTTTAGCAATAAAGAGACAATTTCAAATCTTATCTTTTTATAAACTTCCCAATATCCACTTGTTGATAAGTCTGATACCCAAACTCTGATACATTCCAAATCACCCCTCGGTTTTACAAACTGTAGGAAAAATCCTGGTCCTGCAATCAATGGAAGTTTTGTCACGGACTGCATAAGAAACATTAATGTCAGTCCTTCGCAGAAAGGTTACAATTAAAAGCAGTTGCAATAAAAAATGTGCATTCTTTCCGTTCTTCTTCATTCTTAGCCTAATTTGACAGGTCGCGTGCAATCGGTCTCCCCTCTGACACAAATACTTCCAATCCAACTGCAGTGCAGCACTTGATCCAGCTTCCTACGTCGGCACTCACGCCACAGATCACCTTTTCCAGCCAGTTCTTCAATTCTCTTCTCCATCACACTGCAAATATGAAACCACTGCCAACCTCGCCCCGATTCATCGGTGCATTTTTGGTGTTTCCTCTCCTCTCTGTCTCGCTTTTCCCCCACTAACTACAGTCTTGAATACTTGTTCTTCCCAGAGCCTCGCATCCTTAAGCCAGGAGGTTCTTTCCCAGACTGATGTGAAAAGCCATCGCACTGTAAATCCTTCCAAACCCTTATTCCTTCTCTTCACTGTTAAAAAAATCAGCCAATAAATCTAGTTTGGGAAGAGACCCTTTTTTTGCATATTTGTACAGCTCCCATTGCAGCGAAGTCTTGGTCCCTGCCTGGGCACTCCCACGGCACAAATAATAAATGTTAATTAGCCGCTGTTAGGATGGGGAGTGATCTGAGAAACCTTACATTTAAAATTAAAATCACAAAAAAAAATGCTTTTTGCAACAATGTGCTCAGACCTTTTGCTCAAACTTTTGAAAATGCAGTATTTTCCCAGCTGCCAGAGGGTAAAAGGAGTTCCACCTTGCAGATCCTCTGTGCTCAGCTACTGAGGCCTCAAAGTGCCCCCAGAAGCTGTAACATTTGATGGGGCCTCCACACTCAGTCCTTCTCCTTTATGCAAGATATTAAATGTGGCACTGGAGGCTTGTTCTGATCCCCCCTCCCCATCTTTAACTCCCTCCTCTGTGAGTTACCTTCCTTCAGGCCTCCACCACGGGTTCACTGACTACACCAGTCACCCAGCCTATTTCCAGTTAGCAGTTAACTTGTACCTCAAATTTCTGTCATTTCACTTTCTCACTTCCTCTGCTTTCAACTGACCTCAACCTGCCTAGGGTTTTCGGAAAGCCCTTTTCCACCAAGGCTGCCAATTCTAGTAAATGTATGGGATTGACAGGTCTAGAACGCCATCAGCTGCTGACCAGAATGATTCTTTTGGACCCTGCCCTAAATGACACAAAGTTGGAATTTTTTCATTTGGTCTAAATAAGGACCTTTGCCTCCGAGAGGACCTTGTCCTGCTTGTGAAGCACTACAGCTCGGGCTCGTGCCTACCTGTCCATACCCAAACATTGCTCCCTTCTAAATTCCTGCACCAAAAATGTTCTTGCTTATTTATTCTTTGTAAGTGCTGAAGCCTGATTCCCATATAACAGTTTAGATGGCGCCGAAGTCAAACCGAGCCTTAAATAAACCAGCTGAAGCAAGACGGCTGCTTTTCTGTTGTGTTTCTTTTTCTAGAAATTGGATCATTTAGGAATTTGGGTTTAATATTATGCAGAATCCCTGTTTGAAACTGATGATTTTCCACTGACTCATCTGTACAACAACAGCTTTGAAGACGCTGCTCATCCTACTACAGGGCTTACGTAAGTCCTCCCTCCTGACTACTGGATAAGCAAACCCGGCTTGTATTAACACAAATAACACATCTCAACCTAGCTGAGATACAACAAACGGAGCATGCAAACACGGGATCAGAATGTTTTGTCTGGAGAGTGAGGATGAGAAGCAGCAAACTTTTGCATTCCATTTTGCAACAGACTTACCAGTAGCAAAAAGCAGTTTCCTCGGGTCCTGAAAAACAGACAGGTCAAAAAAGAAGTCAATATATTTGATTTTATATATGGTAATAATATGAATAATGTAATAATAACAAGTAGCTCATAAAGCTCACAGGCTCGATGGTGTAAGCAGTCCCTAAATCTGAATGCAGGAATGGATTTGGTATTTGGCAGCAGTTTACACTGACTGCAATTCAACATAAATTAAACCTTCAACCTTTGCATTCCTCCAGTGAAGACGGTTCCGATCTGTTATGAAAAATTAGGATCCAGATAATCTTAAAAATTATTATTTTTTGAAAGCCTAACTTTACTCAGGTACCTCATACCTTTGGGAGGACAGAGGGGAGCAGGAGAGAGAGAGATTTTGAATTTCGATGAAAGACCAGCAGCAAGAATTTTACAGCCAATGGCATCACCAAGAGATGTGCAGTGGACTCCAGTGAAGCAGGACTGCACACAAAGGAGCTGACAATACAAGGCCAGATGTTCCTGTGTCCTTCACCGCACGTGAGAGGAAGAGGGGATACGTCAACCCCACGGGAAACTGCCTCACTCCCTTGAGTCCTACGCCTCCTGAGGTTTTGTCCTCACTGCGGAGAAGAACTTTGGTTTGTTTTTTTTTTTTAAACTCGCAGTAAAATGCAGTGAGGGGAGGTGAGCAGTTGTCGTACAGGTGAGAAAAAATGAAGCGTCCCTCTCTCTGACCTTGTCTGCACCCAAACACGCGCCCCCGCATGCAGAAGACGGCAGCAGCATCCAGACTGCCCGCCCCAGCTAACAACATGTTTAAGTGGAATTCAAGCACAGAGATTCAAGAGCTACTCGAGTACCTAAAATATGTGAGGTTTTGATCCTAGAGTTACTAAAAACTTGTTATTATCTCCATTTTTCTATTGCAAAATTCCTAAGGCTGCTTAGCACAGGCTGCCATGCACACCCTGGCACGTTCTTGCCTGCGGCAAGCTCCTGCTAATGTTCCTGATGAGGCTAAGCCCATCAGACCACTCCTAACACACGCAGACACTTGAGTTCAATCCAGAACCTCAGCACAATAGTTGGTGTTGGCATGTCTGCCTGCCGTAGAATAGCTCGGTGATTAGATCATTCACCCGGGGAGTAGAAGACCTTGGTTGTTGGTCCTTATGCGCCTGGGCTGAGTCAAGCTCTCCTTTTCCAGGAAAGGATGCAGCTGGGATAGGGTCATTCTAAATCTTTCCTAATGAAGCTGGTAGAAAAGAAAAGCAGACTTGAGACCAGAATGAATATAAACAAGAGAGCACTTGAGTGGAGCCCAAAGAAGAAAGAGTCCCGGACTCCGGTCTTACTCCTACAATCTGCAAACATCTCTCCAGCGCCAAATGCACAAGCAAGCACCTGGAGGAGGGACTAGGGCTGGGGTATGCCCTCAAAGCAATCCGCACCACAGTCAGCAGTCAGGCAAACAAAGTATTTCGTAACTAGAAATCAGCTTCCAGCCCAGTTCGTGCAGATAACTGATTCCACTCTTCGCATATATACTCCAGTTCCCACTGCAGTTTAAAAATGCAAAATCACTCTCAAATCTCCCTGTCACCAGCACATGTCACGTGGCACTATATTCTAAATGTTGCAAACACAGAATGTATTTTTCCAAAACAGCAGAAGCGTCTCAATCAGGCCCACCCGAGGAACAGAGAGGAGCAGAAGAGTCGAACAGCCAATTTCAGTTGGAAGGGACCTGCAACAATCATCTACCCCAACCGCCTGACCAGCACAGGGCTGAACAGAAGTTAAAGCATGTTGTAGAGAAGAAGGAGAACAGGGCAGAGCGCAGGTGAAAGGACTTGATGACAGCGTTCTCCACCTCTCCATCCAAGAGGTCTGAATCCTGCTGCCTTAAACAAAGTGCTTAATGCACACTTCGTCCAGAGAAAGAAACAAAATCCACGGCAATCCACATGATGGTGACTTTTCAGTGCACAAAATCAGCAGCGCTCTACAGATCACAGGATGTATCTCGCAATGGAATTGGATATAAGAATAATCATACATTTAAATTATATACTTAAAAGCAAAATATAAAAGAACAGCTGGCTCACCTCACCGCGATAGTTTGCTGCATTTAGTGACAGGAAGTCTTCATTGTAGTTCTCAGAGAAGTTAAGAGCGTTCACCAGATGAGCAGCAACATGTAAGACTAAAAAAAACCAACAAGAGTAAAGCTGAGATCCGTAAACAAGAGGTAGACGTTCCCCTGAAGTAAAGAAAAGTGGCTACCCAGATGCCAAGCCATAATCACATCACCTGCTTGAGATGTATCGGGGACTAAGGAATTATTTTTGCTAAAGTAAATCAAGTTATAGATATGCATGGCAGAAAGCTGTATGCATTTAAGATATTACTTTTTTTTTAACACTAGAGCCATCATTTCCACACTGCAACGCTTCAGCTGGGAGACAATATTCAAAGGTGTCCACCAAAGAACACTTTTGCCTTCAGTTCAATGGGTGTTTGCCTCCACTGCTCCCTCTTCTGCTGATAAGCCTGTAGCATCCCGCTTCCTCACTCAAATTCCTCAGGCACAACTGAAGGTCAGCTATAATGGCAGATTTTGACCTGATCTCATACACCTGTCCTTTCAGAAACTGGAATTTTAAGGAAAGGCTCGGCGTTAGAATGTAAGCTCATGTGTTTAAAGGAAAAATAAACCAAACCCCACACACATCCCAGAAAGCATTCACAACGTAAGGCAGGGAAGCACAGAGCAAGACTACCCCCAAATGTACTGTATAAGAAAAACCACAAAAACCGGCTTTAATGCGTTTCCCAAACAAGCTGCTGCTCAGCACAGCAAGATCTCACCTGAAAAGATGCATATTGTAACACCACACGTCACATGGAAAGTTTTACTTTTATCTAGCAGCCTTCTGGTTTTCCGGCTGGCAACCTAATAAGAGAAGAATTCAAGCGATCTCTCTTCTAAAACAAAGCAAAGAGCAATTGAGCTCATTTAATAGCAACTTCAGCTTTTACTAGGCTTAACACCCTTGCAAGCACAGTATCTAAATTTAAAAACTACAGGATTATGACAATGAGTCAGTTCTGAGGTCTTAATATAGAAATCACAGTTGGGTCAGTATTCCACATAAAGTACATAGAGCACATAAAGTAACGTCCCTTAAAATTTAGGAATTCCAGCACTAATTGTTGTCGGCATCACTGAGCAGGATCAGGGGAAAGGTGTATTTGCATACGTGTAGGTATCTATAGGCATCAAATCTTACAGGTACTGTCACATGATGAACAGAACTCATAGGTTCAGTTGGCAACCGTCTAGAAAGCACAGGTGTTCCTCAAAAGCATCACTTACATTTCTGCCAAAGCAACTGACAAATCTCAAACAAGCTAAACTATTGTTTACTGAACACTGGTACGGAAAACAAACGCTCTTTGCTTTGCCAGAACTTTTTTTTTTCTCTCCTGATAGCGAATATATCAGGTTGGGTATTTTTATTTAAGAGTTCTGTCATTTCCAGTACGACACTTCTGGTCATGCAGAGACTCCGTTCTTTTTGCCCTGTTGAATTCTACCAGGAAGCAGTGGAGAGGACACAGATGTCTTTCATATTAGAGCTGGGAAAGGAGAAGACTTCGTCTGGTTACAGTTCCACAGCAAGACCCTGCGCTTCAAAAACGCCTTCAAGAAACCCTCCTCACGACAGGGCCAATCAAACCAGACAATGCCAGCCAAGGGGTCATGAACCTAGGCTGAACGATACTTGCACCAGGCAGGTACATACTGTATAACAAACAGGGATATATAGATTTTTTCCTATTATTTTTAGACTAAACAGAGACCGGGCCCTCCTCTTCTCAGCTGCTGCATTCTGAGGACAGTACTCACCTTCTGGGATCCCCGCAGGAAGGCCAAGAGAACACGGCACATGGGTAGAAGGACCAGGCAGCAGTTGAGATTGAGGACAGATGCTGAAGCTCTGCTAACACACAATCCTAGCTGAACAAATACAGCAAGAGTTAGATTGCAGGGAGAAAAGACGTTCAAATGGTTCCCTATTCAACCTCCTTTTCTTGGCTGTGAACCCAAATGGTTCCCATGCTCTCTTTGACTCATCAGAATAGCGGAGTTTCATGATGTTTGACCTGTACTGAAAAAACCACTGTACACACAGCATGCTGTCCTGTTCTCTGTGTGAAACAGCTCTCACCTTTGCATCAAAAACTTATTTAAAACTAATTTTGTGACCAATAATGTCAGCAAATGACAAATTTCTACTGAAAGAACCAATATCCTCACCGGTGCTCAAAGCCACGTGGAACAAAACTATCTATCTGAGACAACAACAAGCATCCACTGAGAAATTACCTGAAAGCTTCCACAAGCATAATTAAATAGGAGGGATAAATACTATGAAGACACTAGACAGCCACTTAAGTTTAAGCGTAATGATTTTCTGGTAAACAAGCCAGAAAAAGATGTAGAAAAATACTGATTCAATTAAATTGAAATGATAATATTGTTTCAAGGACTGCTATGGAACTGTCACGGAACTCCTCATCCATTCACACCACGCAGTGCCAGATTTGGACCTAATGACAGTAGGTTTTCTTCATTTTAACTACTCAATAGCTGGGAACTGCAATGAAATCTAATTTCACTAATGCTTTCACTGGTATATTTGGAACTTACATAATTAGAACAAAAACACCTGTCAAATAAATGAACAAAGCACCCATTAATGTCATAACCGGTATTTTTTAATCTTATTAAATTCTCTCATTCATTTATGATTTTTTAAAAAGTTAGCAAAATGCCATTATTCGCCTAGTTATTAGGTTGAATTACCATTTTACTACCTTATATAAAAATGCTTTTAGACTGTCAACAGATTTCTGGAAGGGTATTTCTTACAATGTTCTCTAAGCCCCAAGTTTTTCAACTCCTGAATAAATTAATTAAAACTGTTACAATATTATAAGATAACTCAAATACTGCAGAGGTATGTGAATGATTTGAACAAGTACGAATTATCTAATAAAAATTACTGAAGATGTATTACTTTTTCAAAAAGAAACGTTATGTAAAAAAAACCAGAACATTTGTTATTTTTCAGTGAAAAACATTTCATTAGTGAAATGTGTGAAATGTGAAATTAGTGAATTTATTATATTCATATCTTTCTTATCAAGAAGAAGAAAAATGGAGAGAAATACAGAGGTTTTATTTATTCGGTAATATTTTCTTACAGAAATTATTAGAAAAGCCTTGTAATTTCAAAATTTGTCATTGCTATTAGTTGTCTTTTACAGACTTATCTACATGTCTCAGAAATGGATGAATATATAAACTAGTAAAAATAAACAAAATAACTGGACTTCAGCATGTCTAGCAAGATCACAAGCACAACGGCATGACAGGAGCTTCTCAGTACCATAAACCACCAGAACTGTTAGAGTTAGTACAACCCATGTACCCCACCTGCTCTGCGGTACATCTGGGCACAAAACCAGTAGGCAAACAGAAGGTAAAGGTGGTGAATCCACCTGAAGCATCAAAGTCTACGTAAATTCTGTTTATTTTCTGGCTACTTTACATTATTTAGTTGGACCTGAGTGCTAGGGACCTTCTCAACAGAGAAGTTCTCCAGACTTCAGTCTGGAGAAGAGAAGGCTCCGAGGAGACCTTCTAGTGGCCTACCAGTATCTTAAGGGGGCCTACAAGAAAGCTGGGGAGGGACTTTTTAGGATGTTGGGTAATGGTAGGACTAGAGGGAATGGATTAAAACTAGAGATGGGTCAATTCAGACTGGACGTTAGGAAGAAGTTCTTCACCATGAGGGTGGTGAGACACCGGAACAGGTTGCCCAGAGAACTTGTGGATGCCCCTGGAAGTGTTCAAGGCCAGGCTGGACGGGGCTCTGAGCAACCTGGTCTAGTGGGAGGTGTCCCTGCCCATGGCAGGGGGATTGGAACTAGATGATCTTTAAGGTTCCTTCCAACCGGAACAACTCCATGATTCTATGATCCTACGATTACCCGTTCCACAGAACAAAGCGGTCATAAGGGCATCTTCTCCCAAAAGCTAGTCATGAGACGTAGGAGAAATTACCCCACAAAACGTGCTCTACCTTGTTCTCTGCCGTGTACATGTGGGATCCCTGGCAAATGTCCCAGGAGCAGCTCTCATGGAAGTTATCCTGAGAGGGACACTTACAACAGAGGCACCTCTAACCTACTGAATTCTAGAAAATAAGACTAGAATGAACTACATCACCTGGTTCTCCCACTCTCCAGACCTCCTCCACCTTTTCTGCCAGTGCAATGTTAGTCCCTTTTTCCTTACATAAAACCTCCCTTGCTTCTATTTCATCTGTTACTTCACGCTCTTTTCACATGCACTGTGAGAGACTATTCTTGTTACTTTTCCCTCACAAATCATGCTCTTCAGCCTTTAGATCATCCTCTGCCCTCCCCTCTGGACTCTCCCAAGTGGTCCAGAGACCAAGTGCAATGACTGCAACTGGGCAGCAGCTACAGTGGCCACAACCTCAGCAACCGACCTGAGATTTTACTGAATGCTGATGTCACTTTCCGCTTCAAAGCATGATTAAAAAAAAAAATATGTGAACAACAAGAATAAATATTTCTCTATCCACAGTAGCTTAAAGTGACTTTAGAACATTGTAAGTATTTTTGCACTGACAGATAAAATGGCAATATCCTTGAAATTATTGGACTTAATCTGATCTAGTTAGAGATGTCCCTGCTCATTGCAGGGGGGTTGGACTAGATGACCTTTAAAGGTCCCCTCCAGCCCAACACATTCTACGATTCTATGAATGGAAAGTAAAATGTCTCTATAATGTGCCATTTGCATATACAAGCCTGTCTCTATTTTCATTAATTATTATTCCTCTAAAGGGAAGCTAAAATGAGCTATACACCTCATAAAAGCAATAACTTCAAAAACATGCTCATTAAACGCATATAAGCGTTTTTATTAGAGCTTGCTGATGTGCTACAGTATTTCAGTGATTAAATGAGCATGATTTGAAAAACACAAGAATTGCGTAGAACTAACGTTATGCAAATCCAAAGTAAACGGAACCATTTTTGTAGCCCTTGACTAACACCGAAAAGCTGAAAAAAGCTGCAGAACAATTAATAAGTAAAGCAATTTGAAAATTGTCATAATTTCTGATATGACCTATATGAGAGAATCATGGAATGTGCTGGGTTGGAAGGGACCTTTAAAGGCCACCTAGTCCAACCCCCTGCAGTGAGCAGGGACATCTTCAACTAGACCAGAGGTTACACCATTAGTTTCTTAAGAATTTATGTTGTCTTTGAGTTTAAACATAAATCAGGCATGATATCAGTTACCCGAGACTTCCTTTATCGGGGACAACTATTCTTCTTGCAAAACTTCAACAAAACAGTCTAGTTTGGAATAGTCTAGGATGGAGTTAATTCTACACTGTATAGTATTAAGTAAATGAAATAATTTATTCTAAGAAATAAGTAAATTGCTAAACAATTTAACTGGTACAAAAACTATGAATCAGCTATGATGAGTAGAAAAGGCTACCCTAACCTTGCTTTGTGTTTTTCCATGACACTATTTAACAAATAGCAGATATTCATTCATAATGCAATTACTATGGAAGAATGCCCTCATATTAATTCTAATTCAAGGCTATCAGCATCTGTAAAAAGAAAAATTAAAAAAAAAAAAAAAAGAGAGGAGAAAACGACTTCTCCAGCTTCAAACAGTTTCACCAACGGTTCACTTAAGGTTTTATTCTGAAATACAGCTGGGCAATGATTGCTGCAATGAGCCCATGACCAATTTGAAAACAATGGTAAAGTAATACATTTAGCGATGCTTAGAATCACAATTCATTCAAGACCCAGAAGAATAACAGAGTACTAAGTTTGCTCTTAACATATATCCAAAGGCTAAAAATATCCCTATGAAACTAATTCTTTCCAAATGGTTTCCAAGTGGTCTCTTTCTTGACTTCCTTCGCGTTGCCTGGGTGGCACAGTAACAAATTATCATAGTGTATTCTTGGATTTTTAAACAATAGCAGAATGAAAGACAATTTTTGCTCCAAGGCAACTTGCTGGTTCTAGAAGGGAATATATATCCTTATTAACTAGTTAAGAAATGAGAGAAACATAATCCTCTTTTCTTCCTAAGATTATCCTTGTCTTAAAAAAAAAAGGTCTTATTTCATGTTAGTAGCATACGAAATTGCTGTAGGATCAAAAAGAGTGGAAAAACACCCCCAAAATCTCTGCTGGACGCTCTCTTTCATCCACCCTTTGCTGACATCAAATCCAAGCGTTTGACAACCTCCTTCTGTACTCTGCCTACCTGGTACCACACACGCTGTTATCCCATTCCATGGAGGGGCAGAGAGGCCTGGAAAAACTAAAGGATTAATCAAATTTACAGGGGAAATCTGTGGCAGAGACAGTAGGGAACCGGACCCACTACAAATTCAAACCTAGTATCCTCAAAACTCCTTCTCCAGGCAAGTATAAAGCGATCACCGTATTTTACTTCTCCACAGCAGCAGAACAGGGCTCCAGAGACACAGCGGGAACGTAAGTTCTCCAGCTACCCCTGTCTGATGTACGGTCCCACAGAAATCCGGATGGACTCCTGGCCACGCTCATACAACGCGCAAAGTAGGATGGAGAGGCAGCGAGGCAGTTCTCGTTGGCTGTTCTGTGAGCTGCAGGGGAAACGAGCTTCTCTGCAGTCAGGCAATTTATTTCAGTATTAAGTTGAAGGCTAAAGGAATTTACTGTATATCACAAAATTCCCCAAAGTTCATCAGTTATAAATGCTGAGATGAATGTTACCTGCAGCCGCTGTGCACAGAAATCTAATATTCAATATGTGGTTGCAAAACGTATTGGGGAGTAAAATACAGGAAAACGTCAACAAATATTGTCCTATCTCACCTTTTAAGCTCACCTTGTAGAAAAAAACCTGAACAATCGAATTGTGTATATACTTTTATATATACACGCACAGAGCTTCCATAGCAACGTAAACCTATTATTAAACATTTTTGCTACATGTAGCACCTAAAGAACAAATCCCAAATAGCCTGGTTACAAGACAATTAAATAGCAAAACTACACATTAAGGAAAATAAAGGGTCAAGGTACACAGCTCCCTTCAACGCTTAGATGCGTGGGGGAAGGAGGCTGCAGAGCGGTTGCGTAAGGATCAATGGAAGCAGAATTTGGCCTCCATTAGCAAAATCTTTATCATTACGATAATGTAGCAAGGAGAGACATGCAAGTTACGGGAACGTATTCCAAGCAGTAAATAAAGATGACACAAACACGATGCTCAGGAAGGCAGCAACTGTACAGATAAAAAAGTGAGGCAGCACTTTTCTTTTTCGGTCCCTTTTTCAGTTATTCAATCTTTTCCCAGAGAGCCCCTTCTGAGAAGGCATTATCTCCACTTCGGTGTGAAACCAGAAGCTCATCTCTTGCATTAACAGCCATTTGACTACATTAGAGTTATCTGAGCAGCGACTAGAGAGGGAATAGGGAAAGAGAGACCTTTTATGCCATGACAAAATGAGCCCAATGCTTTCTATTCATGGGGAACTCAAGGAACAAGAAACAGGTATTTCATTTAATGCTGTTAAAAGCAAGATTTGAGTTCTATAATAAGGCCAGTACCGAATTTAGGACTAAATTTGTTGGTCAAATGCAAGCAAACTTGTTGCATAACAAATACAGCCAAGCTAACGTGAAGGGAGAAATCCTGAAGTCCACAAGGAAATTAATAATTTGGGAAACTTCTCTGACCGAGAACCTCCAACAATGGAGATTGTGGAGTCACGTCAAGTAATCTGTGAAGCTTCCTTTCTGTAATTCACACAGACTACATCCTGCGCTACCTACCATGAAGATGGAGGTAAGAATCTTCCTTTCCTCTTTGTCACAATCTTTTACATAAAATCAGTGCCTATTGTCTTCCTCACAGACTTCTCTTTAGGCAAAATAATGCCACAAGTTTACACTCATTGAATTATGAAAAACTGAGTTTTGTTTTTTTTTATTTGACTTACGTTCCTGAACCAGCAGCAATGAGTGCACTCGTGTACTAAGACTCTGACGTGCAGTGTTACAAGGCAAAAGTGTAGGGAAGGGGTCTACATCTGCTAGGTTCTGGCTAACTTCGACCACAAGAATCATATAATCACAGAATTATTCTGGCTGGAAGGGACCTTGGGATGTCTCTGTTCCAACCTCCCACTCAGTGCAGGTTCAAGCCCAAACTCTGACCAACTTTGCCCAGGGTTTTATGCAATTAGTTTCTGAAAACCTCCAAGGACAGAGATTCCACATTGAAGACTTTATGCTGGTCTCATCAGTAGGACTCAAACTGCAAAGTGGGGACGTTTGACACAACGTAACTTTACCCACTAAATTTTGTAGTGTCGAATAGACTGATTAACCTTCCCCCAGCACATCAGTGCCATTGACTTATTTATTCTCTTTGCACTTCCAGGACGTCACCATGCTATTATTGCCTTTTTACAGGTGTAGAATTAAGGATCAGAAAGACTGACATTGAAAGATTGAGAGTTAGGTACCGAAATAATTTCAAAATCCTGTGCTAAGTATCAAGATTGCAGAGGATGCAATCGACAGAGAATAAAACTGGTCTCCTCCTTCTGCAGAAGGCCGAAGGAAGGCGAACCACTTCAGTGATCACTGAAGGAAAGAATTTTCTCCTTCTTCACATCAGAAAGAAAACAAGTTGCATGAAAACATGGCAGAGTTGAATCTACTCGGATATTCAGTTCAAGATTTCATTTCACAGTCTGATTTACCACAGCAACTCTTCTTGTTCTCCACCCTGTTACTTGGAAAACAATAAAATTACCTGTGGTAAATCTTTCAGTGCTGCAAGTGCAGAAGTTCTTCAGGAGATTTTAAGCTATCGCAGTGCACAAAGAGAGAAAAGAAAACGACTCCTTAGCAGACCTCGCTGAAAAACAAGTTGGTTTCGGTTCATCATCTTAAGACACAAAAAAAACCCCCAAACCAACTATTGAACTATAAATGAAGAATTTTCATCTAAATCCCTGCATTTTCAAACATCCAGAAATGGCACACAGAGACACTGCAAGCCACTCACCCACATATGGAACCAAGAGGAGAGTGTTACGAGACGGGCCACAAGGTGGACAGTGGCTACACAACCCGATGTAAAGAAGAGGAGCAAAAATCCCCACGAAAGGGAACAGCAGGTGTAGCGTGGCCGTGCTTACTCTGTTTCCTGAAGAGACTAAAATTGGGTTCAGTCTTCCCAACCCTTGCAAAACAACCTGTATCATTTATACACATGTACAAACACATTGAAGAGATGGGAGAAAGATAATTTTGGTGTCTTAGAATGGTATTTGTATGATATTTAGTCAAACTGTAAGAAGTGAGTTGTGAGAATGTTTTGCAGTCTTTAATGCTTTCAAAATTTTTAAATTAGTTTCAGAGCTTTGGTCAAAAGTATCTTTTAGATTTAGCTTTTCACTTTCTTCCTCATTTAAAAAAGTTTCTAAACTTCTTTGGTATTTTTTCTCACAGTTGCAGACACAAACCAAACACATGGCCTCCCAGCTCTCATCTCCTGACCAAGACAGTGAATCTGTTGCTTGAATCAACTCACAGGTTCTCAACACAGATTATATTACTTTCTACATGTCTTTCATTGTGAAGTATAAGAAAAGCAAAAAAAAGCCAGGTGATGAGCTGGTACAAGGCAGGTGAGTCTTCTGAAGTGAGAGGAACTTTGCTGATTGACACCAGCTGACAACCTGGCCCAACATGTTGACCAAGAACATTCGCTTTATAAACAACCCACGTGCTCTGCCAGGAACAAACACACTTTTCAAATGGATGCGCTGGGCTGCAACGCTATTAGAGATCATGGTAAAACTAAATGTGTTTTCATGGTTTTTTTCTGTTATAAAGTCATCATCATGAAGCATTTAGGTATTTTCATTCCCTCCTTTTTGCATTACCTTTGCTAAGATTCATTTCTTAACACGTCTGAGTCAGCCATAAGAAAAAAAGAGAAAAGTGTATCAGGTCAACGTACTTTCAAGCAAGTTCACAAAGGCTTACGGGGCTGGCTAGCTCTGGCAATGATATCAGCCATAACAAAAAATATATCCTGCCCAAGATAAAACCCAGAGGCTCTACAGCAGGTTGGGATGTGCATCATCTGTGCTTTAGCCCCACGTCAACTCTGCATTGACACCCATTCCCGAGTCTGCCATGGCGTTACAAAGCATCGTGTTATTCATCCACTTTCTCCTGCATTCTCAAAATCTGAGCAACCCTAGAGCACTTTCCAGGAAATTGTTAAGCCCTTTGGACAGAAGTCATTTCAAACAACCGCAAGAGCGTGGCTGTGGGTAACTTCACAAGACAGACCCGTATCTCACTTCCCCATATTATCTTTTTTTGGATTCTTCTGGTGGTGGTGGTGGATGTTACCCTCGCAAAATCAAAACAGTAAAATCTTCATTAAACCATTCAGATTCCAAGAATTTGTTGTTAGAAAACAAAACTAAAATAATATAGATCACAATGATTTACACAGGAACTACGAGGATGACAAACACCAAGTAGAACTAAGACATATCAAAAGAATTCCTTCAGCAAATATGTATCGCAATAACTGGATTAGAAAGGATTTGCCAGCGCAAGCCCATAAGCTTGGCTAACATTTTGATGACAAAAAGTCGATCTCCAGTCATCTCTTGAGCATGTTTGTGTTCCTGTGAGCCTGTCTGCAGCTGGGAGCACCGGGAGGGGGGAAAGGCGGGGGAAGGATAGCTGTCCCACACTTGACTGGCTCTTTTTCTTCTCCACGCTGTTCACTTTCTACTCCTAAACAACTGTCAGCAGTATCCCAGTCATTTCCTATTTGATCTTTCCCCGCTTTGTGGCGTTAACAGGCAGTTTGTGTCATCCTTGATTAGCAAATGCATCCTGTCCCTTTCCCATCTCCCAGCATCCCAATTTCCAGGGCAAAAAGTAATGTCCGGGTCACTCACCCCTAACATCTGATGCAAATAATAATACTGCAGCCCTTGATAATAGAGCAGGAAGGTTTTCCAGAAGAGCCACGCATTGAGGGAGAGCCAGAAAAGCTAAAATGAAACAGAAACAAGAGTTTGTAAGCGAAAGTTGCATGTGCAAACTTTTCAGTGGTAATTTCATTCATAAAACTTGTAAGCGTGTAGTTTCATAAACATATGGAATGGGAGAGAAAAAACTTCGAGCATTTAGCATAAAATATTTTAAAGTATTAAAAGGAACAGCCCCTGCATGAGAAGTTTGCACTTTCACTGAACTTCACAAAACTTTACCTTTGTGACTTCAGACAACGAGAGCTGGCAAAGCCCTCGGCGTACAAAGCGCCGCTCCCGCTCTTTAGTTAAATATTGCAGTTAAAGGCTCAAAGAATAAAAAATACCAACAAAGAGACAAAGACAAAGGCAGGACGAACGCGACCTCCACGAAGATGCATCCTCTGCCCCTCAACTTCCCCCAGGCGGCTCTAACAAAGAGCACGGAGCGGTGCGGAGTGCCCGCCGGACGCGGACTTTGCGCGCCTTGTCCCCGGGCACAGGCGGTGTCCCCCTGCCCGCCGCGCGCCGGGGCGCACCGGGAGCGCATCCCCGGGGGCACCGACGCCCCCGCACGCCCGGCGCCTCCTGCGCCCCGCGGACCCCCGACCTCCCCCCCGCGGCTCCACGGCGCCCCGCCGAGCACCCGCCAGCCGCGCTGGCCCCGGCCGCCCGCCGCCCCCCCGCGCCCCCCTCCCCAGCCTTCCCCGCAGCTCAGCCGCACCGAGGGGACCCCCCCCGGGTCTGGTGGGGCAGCCCCCTACCAGAAAGAGGTGTTTGCTCCCCTCGTTGGCCAGCCAGCTCCTCCAGGACAGAGCCATGGTGTGGGGCAGGACCCGGTGGAGGGGAGGGGGGGTTGGGGGGGCCGATGGGGGGGCGACGGGCGGGCGAGCCCTCCTTTTCAGCGGGGCTGAGCCGGTCCTCCTCCCCTCTCCCCACCCCTCACCCCCCGCCCTGTCTTCCGGCCGCCGGGGCGTTGCGCTCCGGCCCCGCCGCCCGGTTCTGCAGCCGCCCCCCCATCCCCCCCGCCCCCCGGCTCCGCCGCTGCCCCTTTGTCTGCCGACGGGCGCCCTTTGTCCGTGCCCCCCCCTCCCCGGGTCCCGCAGCCCAGCCGGGAATCGGCGCCCCCGAAAGGGGCTTTGGGTCGCCAGCGCCTCTGCCCCGCATCCCCCCACCTTGAAAAGCGCGTCTCCCCGCCCGCGGGGGTCCCCACCCCCCGGTCCCTGGGGTGCCCCCCCACTGCCCTGCCAGCCCCCCCCAGGGCTGAAATGCGATACGAGAGGCAGGAGGGAGTGGGGGGGCAGCCGGCGCGCAACTGCGCTGCCGCTCGGGGGAAAACAAAGGGGCTGTGCCAGAACCCACCGGTGAGGTCTGCGGGAGCTCCCCGAACGCTGGGGGGGGCCGGAGAGTGCTGTCCCCAGTCCGACCCTGCCCCATCAGGCGTCCCTGGGGGGCACTGGGAGAGGCAGGCTCCTGTGCCTGGCACAAGGGTGCGGGGTGTGTAGCCACACCGCGGCGACAAGAAGGGCGCTATGGGCGCCTCCACGTCCATACTGTCCCGAGTTCTCATCGCTACGCTTCGAACCAGCCTACTTTTTGTGGTGGTCTTCATGTTTGGTTTGGTTTTGGTTTGTTCTGGGTTTTTTTTTTCGGAGGGGAAGCTGCACCAGATACTGATTTTTATATTAAGAATAGAACTCCCTTTGTTACTAGCAGCTTTTAAATACACCGCCCTGAGTCAGCAGGGGAGCTTCCACTCTAAACCGGGCGTCGTGGTGTACACGGCCGCTCCTTGAGACAGCAGCAGCAATGACGGCTGGCAGCAGAGCAAGGCTGTTCTTCCGGGAGATGCCAAGTCCAAGGAGCAGCGCCGAGAAGTCTCATCCAGCCCAGCTTGAGCTGGCTGTCTTCCTCTTACAGCTCGGAAAGTTGCCATTTTTTGTGTTCCTCATGAGCCACATACCAAGGGTCTGCAGAAAATTGGGAGGAAGCTAAGTACCGTCTTTTTCCAAGTTCCATATAAAGATGGAGGGAGCGTCTGACCCATACGTGGCCCTAAGCTTAAAAAATGCGAGTAGGACACGACTCCTGTGAAACTCAGTTGGGGGTCCTTTGGCTGCGGCAGGAGCCCTGTCTCAGAAAGTGGCGGGATTTCTGCGGCCATACGAGGTGCCAGGTGAAGTTTCGGAACAGCAGGACAGAGGATTACAGCTATTTTATATCATCCAGTGACACTAAAAGGAGAACTAGGGAAAGGGAAAATTCATATTTTGAATTTAAGGCTCACCAGAACCATAGCTGGATGCCAAAGCAGCTCTAACAGCAGAAGAAATAGTATAGTTTATTTATCTTGTTTGCTATTTTCATTCACTTCCTCATTTCTCTCAGAATGTAAAGAGAAATGGAAGCTACTTACAGAGAGACAGATGATGAAACTTCTCTAGACAAGCATGTCAGAGCTGGAATGACAGAAAATAAAACTTGTAGGATATGTCAGGCCTAATAACGTGGGGCCTTGGCCAAAGCCGAAGCCGCAGCAAGCACAAACAAAACCAAAATAATTTGCCCATGCCATATGCTATACTTCAAAATACCCTTAGAATGTCTCTGAAAAATCAGCTTATGCAGGATTTGACTGCCCACTCACACGAAGCTGATGACTCACGAGCCGGCGACTGCGCTTCACTGCCCACTTACCGAGTGCTGTAATGCATGTGGAGCGCATGACTCACGCTCCAGTCGACATTGCATCCTACGTCGTATCTAGGTACAGAGCAAGGAGTGCGTTTTTGTAGAAAACATCCCCTTTTTCTCTCTCCCTGGAAACAACCAAGGGTTTTGAGTCAGTATCCCAAGAAAAGGCTGGCAGAAACCAGTGCCATGCTAATACAACTGCCTTCTTCCTCCATAGAAAAGGATGACTTTGCAACTGGCTAAATCCTGCCTTCCCAGGCATCTCTGGAAGTTTTCTGTCTTCTTTCTCTGTCTTAAACCATCCCAGATGTATATGAGCATGGGTTTTAAACCACTTGGTAAGAGCACTCAGAAATGGCCAGAGATGCTAGTTATAACCTGAATAATTCAAAAAGTTCTAACGTGACTCTCAAACATCGTTTGAGCACCAGCTCCTCTCTTCTCTGCTTTGTGAACATCCATCCTCCAATTATGACGGTCTCTGTGCTTCGTCCTACCAGCTGGACAGACCACTGTCAAGGCAGGCAGTCCCTCCTAGAGACCGAGCACGTACTTTCTCTGATAAGTTGCTTCTACTGCATCACCAAAATCACCCTGACTGCACACTCGCCTCCCAAGTCTACTTCCCATCAACATCTACTACACTCAAATCTACTCTCCCAGAGCTTTACAACACTTTGCTGAGTGTTTTAGTTAATGTTACAGACATGGCTTAAAAGGTTTCTGGTGCCTGAATTTTCCTTATGTACCTTGAAGTGATCCAGAGCCAAATCACCTACACTTTGAGGTGTCTCCATCTCTCAGAATACGATGATCATCCTGCAAGTTCCCGTGGTGACTGCATGCGTTATGAACAGGACGCTGTGACCTTCCAGTCTGGGGAGCGATCTGGGCACCTCATCTTCTGCTCTGCGGCAGTCTAGATTAGGGCAGACAGGCCCTTAAATTCTGCCCGCATCCCTAAGGGGGCTGATCCAGTGCGCCTTCTCCCAGTATTTACCCTTAACACTGAGCTCAGGGAGGAGAAGGAAGTGTTGGCACCGATTTCATTACAGAGAACGGGAAAAGTGCAGTTTCTGCATAATAGCTGAGCGATTAGAGCACTTGCCCAACAGTGGGAGAGCTGGACCTTTCTCAAAGAACTGAAGGCATTGCATTCACATCCCAGGAAAGTTTCCTAACTGCCACCCTTCACCAGGGTCAAGGAAGGAAACAATCTCCGAGTGAGCCACTGTGCAGCCAGGAATGCAAGAGAGAGAGAGGTCAAAGAAAATCAGACAGGGACGGTGGCCAACTGGTAACAGCACACATCTAAGGAAGGGAGAAGACAGTCTAAGAAAAGGAGATGTGGGATGCTAGTTCACTTTTTGTTTCCCTTGGAAGAAAAAACGCAGAGCAAATTATGAAATTCAAAATGTTAAGGAGAAAATTGCAATCGCAGAAGAAACCAGAAACAGAAAGGTTTCCCCAGAATGAACTTCTTGTATTTCTTAGAAACTTTTGCATTAGATTTGAGCTACATGCTGTTTGCCTTTGTAATTTTTTTTATAATTCTGGTGTGTAGTCACAACATAGGGGTAAAATAGCGATCAAAATGTATGTCACTCTTACGATCTGTGCCATGTGAGTGATATCCTGTGCAAAGGCATATGGCTTTTACGGCATTACATGTTCTGTCATTTCTTTCCTTTTCTGAAACAGGATCTTTACATTTGCTGCATACCACAAGATCAGCTTGCTGTTTCGTATGCTCCCTGATGGACTCGGAGGCCTCCCTAGGGTGAAATGCTTCTCCAGAGTTGGGCAACAGCCAAGTTTATTAATTTCAACGAAGCTGCAGGGATTGACGGCAATGCATTATTTACTGCTGCCGTAGTGTCTAGGAGCATTAGGCCCAGGCCCACGCTTTACCTTACCAGAAAAGCAAAATTTATGCCCAGAGTCTTCAAATGAAAAGTCTGACAGCCACAGGTGGAGATCTGGTCCTCGGTTCTTGTAGACACAGGAGAGCGGGCAGCAAGGCGCGGGTGCACTGGGAGCATGAGCAGCCTGTGTTTCGTTACACTGAAACTCGCTCCTAACCCAAGCCATTCAGCCACTGCGCAGCTCCGTGCTACACGTTCAAAAATATGACAGGAGGTCCTACAGTATTTTGTCCTCAAATAACCTCCTCGCACATTCCTGATTCAAACAAGAAAGATAGCACGACAACTCCAGCACACGGCAACATCGTTCATCACGAAAGAATGCAAGCACAGAGCACATGGGGAAAATGTGTATAATAAATACAGCTGGGGTGCATTCCCTGACAATTTGAGAGAAATGTCAGTTATATTTATTTTTCCAACTGCTTGTAAGATTTTCTTGAACACTTATTGCAGAATTGAACCACATATCTACGGATCATTAACACGTAGCATCTTATACTTTTTAAATGGTTTTAGTTCCAATCCACCTTCCACTGATTTTATGGGCCTTTCCTTGATTTTTCTATGAACGGGGACCAGGTCTGAGAATAGTACAGGGGTTAAAACAGGTATTGCGTTGATTTTAGAGGTTAAAGGAATTATTCTATTCCCCTAAACTGGCATTCCAGAGATTTTCAACCAATTATTTCTGTATTTGGCTAAGCAACTCTGAGCTTGAGCAGTTCTTTAAAAAAAAAAAAAACATCGCTAGCCTTATTTTAAAACCTTTGAAGAGGGAAATAAACACAACCTACCAAGCTAAATGATCCCTTAAGTCATTATTCTTTGCTTGCTTTTTTTTTTTTTTTGTGAACGCACCGTATTTTTAGACAAAACAGGACTGAAACCATTTTGGGAGCACTGGCATTCTTGTGTATTTTGCTGTTACAGGGAAATGAGTCTACCCTCAGAAATCCCTTTTCTTTTCAGTTTCATATAACTTGCTATCAAGTTACCTTTTAACCTTTTTCCTGGTTAACTGAACAGACTGTGCATTTAGTCCTTAATTCTCCCCTCCAAGACTGGGTTTCTAGAGTTGGAGGGATTTTAGTAGACATTTCATCTTCGTCTCTGAAGAGGAAACCCCTTCTTTTTATACAACAGTCCAAAACCAGGCTCACTAACATTATAGGTAGGAGTACAAGTATCTTAATACATTACAGGATACTCCTCTGCTTATATGCCAAGTTACTGCGTTTGCCAATTTAGCTGCGGCACTGCACTGAAGATTATTAATGCTTCCAGACCATGAATAAAAGCTATTGAACAGAGCTGGTGTGGAAAAAAAGTTAGTGAACAATCGCACTAACACGCTGCCACTGAGTAACAATCCCTTGTGATATGCACTTAATAAAAAAGTGATACCCTTCAAGGAGAGGCCAGAGCTTTAGTGGAATCATTAATAACTGAGTCTTGGAACAAGCTATGAAATAAGTAAAAACTGGGCAAGAAATACTTCATATCAGCACAGTCACTTCTCAGGTAGAAGAGGAGAGCTGGTAAAGGGTGCGCAGCAATATCTTAAGACAAGAAAGAAAACATTCTTTTACATCTCTGGTAGCTTGTGTCCCAAGGTGACATAGTGCGTGCTAACCTCGTGCCAGGGCATCCTGATTCAGTGCCAGGACACAAAGGTCAGTGCCAAATAATCTGCAGTATCCAAGTTTCCCAGGGGGCTCATCGAGAAAACGTCAGTCCTGGTTAACTGAAAAAATTTAAACAATTACAGTAGAAACTACAGCTCTTACAGTTTACAGAGCATAGTTTACAGGAACTCTTAAAGTCCACAGTACAACATCCAACAACACGCGTATGCAAGCATCATAAATATCAACATTGAGTAAACATTCATAATTCCCCAATTCTTGGAAAAACTTTTTCCTTGGAAGACTGTAAAGTTAAAAGCATGGAGACCGCAGATCTCAGAGACTGGCACGTTCTTCCGCATTAACTCTGCCAAACTGGTGTTTGCACTCTTACTACAGACTTAGCAGGGCAGGAAAAAAATTGGAAAGACAAGGGCAAAGGAGGGCATGAAGCTAACAAAGGAGCTCTGAGGACAAAAGCTGACTTTTATCCATGATCAAAAAAAGTCAAACAGGAAAGCACTTTTGATACAGCATGATAAAAAGCGAGCAAATTTTGGTCAGATATCCCAGATACTAGAAATTCCCACCTGAGGAAGAATTCATTCTTTGTCCATTCACATTGTCACACCTCAGAATCCTCTTACGAAAGTGCCTCGGCCAACTTTATTGCTCTTATTTAATCTGGGTTTCTGTTCGTCTTTGTAAAACTTGCTCAAATCACTCAGGTAGACTTCTGTGGAAGTTCACTGCTGTCTCCACATTTGAGAACGGAATTTCCATGGGAATGAAGAAAAGAGCTGTTCAGATATTTCTCCCCTAATTACTCTGTCTTGAAAAGTTTGCCTTCTGAAAGATACCTTTGGGCTGCTTTCAAGATGTGTCTTTCTACAGATGGGAATCTGAAGCGCAATACATGCTATGGCCGGAGATGTGGAAAACTCCCAATGCCCGCATGCAGATGAAAGGTTGTAACCACCAGAAAAAAAAAAGAAAAAAAAAAAAGAAAAAAGGAAAACAACACAAAAGCACATAAGCAATGACTGGAACCTGCCAGGACAGTAGTGCAAACTTAAGGCAGAAAAGTTGACCGTGCCATACAGCTGCAGTGGCTGGGGAGTTGAGGAATAACGCAGATAAGGTGGAAAAACAAGATCTGCCCAGCGTGGAGAGAAATGGTGGTATGGGATTCAGTCAGACAAAGCAACTCCACTTGGCAACTCCACTTGGCAGCGAAAGCATAAACACTAATGAGGGAAACACTCTGCCACTCCTTAAATAAAGGGGAACACCAGTACGTGAATAAATATTCATACCCCGTTCATGATTAAATTTATCCTGGAAACTAGACGAGGTGCAGCAAAGTGCTGGAACAGCTTTCCAGTAAGAGTAGTGGGAAAAAAAGGAGTTGTTAAATGTTAGAGCTCTATTGTTTTATGAAAAGGGCTGTATAATATCTTCCAGAGTAAGCGGAAGACTGTTAAATGATCCAGTTTCGGAAAATGTCTTCCAGTGCAAACACACCTCCCAGCAATCATTACAGCGACAGGGGACGGCCCCCCGGACTCCCAAAGTCAGGCACGGTGCTGACTTCACCACTCCTTCCATTTTTAGTGGCAGTTTTTTGCACCAAAATTACTAAGTTGTTTCTGACATTTTATTTTGAATTTAATAGTGAACTCAACCTTTCCCTCTTTTCGTTAAAATCCTCTTGACCTTTGTTGAGAATGCGCCTATTATTGTCACAATTATACGGCCTTACTCCAGAATTCAACTGTTTTTGTAGCAGTAATACATACTATCCTTACTTGGCGATTAACTGCACTGCGAATTTAACTCATATTCCTTGCAGAGACAGTCTCGCAATGTTAGAGGATCCCCACCCCCTGTTCAGCTCGATGAAGCCCAACGACATGCGGAACTTTCTGTGGATCATGTTGCATTTAGTGCTAAGACAAGGTAAACAGTATCAGGCAAGATAGTTTAGACAAGAAAGATTGTGAACACTATGGAGAAGATTATAGGGGATAGACTCGAATCCCCTATTTTATTCAATTAGGCCCCTATCCAGGAAAGGTCTTAGGCACGCATTTAACTTGAAAAAACCCAAGCACTGAGGTCCGGTCTAACTTTGCTTACAGTTAAGCAAGGGGATTTCATTGCCTGGTGAGGGCTTTTCAGCACATATGCAAGGGCTTTGTTGAATCAAAGTCTTTCACAGGAGTAAATGAGAAGCAACATTACTGAAGTGCATGGAATTATGTCAGTTAGACTGGGAACAAAATACGGCTGGTATTTCTCCTTGTTCTCCCCTCGGTATTCTGAGTAAGCAGAGCCGGTTTTATTAGAGACAGCCATCATGACAAACTTGACACAAAATGCTGCTGGCTTGAGAACCTTCGTTTTAAAGGCATTTAAAGTTTAATAACACATTTAAGTGTTATTGGATATCTCGAAGTTTATGATTTGGTTGCATAGATAGATATGCTTGTAACTTATGCTATGACTTTTTGTTTTTTCGGACCATGCCATTCTTTTGCAAAGTATCTAGGTAGAAAGTTAGGACAAGACTTAGTCATCTGAAACCGGTTTGGGCTTTCTTACTCGGCAGTCTTCTGTGAGAAGCTGAAGGTCTCCTCGTTGTACAATAAGGGCTTACATTACATTAGAGTTAACGTTCTTTATGCCTCTGGAGCCACAAGCATGACACAAACCCTTGCCGAGTAATAAAACACAGTTTCTGGTGAAGCTACTTAAACTGAACCAACCAACAGCAGGTGGGTCTTGAGTTTGTGTGAGACCAATTCCACAACTGAGAAATAAATATTCCTGCGCAGCAGTCACGCCTCTCAGCTACGCAGTAAGTGAACTATTTCCACAACCATTTAGTATCCCCCCGACCACATTTTATGACAGCACTGTTCTCTTATTCCTTATTTACGTGGTGCCTCGGGAAAGTTTGCTGCAGTCACCTTTCCGTACTGCGGGTCCAAAGTGTGTTTGGCAAAGGTCTCCCCCGGAGAGCAGTGCCACTGGGCAGCAGGTTAAGCCTCACTGAAACTAAGGGCTGCAACCGAACTCGCTTCCCGCATTTTGTTTAACAGAAGCATAGGAAGTCACTGAGGTATGTCGATGGGAAAGGTTGTTGAAAAGAAATATCCACAGAGAAGAGGCATGTCACTGCTCCAAAAAGCAAGCGTGCCAAAGCTGAACTTATTACAGGGCATCGTGACTAAGGAGAGCAAAGTTTACATTTGCACATTTTGCAAGCTTGCTAACATTGCAAGCTAAAACCAAAAGAAACAAATGGAAGAAATAAGAATAAGAGTATCGCAGTTCATAGAGGATGAAAAAAGCATGGAGTACATGCAAAGATAACCATTTTTGTTACTGGCTCCCTTTCTAGGAAAACAGAAATGTACATTCCTTATTAACACTTTTTGCAAATACTTATTTATCAGGAAGTGCTTGGTTCCTTCATGCATATTTTTTTCTGTTGTTTTTTCTTTCTGCAAGTTTAGCTCCACTGATTAAAACAATAAAGGAATAGTGTAGATAATAATGGCATAGTTTCTTCAATTCATGTACATTCAAAATCAGTAATTCCAATTTTTATCTGAGGGAGAATATATAACTAACTTGAAAAAAACCCAAAACTCTTGTTCCCCCAAGTAAGAATTCTTCTATCATTGTTCATCCTTTTTTGTTTAAAGTATTATGAACACTTTATAAGCTAGAATAGATGAATAACATCTATTTTCAGTTATGTTGGGCTTTTGGAATTACAGCAGTAATTCCTTCTTACTTGGTTATTTGTTGCCTAAAAGCAGTTTCACTCTTTAAATGTTATTAAAAAGCAAAAGTTTTTTCTTGCACATATACAATTTGAAGCACGCTAAATCATTTAAACGATGAATGATATCCCAAGTATTCCTGAGCAGATTTTTTGGATGTTCTTTTTATTGCCCTGTACCCTCAGTGGAATTTAAGCTATCATCATCTACTTTGGAAGCCAAAAATGTGAACTGCAGTATCAACTAAACAGTTAATATTAATTAATTTAAAAGAATTTAGAGTGGAAATATTTATGAAGATGTTTATAATCCAAAGGTCAGTACACAGCACCATTTTTCAATAATTTAATATAAAGCAAATTTTTCTATTTGATTAAGAGACGCTAGGGGAAGGTGAAATACGCTTGCCAGGAATGTAATGCATTTACATTTCCCTGCCAGTAAAGGTAACTGACTGACATTGGAGACAAAAAGAAATAAACAAACAAGATATAGTCAATTCTCTGTGAAAATGAAAAACATTTTTCTGTAATTAAATTGCTTCCCAAAGGAAATAAATTTTCAGTTCAACGCCAGAGTCTTGCATCAGATAGCATCCCCCAGCATCTACAAGGAGAGTGCTGGAACACTAAGGTACTGGCATTTTTAAGTATGTAACTCTGTAAGATTTTATTTGACAAGAATTAATGCTTTTAACACGAAAAAGCTAGTTCAGCAGAAAATTGTTTTTATTAGCTGGTTGCTGCTCACTTTCATTCTCAAGGTTTCTCTCCTTTCCTTGTTTTGCTCCACGCTGGTAAAGGACCTCACAGGTTCTCATCAGGTTTCTCGGCAAGTAGTTACCTGTCGTCTAGGCTGACCTCGATACACCTGTCTCTGCCAAGACATGCTCTCCTGAAGGAAACGGCGGACTTTAGCTATCCATCTAAGATTTCCAGACATACAGCAACTGGATCAATTTATAATGGTTGATCTCTGTAAAGATTTCAGATCCTTTTTGGAGGTAGGTCGTTCATGAAGGGGTTTTTTTGGAAACAGATGATCAGTTTGCTCCAAGAAACCAAGACGTACTCCATGGTGGTAGTGGAGCAAGTAAGAAAACGATTGAATGAGACCCAGATCACCGAGGATGACCATTAGATCTAGAGCTTATTATTAAGTGGCATTTGATATTGCACCTATGTGTTTTGTTCTTAGTCCGACAAGATTTAGACCGGTATTTCCCTGCGACCAGTTTCCAGGATAGGCTGGAGTGTGGAGGTGCCACTGAAACTCTCAGCCAGTGCCCTAAATGATGCAAAATTCAGGCAGCAAAAAGGAAGAAGAGCACAAGTCATATCTCCACTCTGCCACAAGTGGAAGAGCACAAAGAGAAAGCATAAATCCACAGTTGCAGTCCCAGCTCCCGGCATTGCTGCTGAGTAGCACGTGAACAAGCTAACACAACCTGACAACAGCTGCTCCTTGAATTAGTTCAGCAGGTGCTTACCTTCTTCTTTTGTGTGACATGTCACGCTATTACAGGAGAAGCAGATGGATCCAGAAAATCGGGTATTTTTATTAGTATTCAATGACTGTTGTAATTTGAGATACAGAATGATACAGCGTTTCTTCTGACATGCTGTGATGTGTTTCAAGAAGATGTGATAAATGTTAAAAAGGCATTACAAAATGTAACTATAAAAATTAAAACCACCTGTATGTTTTTCCAAAACAATATTTTTATAATTTCCACTTTGGAACAAATTTGGAAGATAGCTTTCATTGTGATTCAAAATACCAATGTTTTCTGTGAAACAGATGTTTCCTTTCTTTTCTTTTAACAACCTTTAAAAAACTCAGTGATGGGCAATAAAGTCATACTGTAGTAGTAGCAGATGCTGTACCAACATAGCTATGTCCCACGTCTACTGCAGAATCTATGACTTCCAGCTGATGTTCTACTTCTGTACCAACTGCCCTGGCTACATCTGCATCTCCTCCCAGTACTCTCTGGTGTCTGCATAGGCTTCCTCCTCCTGCACCTGGAAGGAGATGGCCTGGAAACAAACCACACATCCCTTCTCTCCTCCCTGAGGGACGACACTCCCTAGAGCCAGGGTGCTGAGCATTCGGGATTAGCAATCTCAGAAGGTGAGTGAGGAAGGTAGAGGTTTGCAGAGCAGGAATAGTCCTGCATGTTAAGAAAGTGGATGCCCACTAAAGTGGATGCATGTTAAGAAAGTGGATGCCACTCCCCACAGGGAGCCCAGCAACCTTCTGCAGCTCTTACCTTGAGATGAAGTTCTCAAGGAACATTTTGGTGTCTCATCAAGTTTGGGCAGGGAAGGAAGAAAGGAAGGAGAAAGGGAACAGTGCCCACAGCCAGAGCCACCTCAAAACCTATTGAACTCTAAGAGGTTTAGTAGGATTAGCAGATACATAAATATATGTGTATCTCGTAGGAGTTTGAACAGTAGAGTCTGTTGCACTAATAGAAATATTTACCCTTTTAGCTGAAAGCAGTAATTCCACTAGTATGCTGCCATTGTCATCTGGTACGCACCCATCAGCCAGGTGTCAGGTAAGGTACACTGCCAGGGCAACAGTCAGCCTGGATGGGAGTGCTGAGCACCTGGGTGGTACCGCGTCCCCCAGGACACAAAAACAGGCATCCCCCACTGAGCAGTGATAATACAGGAGTGCTACAACAGTTCATCCCATCTTCCAGGCAAGCCTGTGCATCATATGAGTGCTGCTCGTACGGCCACAATCCTAAACTTCAGTCCCTTTTAACAAAAATCGACAGTACATGTGCTTATGTATGTATAAAGGCAAATACATATTTGCTGAAAGGAACATCTCTTTGTTGTAGGCACAACCAAAGAAACCATTGTGATGCTAAACTGGAAAATGCATCTTAAAGAACCCAATAGCATTTTATATTTTTATCCATTTGTTTTATGTCCCACAATATCTCTAAGCATCATTATTTTCAATTTTAGATACCTAATAGGAACACATTTTACATCCATTTCCTCTTTTATGATTGCTGTAGCTATAAAAATACATACAGTTTATCTTTTTAAATAAAGAACTCACGGTGCTTTGGAATAAAATTGTGCTCATCAAACAAAGAATCTGTTCCTACCACAGAGAAACTGTTGTTCTGGCTGGGGAATGTTTTGATTGTTTACCTGTTGTTCCATATAATTTCTAAATTATAGTATTCACAATTGTCTATTGAATGCCAAGATAACATTTGACTTTAGGTTTCCCATTGAGCTTTATTCTTTGTCTGTGCTAGAGAAATGAAGAACTGGTATTTAGAAACCCTATTGTTCAAAGGAAGTAAATAGCCATGCATTTTGAGGAGCAGTGCTTGTTCCCACAGCCTTCCTTCTGCAGGAACAAAGGCAGCAAGATTGACTTACAAGCGCAGAGTTTCTGAAATCTGAAAAAAAAAACAACAAACACTTGGAGATTTGCAACGTGGCTGCGCATTTGTTCACACAGCTGATATAGCCCATCTGCTTTCTGAAAGCAAGACTAATCGACAAGGTATTGGGGTTATACGACATTTCTAATCACAACGGTTGCCATTCCATCACTTGCATTATTTTTAGGCTAGGCTGGATAGTGATATTTCAAAGGAGCGTCAGACATGTACTGAAGTGTGATCGGTGCAATTCTAATTGAACTGGACCTTTTTCATGCTTTGATTATCAAACCATATAAATGAAAGAAACATAAGGGAGTCATAAACTGATGTATAATGAGTGCCTTTCTCACGGCATATAGAAAAAAGAAAGGAAACCAAAACCACTTTGTAATAAAGATGTTAGAGTTGGTTTTTATTTAACCTGTTTGTTACATTAAAAATTGTCTCCCTGTTATTTCACTTAACTAAAATGAAGTAACTCTGAACAGTACAACAAACTTCCTAGAAAGGTCAGTTCCTCGGGGTAACCTAGCCTGAGGGCTGGAAAGTTTGCTTTTGCATTGGTTTCATTCCAGAGATAATAAAGCTAACATGATACGGAAAAGGTCTGGCAACATTGTACCTAAAAAGGCATCACCAAGACTCATGTGTTTATGTTTAAAAAACAGACTTAAAAGAAACATTCTCAATGAGTGAATACACAAGGAGAATGACAGAAGTGTTTTTTATATATCTAAGTAAGCACTCATGTTAAGAACATCACCACCGCTGGCTAACATCATCCTTGACTGTGACTTTCCATCTTTTCCAAAGATAGGAAAGACACAAGAAGATGGAGTGAAGTCAAGGCAATTAATATCAAGGATATTAATAACTATAATAGGTGGTTCAAGCCCACCAGCATGGCCAAGTTTTTTTGTAAGCATGATACTGAAGGATTTGAAGGAGGTCGATGAAGTGGCTTTCGAGAGTTTTACAGCAAGCTCCTTTTAGCAAGAAAGGCAAAATGGGAAAAAGCCCCGTTTACGTTTGCTGATGAATTTAGTAAATGGACCAGAAAGGTCAACAGCACTGGCTGACTAAGGTTGGTGACTGACATTCATTGGTGATAACCTATGAGAGGTAATAACCACAAAGGTACTTCATAGTCTAAGTATTTTATGTTTGGTGTGTCACTGCAAAGGAGCAATTCATCAAAGTGGTTGATAAAAATAAAGAGGAATTTTCCATATGAAGAAGGACAGTTCACAAATCCACGTCAAAAACTTCCATACTGGTGGCAGGGACAAGCTGCAGTACCTTCACATCATGTCTGTAAAAGGAGATCATTGATAGATCCCTAATCTTTCAAGATTCATGTTATGCAGGGAAGTATTGCTGGTTTTGCTATTCCTGAAGAGATCAGAGCCATAGAAACCTAGATAACAGGCAAAAGACAGTTGGGTTCGAGTTTTATGGTGGTTTTTTTGTTGTTGCTTTTGGGGTTTTTTTCTGTGAGATTAATACCCTGCTTCTTTATCTCTCTAATTTAGCAGTCAAAGGCAGTTCAAAAATAAACCATTACTTTGACAATAAGACACAATTAATAAAACCCCTCTATTGCTGTTTTTAGAGTCAGATGTCTTAGACATCAAGGACTTTGGAGCAGAGACTGCAAACCAGGTTGCTGGATTCTCCCCCTCTGCTCAGAGAGTTGTCTTCTACGGTACAGAATCCTACAATAAATCTCTGTGTAGAAGAAGAGCGGTGTCATGCCGTCACGAGAGCGAAGACGTTGCCTCCAGCCCAGCCTGCCTGACAGCTTGATGGTTAGGGTACTCTTCAGCTGAGGCTGAAGAGTATATTCACCACTAACCTTCCTGCATCTTGCCTATATGCTCTCACTATCAAGACACTGAATGAAAAAAGATATCATCTTATTCTGTATTTGAAAGAAAAACAATAAATCCAATAGCATTTAACAAAGTTCCCAGTTTGACAAGAGCCTGAGAAGACCTACCAGATGTAATTTATAATTTTCAGAGAAGAACAGGACTTGGACGAGAGCATGTAATGGGCAGCTTGATACCTGCTGGCAACAAGACGTGCCTAGGCCTGGGCAGAGGCACAACATTTAAGATGCTTGAGAATTGCCAGTGTTAAAATGATGCATCTAAAAGAGCATGAAGTAGAGACTGAGCTCGAATGAATTGTAGATAGCACCTTACTGTGCAGGGAAGGATAATTGGGAACTGTGGTATCTAGGGCCATGTGAATACCTCCGGCATCCAGAACCGTAACCACAAAGACTGAGCAAACTGACCCAGTACCAACAAAATGAGTGGTTTGGGAACAGCTCCAGGGAACAGATATTTGTGCAACAAGGTCCAGAAAGACTTCAGAAGCCTCACGAGGTTGTAGAGGACACAGGATAGATATCCAGAAAAACATGGTACGAGACTAACTATTTAAGAGAGTTAAAAAAGGGGAAAAAAAGAAAAAATCTCTACCTCAGAAAAAAGAAGAAAAAATAACATGCCATCCTTTCATGTTAACGCGGACACGTTGTAGGAGATGTGTTAATCAGGCTGTTTCTTTTGTCTTCAGATGACTGTGTCTCTACTCTTAATAAATCCTGTTTGGAGTGGTTTTTTAAATTAGATCCTTTGATGAAGAGTGCTCAGCATCTTGCTGTTCAGAATTTTCTTTTTGTTTCTTTATTTCTCTCTTTTTTTTTAATCCTCTTTATCCAGTGTGTGGCCTCCCCCTTCTCTGTATTACATCGCACACAGAATATTCTGTTTCCTCGGGATCTTTTTTACTGTGTGCATTACTGCAGAAAATAAGCATCTCTAACTTTCACAAATTTGCATGCAACCTTGTGAGGTGTCCTCATTTTACAGATAAGAAACTAAAGGAGAGTGATTTGTCCCTAAAATGCTTACTGATTCTGAGTGGTTCTGAGTTCCTACGTCCTTCATTTTTTCCCTCTTCTGATCTCCACTTACGTTGGCTTTCCACTTGTTACATTACAAGCTTTACAAGACCAATAGCCCTCCTCATCTTTGTGCCTTGCCAGTGCTAAATAAACAAAGCAGGATGATAGAAGATAATTTTTTCCCACACAGATTGAGAAAGAATTTGTGGTTCTGGCCATCTTGCCAGGCACATGTCAAGTATTAGTTAGTTAAACAACAGTTTGGGAAAGAGAGAAGAGTTTGGCCTCTCAGTACCTTTCCTTTGCCTCCACTTTTTCAAAATAGTTGTCTAATCCAGGCTGTGCAACATACAGGCAGATTCAGATCATGAGGGAATGGCTTCAGGGACTATGTGCTCTCCAGCCCACAAGTACATGTATTTCTGTAGACTAAACATAAGAGATATGTCTCTCTAGCACTGCAGAGCTGGTCCAGTTTTCAAAGTTGACTGTCCTGGAGGCTCCAGTCTCTGTGCAATGTTAAGTGACCCAAAATGCAGAAAGACAACATGTAATTTGTATTATTATTTATTGAATTCCAAACCTCCGAGTTCGGATTATAAAAGCCTGAAAAAATGCTGTAGTGTGCAGTATCCATTCCAGGTCAGGCAAATGGCCTCATACACTGCCCTGTGTCTGAGGGTGGCCAAGGTCAGAAGTCTAAGAAAAGAACAGAAGAAAACAGTGAGAGTCTAAGGGATGCTTCTGCAGAATAATATTCCAACATCTCACTGTTCATGGTCCAGGGAGTTCCTGAGAGTCAGTCTTTTTTTTAATCCTTGAGGTGTTTCTCCTTCCATTGATTGTCCATCGCTTTAAGAACCATGTAGTCTTTCAGTGTCCACTACCTCCAGTGGTAAGAAATTCTACAGCTAAACTACAAATATTTGTTTCAGACCTGCTTAAGACCATTTACCTACCAGTTTCATCTGACATCTCCTGTTTATTTTTCAGAACTACAATTGTTCTGTACTACTTTTTACCCAAGCACGCAGGATTTTGAAAACCTGTATGTACCCTCCTGCCCAAAGGTACGTTTCTTCCTGAACAATATCCCCTAATTCTGCTATGAGTTATTTCTCAAACTTGAATCACTTTGGTTGCCTTCTCTGTTGCTCTCCCAGTTGTACTATAACCTTTGGCCAGAATAGGACCAATTAACAGCTTGATGAATAAAACCAAGAAAAAATACTGTAATGTGTAAAGGTTGCACTGAATATGCAGAGAAAAATTTTACTGGAAAATGTGGAAGAATAATGTCACACTGCCACTCACATTATTGAAAAAAAAATAAACAATTGGAATTAAAATAAGAAAAGGTTGGTTTTTTTTTTTTTTTTTTTAATGTCGAGTAGCTAGAAAAGATATACATCAAGTTACATCAAGGAACTATAGGTGATGGAACAAAGCTGATTTGGAATTGTTAAAAGATGCAGTGACTTTACTTACAAACATTTTGGATGGTGCTGAGCCACTTAGCTACCTGCTAAATCCAATCAAGAATCCTGCTATATCCTAAGTGATGGTAGAGCGGCCTAACAGGAGGAGAAACTAAAGAAAATCCAAAGAAAAGGAATCCTTAGAAATAATAAGCAGCGTCAAAAAGTATCTGAAAGTAGAAATAAAGTGTGAAAAGAGACATTATTGAAGAAGGATGGCACGTTGGGGATCTCCTGAAAGAGGCTGAAGAAATAACTTGTGAGAAGACAGTGGAGAGAGAAATGTTACTGCCAGCTTGGAAGCAGCTGCAGTACGACAGCCTCCAATGACATAGCTGCACAGAAGAAAGATAACTAAACGCAGGCTGGGAAAGAGAGGAAAATGGACACGATTTAATTATCTCAACAGAGCTGGTTTTAGCCACATCTGAAGACAAGTAGAAGAAAGGTCATCTGAAAGAATGTGAGGCTGCTAAGAAACAAAGAAAAATGGTAAACAACATTTAAAAAAAATGAGAAATGGTAATATGGAGAGGAAGAACTCCCAGTCCTTGTCCTTATTAAAAAGGATTTTGTCAAGTTTAATTCTGTAAAACATTCAAACATAACAAACACTCCACAGAAAGCATAAAAACAAGGATCAGCCTGCTGCAGAAGTTCGTAGAGTGAGTCATCAGGCCTGGCCCCTAAAATCGACCAAAAGTTGGAGGCAGGAGGAGAAAACCTTAGAACGCTTCAGCGAAGCCACCCTAAAGACTGCCTTGGATTTCTGTATCAGTAACTTGGAATGAGGGTTCTTCTTGCAAAGCCAGAGACATGTCAAGGATTGTAAGACTACCAAAGTCTACAGATAAATATTTATGTTATGATCAGTGGTTATGAAGCCATTCAAAGTTTCACAGGACAAATCACATTGGGATGGGAAAAAATCAGATCAGGCTGTAATGCAATTGTCTTCCTAACGGGAAGGTCATCCTGAGGTAGTGGTTTTGTCCTCACATAGAATAAAGTTAATAAAAGTCATTGTATAATAAATCTCCATTGTTACGGAGGAAGAACAGAGAGTTCCTTGGAACTGCTCTGAATTCTCATTTGCATTCAATGCCATCTTATAACCCTCATGCGCAGGTGTAAAAAGGAGTAAGAGCAGCCTCCAGAGGCTCCTGGAGACAGAAACCTGCAAACCTGAGTCTGCACCAGCTGTCAGCTGGGACAAGACATCAACAACATGTTTCTGCAACTTATGCCTTCTTATTTCTGGGGGTTTACTTTCTAAATGGTGTTTCTAATTTCATAGCCAAGAACTGAATCTCTTGCTCTGCTACAAATCAAACTTACTGATTGCATTTTGAGCATTTTAAAGTGAATTTAGGTGAATCTCACCAGTAAAAGACATCTTACTCTTTTGGGGGCAACCAATTGCAATAAAATATTGCTATAGGTGTACTCCCTCTGCCTCATGTAATCCCCACTGTGTGCCATATCTTTATCACAGTGACAGAGGAAATGGTCAACGTACAAGTGGCAAGAATAGGGACAGGACCATGGCAAAAGGCAAGTGACAACTTTTTAAAAAAAAATATGCATTAAGGGAGCTCCAGCAGGAAGAAGAGAGCAAGTGGTTCCCTTCTTCACGCCCCATAAAAGAATCATCATTTACAGTGTCCATAATGATCACCTTAAGATGTTGTAAAGCACTTTATACTCAGAAAAACTTGGTGGAAAATGGCACTGGCTACATATCAGTACCTTCACTGTCAGCAGGGATTCCTACAAATCATTATGCATCATTTTCTTTTCCAATAACATGCTTCTGAGGAAACACCTCTTCTATCTTTACTTGTATGTTCACATCCTTCAAAGAGAGAGGTTTCAATGGTCTTTTCCCACTTTATTTCCACAGCTAGCTCCATTCTTTTAGGACTTGCTGTGAAGTACTGGAATTCTTTGCTTTTGATTGGGAGGACAGAGGGCTTACATCTTAAATCCCAGCCACCAAAGGAAGATGCCATTGGTTGGCCAATCATTATTTACAGAGATCCAATTGAGAAATTCTGTCAAAACTGATAACATGACAGGTTGAGGATTTCAAAAACTGACAGCATTTTAAAAACAATATGCAGATAAGGTCATCCCGCCTTACTTTCTGAGTGTCACAGGTTAAAGGATTTTATCCACCAATTCCTACAGTGATCCTATAGAAGAAATACTTAATGCCCAAGCCATTTTTCTTAAAGATACCTGCTCCCATTTAAACATTGAAGTGATAAAAAATCTTCCCCAGCCATTGCTGATAGTTCATAGAATTGCAGAATCATAGAATACCAGGGTGGAAGGGACCTCAAGGATCATCTGGTCCAACCTCTCTTGGCACAAGCACAGTCTAGACAAGGTGGCCCAGCACCCTGTCCATCTGAATCTTTAAAGTGTCCAATTCTTAGTTTATTAACATCCCTATTCAAATGTTTCTCTCCATTCTCAATCTGGATTGAAACGTCATCAGTTTCTAGAGACTGGATCTCAGGCATGTCTTGTTTTCCTAGATCAAAGAGTGTGTACCATCAGATTTCTTTTCTTCTGTTGGTACGTTCAAAAGGTAACTTCATCAGCTTTGTAATATTTCTATTTGTAAACTAATTAGACTCAGTTATGACACCTGAAACCAAACTTCAGTTCTCTCACTTCCTTTCAGAATGCTTAGGAATTGCTTGATACTTCTGTTTGAAGAGAGTAACCAGATCTAGACAGAATATTCCAGTAGTGGTCTTCTCTGTCCTGCACATGACTACAACACCACCTCTTTATTCTAGCTGACATTCCTCTGACGGTAGATCCAAGTACTGTGTTTGCCTTTAACTACACCACCACGTCTGAGGTTTGCACTTGATTTTCTCTGGATCATGTCCCAGCTCCTATCTCAGAATCACATTTCCAGGAGAGAGCTCCTCAACAAATGTATATGCTCTTTTTCCTTGGCATTCCCTATGACCTTATTAAGAGGCAAATTGTTCATAGGTACATACCTTATCAAGCTGTAGAAACCTATTTGTATAACTGACCTGTCCTCCAACTTGCATGTTATTTGAGAACTGCATGTGTGTTCATTTTATGTTTTCTTTTGAACCATTAATAACCAGCTCAGAAGGGCTGGGCCAAGACCATCACGCGGAAGAATCAGATGTTTGCTGTTTTGTTTTAGGAAAAATAATACTTTTATCATTCAATATATGCTAGACTTATGCACATATGAGCTTAGTTTCTTAACTATCCCCCAAGCCATTAAAATTTATCAATAGATTAAACATATCTGGTATTATTGCTTTCCTGGAGACAGTCTTAGCAAGTTAATAAACTTGCCCACAGAGCAGTTTTGAAGACTGAGTTAAGTACTTAAGTGTCTGCACTTCAAGATTTAGGATGTTTAGATAGTACTATTACTTGAAGTTTAAATATTGTTATGAAGTTTTTAAACTCAAGTTGGAGAAGAGGAAACAGCCAAAGAGCAGAAGAAAAACAGCCATCAGTCATTCCAACTGAGATAAACAGAAACTGAATAACCAAGTTTTAATATCTTTTTTTCCTGGCAAGATTCTCTGTTTTTAATTTGCTAGACCAACTTGTTGATTTTTTTTTTTTTTTAAATATTTGCCTGTCCAGAGAGAGATGTACATGAACCTAAGGGAAAAGAAGATGTACTCAAAACAGTAGCACAGCATAAAATGTTCAGACACTGGGAAGAGGTGACCTCATCTTATTTTTGCCTGAGTCGGCTGGTTGTAAGAGAGCTGGCCATGAATTTGTTCCAGCAATTCTTCGGAGAACTCAGGTTCACCATTAAGAGGGGTAATGCAGTTCCTCTTCCTCCACATTAATACAGTGGATATTTTGGAAGTATAAAATGCTCAAAAATTAAATGAAACTGAAAGGTTAGTCCTCCCATGGAAACATTAACCACATCATAAAGGAATATATCACAGTATGCACTGTAAGCAGTAAGGAAAAATATCCAATTTTTTTTTTTTTTTTTTTACAGTAGGGAAAAGTATGAACAAAATAGAGCAAATAAATTCACTCCTGAATGTCTTTTTAAGACACCATTTAGCAAGGACATTGCTTTTAATTTCTCTTCTAAGTAAAACAAAGGAAAAATCTGCTTTCACTTAAAAAATGAAACTAAAATTAAAAGGATTTAATCTAAAAGTCATTTTCTAGTGAGAGTGTCCTGGCAAGTTCATCTTCTGCTCTTCATATTCTTGTTTTCTATCTTCTAGCATACTTAGCGTCTCAAACCCACGCCACATTCAGCTTTATTGATTGTCTCTTGACAGTTAATCTTGTTACATTGCTCCAAGCCTTAATTTATGTCTTGGTCTGTTTTCCTCATAGCTGTTTCCTCAGTTTCAGCAAAAAAGATGTATCCCTCTCCTGCTTCGCAGCAAAAACCTTCTCAGACTAACCAGGACTACCGTCCAAGGAAACTGGGGGAAGGCCATACAACACGGTGGCTGAAACAGACTTCTTAGGTGTAGTTATGCACATCCAGAACGAATTCATCTGCCCACAGGCGTTGATTCCAGCACCAAGGTATTTCCCCACCAAGCAGGGACATCAATTTCTCCTTTTTTAAAGGAAATAAGAGGCACAGAGGTTCCAGACTTCAACGGGGTGACATGTCTGTCTCCTCGTTGCAGTGAGGCCTAGGTATGCACACGCACAGAGATAACCTCTCTCCAGTGCTTCGACAGAAAACACTAACAAACAGAACATATTTCCCCAAAACATTTTAGGTTTGTATACTTTCTGTCAAATGAACAAATGAAAATTTAGTTCTATTCCTGGCAGGATTTATTTGTGGGGTTTGGGTTGTGGGTTTTTTTTTTAATCAAGACAACATTTTGTAGCCTATAAATGATTTCTTGGCAGCTGTTTACACGTGAAAAAATGTCAGAAATTTAGGGAAAAGTTTTGTAAGGTTGGAGCTAAATTCTGTTGCCACTTCTTCAAGCCTAACCCAAAACAATTTAATTAAACACAATCACGTTTCTCTAGATTACTGCAGTGTAAATGAAATTGAGTTTGGTTTCAAATATCTGATGTTTGTAGCGTACACGGACACTTTGCAGTACCAAACATCTCTTTTCTCTTGCAAAAAGGGTTTATGCTCACAGCAAGATAGTAGGTGAGGTGAAGGTAAAGGGGCTGCGTATCCTGATCCAAAGGTTGTGTAACAAATTCTCAGTGCGTTTGCATAACCAGCTAACAATTTCTGAGGGGTTATTTTTCCTGAGAGTTTTAAGTACCTCATTCAGCACATTCCCATCTCTAATAGTGAAAACTGGTCTTCAGCCATGAGATGCTTCATGTAATGGAAGAGGTTTATATTACACATAAGGTTTCTAGGTTACACAAGCTCAGTAATGACAGTGAATCACCTTCTAGACCATAAAATAGAAAGCACAATGGTTTCCTCCAGAGAAAATAGAGAACAATTTATGCATAATGTGTAGCCTTGTTAAAACATTTTTCCCAATGGGGCAATAAAAGAGTTCTGAGAAGTCATAGAAGGGAGGAGAATGTTTCATTCTGTTTTTGCCTTTGCTTCAGAAATAGCAGCTGTGCCAAAGACATGAAGGGATGAGAGGAGTTCAGAAGTGGAAAAATGAGCAGATTTAGGCTGCTATAATTCAAACTGCAATAAAAGAAAATCATAGCTACCGTGTAGAGACACAAGAATTATGAATATGAATGAGTGAATTTTATATATCATTAATTCTACTGAGAAGCATAATTAGTTAATTGTATAATGGGAGGGAGATTGTTGCTTCCTATACACTCCTGACCAGCAGGCTGCCAGGCACCTTGAGACACCCTTACAGTAATTTCTCTATTATAAGGAGCTCAGTTGCTTCACAGAGATGCTGCCCTTTCACCCTGCTCTTGCAAAGGTGTAAGAGTGGGAAGGGCATCACTGCCACCTCTCTGTCTCTGACAGAAGGAGGTATCATACCTCAGTTTAGAGCTGGCAGAGCCATTGCAGTGCTTGGGGCAGGACGTTAATTTGCCTTCCTCCCACTGCTCCAGCTCCCAGCCCTGCTGCACCTCCTCCACCAAGTAGATCCTGTGGCCATTAATGCTCTTGTTCTGCATCCCTAATACTCCCTCACACATGCCAAAGGACATTTTTTCACTGACCTGAATGTAACTCTTCTCCCTGGAAGATATCATCAATTCTAAATTGTCCTGGGAGTTCAAGATACATTTTCTCAGCGCTGGGAGAACTGTAAGATCCTCAGCATTTAAAAAAAAATAATATTGCCTTGTACCTATGATGCACATTTCCATGGAAATTCATGTGTTACTTTACCGTGCTTCAATTTTCTCTTGTTATGTTTTCAGGCTTAAGAGACTACAAACAAGGTTCTACTTTCCCTTCAGCAAAAGAAACCTCATTTTGTTAACATTGGACATTTAATAGGTTCATTCTTGGTAACTCTCGGGGGTTTTATATTTGCTTTTAAGGGCCTATCAACGAAAAGATATTCCTTTGAGCAGTGATATTCCTGTGGTCTCCTCTGTATCACTGGCTTGTTGGCTGAATTCAAGTACAAAAAATAGAAGCGGAGAGATCTCAAACGTCTTTTTTAAGTTTGTTTCTTTACAGCAGTTCAAAAGCAGAAAGTTCTGTTGATAAGTAAAACTTCCTCAAGCACAAGACTTATCAGTCAAACCCCTGTATACCACAACACGCTGACATTAATTCTTGGTGTAACTGGGAAACAAATTATTTCAGTTTTGTGGACCTTAGTTGGTTCATTGCATGGAAATAAGAAACAAAATCTTTTTGTCTTCGATTTTAAAGAAATGTCAGGTCCTTGAACTTAAAAAACTGCAACTACTTAGCAGATCATTCATGGTTTGTAAAACTTCAACTGCCCCATCATGGTTTGTTTATGATACACTTCTTCATCATAGCTCATATTAGTACTTGAAGAAGTGCCGTTCTCTTTAGCAGAAAATAATAAGTTCATTTTTTTCTTCAACTATGTATTTAAAAGAGACATTTGGGCCAGTTAGTATTTTGTTCTTAGTAAAACATTGTCTTGGATATGTATTGCTGCTCTAACTCTTCAAATACTGCAAGAAGGTACCAGAAGTTATAACCTTCTAGGATGCTGGCAAGCAGGAAAGAAGTTTTAAGATAAATATTGGTGAAAATAGGTACAATCATCTATTTGGAGCAGAGAACATCATTTTGCAGCAGAGAACATCATTTTGCTTGGTGTTGACTTTCTATAGGAAATGGCCTCAAGGTGCTCCAGGGGAGGTTTAGATTGGATATTAGGAAAAAAATCTTCACTGAAAGGGCTGTCAATCACTGGACCAGGCTGCCCAGGGAAGTGGTTGAGTCGCGATCCCTGGAGTTGTTTAAAAGATCTGTAGATGTGGTGCTGAGGGACCTGGCTTAGTGGTGGACTTGGCCGTGTTAGGTTTACAGCTGGACTCAATCTTAAAGGTCTTTTCCAACCTAAATGATTCTGTGATTCTATATATCACAGTGGACACAGTCTTACCACCACTCAATAATGGAAAAAGATCTCTGTCTCCGTAAGTCATCCAGTAACGAACAATACAGGACCAGCTAATTCAGCATAACTTAAATATTTCGCATTATTCAGAGGAAGATTAAATAGTCTGAAATGTTCTGTGAGAAACTGAAGCACGCAGTAGTAAGCAATAGACCATATCCAAGTATAAAGTGGAAATGGCAGATGTCAGAGTTGCAGAATAGTCTTGTTCTCTGTCAAAATCAATCCATTCTCAGCCCACTGGGAAAAAATCGTAACATTGTTGGGAAGAACCTCTTCAGTCAGTGTACTCAGACCTTTGAGGAACCACTCAAGGAGGTTTATTTTATAAAGTGATTAAGCTCTGTCTGAAAATTCATTTTCATGTCAGTTTTGATCCTCCTGGTACTACCGAATGATCATCGTACAGCTTCATTCTTCAAATACCTAGATACTTTCTTCTGTTATCCAACTTTACAAATCTATTTCCATTCTCTGAAATCGACCCTGAATTTGTTCTAATGCTCTCATTTAGCTTAAATCTCTCTTTTACTCAGCTGTTCCTTCCCAACATACTTACAGTGATGACCTATCCACTTAAGCTCTGGTTTGCTAAGCCAAACAGGGATATTCTCCGGGGTAGTCTGAAGTCTTGCATTGCAGATGTGTGCCATGTCTGGGAAGAGACCATAATCACAGACAGGTTTCCAGAACCTTGGTCAATGGCATTAATACTTCCTTCTCTCTGGTGGAAATATGTTGTCCAATATATCACAGCATTGTGTTTGTTGTTTTAAAATTCTTTACTGAAGCCCAGATAAGGGAAATTTATTGCATCTCCTTTATTTAGTAAAAAACAGAAATCTTATCAGAGAAAATGGATGGGTTACTGAATATTGTTTGCTCTTGGGAAATTGATGTTGCTTTTTCTCCATTTCCCACACACCACCCCATTAGCAAAGGACTTTCTTCATCGAATTACATTATAAAGTCTTTAATATAACCATCTCACTGTAACATTCAAATTGTGTTTTATCCGCTCTAAAAGTTGCACATAACGCCTCTCTCTCATCTCTCCCCTTCTTCCTCCCCTATTTGGCAATAATCCTCACTAATACATTCATGGTTAATGCAATCAGAATATCAGAATTCTGGAACGAAATATATCTCATTCTCCCCATGCATACACTCTCTGTCTGAGATGCTAAGCATCTTGAGATTAGCTTCCATTTCGGTTCTGGCAATTTTAATTTTCATAACCAGTTTAAACTGGTTGAATGGAGCTTGAGTTCTGGCTGTTCGTGAGATAATACCGAAGATCCTACTTACAATTTCTGCAAAAAGGAAAACAAATGTTTCCCATGTCAGGGAGCAGCAAGAGGAGGGCTGCTGCACGAGGGAGGATTTGCTGGGAGCCACGGTGGCTGCAGCAGAGGCACGGTGCAAGTCCCATGTACCTGGCCTGAGCAGGATGCTGATAACAGGATCCATCAGCAGCCCCAGGCAGAGGAAGGCGATGAATCCGGTCCAGCACGTATCTAAGGGGTCCAGAGCAGCAAGAGACAGGCTTGAGAGAAAACTAGAGACAAGCTGACAAGATAGGTCCAAAATCCAGGCAGGAGACAGGGCTATAAATGTATACATGCAGGATAGCCCAGCCAAAGCATAAAGACACAGCCCAAATTTAAAGAGAGGAGAAGGTGCATGGAGTGGAGGTCCCAAGGTGAGGTCAGGCAGGACGATTAAGGCCTGCTGGTGCACTCAAACATCATGGTGGTCTTGAAAAGCAGTACTGACCCTACTCCAAATCACTGCATGGTTTTGACAAAAAGAAGCCCTAGAAAAGGAAAGGATAAACAACCTGAAATTGGGAAAGAGCCTGGAAATAGTGTATCTGCACGAATAATTCCTTGACTTTGATCCCTTAATAGTCACCCATTTCCGCAGGCATCCAGCGGGCACAAGAACCCCTTTACTGTTCTCCTTATCTGCCCTCTAGATTTTTTCCATGGTCAGCAAGATTCGAAGATCCCAACACTTAAGGGCTCTTACACATTTCTCTTCTTCCTTTTAATACCGTCTAGTCCAGGCTGCGAAAGACATGGACAAAACTGCAGGAGTCTGAAAACAAGAACAAAAGAATCAAGTGCAGTCATATTAAAAAATAAAGGGTGGGAGGTGTCACCACCCTTTCAATTGTTTCAATGTTTTCCCCTTGGGGAAACAAAAATGTTTCTTGTTGGGTGGTAGCAATCTTAAGAATGTTTTGACACCTGTATAAAAATGGTTTGTTAAATTATGGTGCTAATTCTTTAAAATGTTAATATGCAGGCCAATGTTTATTGACATGATAAATGTCAGTGTAATCAAATGGATGTAATAGAGATTTTATTACAATAATACAGATCCAGGTCACTCCTGGATGTTAATTCTGCAGGTGCAAAGGGAGCCCGAGGAAGCAAAGAAAGCATATGGAAATACCACAATAAAATTTCAAGTCACGTTTCATGGCACTCCCGCTCTTTCATCAGCCACTTGATGCCTGGTAGAGATTAATAGACAAATGACCCCAAAAAGCCTGAGACTGCATTTCTGGGTAGGGCTGCCTTGCTCTGTGCTGCAGCCAGCCCATATTCCCACCTGGTAGCACCACTGGCAGTATGATTTCTGAGAGGGTGCCAGAGTACTAAAACTTGCTTGTCCCTCTCTTCAAGAGAAATGATCTCCACCTGGTGATGTTCTGGACACACTGTAAGGACCACACGTTTAATGGACTCTCTGGAGAAGAGTAAGGGTGTGTTTCTTAGAACCTGCTTCTGCAGCTGAAGCAAATTGTATTTCTTGCAGCAGCAATTTGTACAATTATGATGGCAAGCTTGTAGCCTCTGACAAGTGTTTATTTTCATTAGACTATGAGTCCCTTGCCCCCAGATAAAAGAAAGCTGTGATTTGTCAAAGCTTTAGTTGATTTTTGCACCAATTTGACCAATTTGAATTTCCATTACGCTCAGGTACAACCTTTTAAGAAAACTACTTGTCTTACTATTAACAGCATTCTCCTGTTAGAGACCTGCTGTACAGCAATGCATCTAGATAAAATGAAATAGTTTTAAAACATCAAAAGGAATGACCTGGTGGCCTAAGTTCTTATTATCAAGAGAATCTCACCAACGGTAGTACAAGGTGAAAATATTGTGACAATGTTTTCTGTTTCATTGGTAATGCAGCGGAAGATAGACAGAGGCTGTAATGACAGGGTTTGTGTTTTGAAGGATTCTGGGATTTACAGGTGGAAGAGCGTGGCCTGAACCAGCAGGTGGATGTTCAACCCCCAGCCAGGGAACACCAATGGCAACTTCCTGAGTGTGTTTGGAAGAGAGGGGGGCAGAGGACTGGGAAGCAAATGAAGTCCTGCCAGGTAATTACCTCTCCAAAGATAATCTTTTTTTCCCCTTATCATCTTACACAGTTAGACTGACATTTTTTGATTGGTGCCTCCAGATCTCTCTATGTCTTTTGCTCTGTTTCGTACTCCCTCTCTCCTACTTTCTCTCGACTGCTCTGGGACAAGTCATTGACAGGTGTTACTATAACTTTCATCACTGGTATATTACATGAGGAAGTACAAAATCTGGTGACACAAACCTAAAGCATGACTGCAGTTGCAGTGCTTTACAATTAAGACAACGTTGATGAGGGAACAGTTTTCTCTCAGCTAACAGACTGCAAAAAGTCTACACTTTGTAGCTGCCTACAGCTTCTGTCAAGAGAAAGCAGATGGGGATGTCATGATATTTTCATAGTGAGAGTCCTAAAACACTCTAAGACTAATAAAACCAAAAAAACACCACCCTAATGATATACAGACTGCTAATACTTCCCCTGCTGTAAAACACAGCTTTAATTAAATATATTCACACTTAAGTAACTGCAGATTGGAGGGAGTACTGGAGCTGAAAGGTCGCCAGTGAAAGACCAACAATGACAGCCAACAGTCACATTAAAAAAGAAAACATAAAAAGAAACCTGCTTCCTGGGTAATGCCTGGGAAAAGAGACAATTTCTCATGGGTTATCTGCAAAGTACTCCCCATTTCTGAAACTTAACGCATAAAATAGCAATCAAAAATAAATAAACACCACCAGCTGCACCCAGCGATGCCAAATTTCAGATGATGGAGGCTTTAGCTGCAGGGTAGAAAAGGTTCCCAAGACAGCCTGGCCCTGCTTTGAAACGTCACCTCTCACTCTCTCTCTCTCTCTCTTTATTTAGCTTCCTCTTGGGACCTGCCAAGCCCAGTAGCATTTCCTCCAGAAGAATTTTTGATATGCCAAGGAGTTCCTCCCAAAGGGAACGAGCCTTCATTAGGGTCCAAAGAAGGGCATCTGGTTCAAATCAAATCCTAGATCAGAGAGCAGGAATATTTTGCCTTTACTGATACTAGACTTCTGCAGTTTCCAGGGAACAGAATGGGGCATAGAATCCCAATTCGATTAAGCAGCGTTGTTGTTTCCTCCAGCTCCAGCAGGGAAGTTTACTGTGGCAAGGCAGAGACTTCTGGGAGCTACTAATTTCTTCCTCTGTGACCTTGGGCAAGATTCTTCATATTCTTATACCTCAGTTAACTGGCAAGAGTGTTGAAGTCTTACTTAACGTGGGAGAAACATGAAGGTAATTGTAGAAAATGTGCAGTTTTACCATTATTACTTATTACTTTTGCATTTGGAGTACCTGATGCATCTCTGCTCCTATTGACCACCTTCCAAAATTGTTTTGGTTTTAATGAAAATGCGGTGGCTGTTTGGATATACTTATTTATAAAGTAAGAGTTATGCTACAGCTAATATAGTCAAATCTAGGGGATTGCTGGAAGGAGCAGTCAGGACACCCGTCTCCTCTTTGCTGAAGTGCTGCCTTGTGCTCACGCCTTCCTGAGGGTTCCATGAGCTGGTGGTACTCACTAAAGGCAGGAAATAAAAACATTCACCCCCATGAAATGTTGTAGTTAGAGAACAGAACTGGCTCAGTCAGGTTGAATGGGTCCAGCAGAGGGCCACGAAGATGATCAGAGGGCTGGAGCGCCTATGCTATGAGGACAGGCTGAGAGAGCTGGGGATGTTCATCCTGGAGAAGAGAAGGCTCCGGGGCGACCTTAGAGCAGCCTTCCAGTCCCTAAAGGGGGCCTAGAGGAAGGATGGGGAGGGACTCTTTATCAGGGAGTGTAATGATAGGGCACGGGGTAACGGCTTCAAACTGAAAGATGAGAAATTTAGATGAGATATCAGGAAGAAATTCTTTACTATGAGGGTGGTGAGGCACTGGAACAGGTTGCCCAGAGAAGCTGTGGCTGCCCCATCCCTGGAGGGGTTCAAGGCCAGGCTGGACGGGGCTTGGAGCAACCTGGGCTGGTGGGAGGTGTCCCTGCCCAGGGCAAGGGGGTTGGAACTGCATGATCTTTAAGGTTCCTTCCAACCCAAACCATTCTATGATTCTATGATCAGATGAGCTCTGGAGACAGAACATAGGGAGCAGCAGGAGCACACTTCCAGGGAGCTGGTGAGGGGTGGAATAGGGGATGGCATCTCCAGCCTGGTAGCAGTGAGCTCCCCTTGTCCCATCTCAGCCTTATCCATGAAACTTCCCCTCTGTCCTAGCAGGCATCCCCACAAATGATCCCCCACAGTTTTCAGATAAGGAGCACAGGGCCAGTACACACAACTCTTTCCCAGAAACAAGAAGGAATTTTCAGAGTTATGAGGCCTTAAAATTCAAGAACAGTTTGAAAAACAAGCCCACGTATTCCTGTTTGACACACAGTGGTCCTGGAAATCATTTCTCGTGCTTTCCTTTGCTTGCATCCCTCAGAGCTTTTCCCAGAGGTGGCTAATAAGTGAAATAGGAAGAGTTGCAGAGGAAAGTATAAGACTAAATTTAAAGTCTAATAAATATTTAGACCATTACTTCAATACTTTAATTAAAGTTATTTCACCGAAAATTGGATGCTGTTAATATTGCTAAGTCACCTAGTAGAAGGAACTAGAAGGAAAAAAAGCTTCAGCAGTTGCTTTGGTCTAAGGCATATTCATGCTCTGCTATCATATTTGTGAAGTAAAAATTTCCCAGAAAAGGAGAAAAAAATCTACCTCATCCGAGCCTCCTCTGATCTTACTTGTTCCTTGAAATTCAAACTAGCTCCTACAACTACTGGTTAATAAATCTACAGTGCACAGGTGTACTAACACATGAATCCCTTCCTTTGGCTCTAAATTAAGGGTTATGATTGGTTATCCAGTGGTATTTAGAAATTAGAAATTGTTCCTTCTTGTGATCTCCCTTGCTTTTACAACAAGCCTGATAAGAACTGAGCTATATTTCCTTGAAATTCTTTATTTTTCTTCTGCTTGTTCCCACCCTTTTTTGGAATCCTGTGAAGTTGGAATGTGTCATAATAATTGAGTAATCCTCTATTTTTGCCACCCTTAATCCTTATTTTTAAGATTGAGCCACTAAGTGACGTAAAGAAAAAAACCAAAGCTCTCACTCCAGAATAGACACATTGAGTTGATAAGTTGAAAGGGCCTGTCGGGCAACGTTGCAAAGACAATTCTATGCTTCACCTTAAAATAGCAAATTTAGGAGGCATTACCAAATTGTCAATTAATGTGCATTCACACTAATTGAGGGAACAGAAGGCATGTGTCCTTCAGAGGTCTGGCCTGTCATCTTCCAACCTGTGTTTGAAATTAAGTTTAATTAACCCCAGAGGATAAATCAAGACATTCAGCATCTGACTAATTCCATCATGAATGCCTCAGAAGGGAGAAGCTAAGAAACATATCCCAAAGTTAAGTACTTTTGTCTTTTAGCAGAGAGAAAGAGGGCAGACGTTTCATGACCAATATTAATAATAGTGTAATTTCAGCTTCAGCAACAAATATAGTTCGTTATCCGATTATGTGTGCAATGGCTCAGGTCCATTGGAAGCTGACCAGTTGCCCTCCAGTGAATGTAAGGATGTGTTTCTGGTGCAGCAGGTATGTTTTCTTTCCATGCTGTGGATCCACCCCAACCCAGATGGTGCTCCACCACTTGTCAGCTGCTATAAAGTCCTTGCTTTGAACTGGGAAAACCAGAAGCAGAGTAAATCAGTGTAGTCCTCTCTCAGGGAAAGTACTGGAAGACCACTCTCCACATAGGTGACAGCAGAGGTGGTTCTCATAGAAAAATGGATCAGGCTGTTAGTCTGTTTCTGAGGCAGATTCTCAGCAGGATTATACCAGCTAGTCAACTGGCGACCTGTCGTTATGCATTTTCCTACTGTTATCATTCTGAGTGCCAGTTGCATAGGTTCGTTGAATCTGAGACTTTTCTGAGGCAGAATTTATTCAGGACAGAATGGAAGAGGGGGCTGTTACCCTTAATAATTAAACCACGCAGCCATAATGAGTGGGACCTTGAACTCCGGTTTATTTGTATGTAAACTAAAGAATTTTTAGGCATATGTGTATTTTTTTTTATTTTTTTCCCTTTTTTCCTTTTTTAAATTATACAATCTCTAAACTTTCAGTGGTAAATCAAATAAAAAAAAACCCAACAGCCAAGGACAAAACCAACACTGAGCCTATTAGTATACACTTTGTAATACGGGACAAGAGGAAACAGGTTCAAGTTATGTCAGAGGAGGTTTAGATTGGATATTAGGAAACATTTTTTCACTGAAAGGGTTATTAAACATTGGAATAGGCTGCCCAGGGAGGTGGTGGATTCACCATCCCTGGAGGTGTTTAAAAAAAGGGTAGATGGGGCACTGAGGGACATGGTTTAGAAGTGGCTCTTGTCAGGGTAGGCTAAAGGTTGGACTTGATGATCTTAAAGGTCCCTTCCAACCTCAGCAATTCTATGATTCCAGGATGAGTAAAAGTTTTTAAAGATATGCGAGATGTTTCTAAATTTTAATTACAGTCTGAAACTTGCTAGGCTACAACGGCTGTGAGATCAGCAAGGTTACAGTCTCAGCAATGAAGAAGGACAAAGGCTGAGGCTGTTTGCTCGTACAGTGATGAGCCCCACACTGCTCTGGTAAATTATTCTTTGTACTCCAGCTGATTTGGTGAAAGCGGGAACAACAGCATTGACCGGGTCAGTGTTTCCAGCTTCATTGCCCCTTCCATCAGTGAGGTGGCCCAATGACTCACAAGCCTCATGCAGTAAGAAGCCAATTTACCTTTAATGTACACAGAGTGACAGAGATAATCCATGAGCAGCCCCATCCTCTGTGCAGCGGGGACAGAAGGACAACTGGAGGCAGTAACTTCATTAGCCATCCCAAGCTTTGCCATGCTCACCCACTCCCTTTGGGACCTATGCAATTTTCAGTAGCTCCACGGACAGCCAAGGGAACCCACACACAGAAATGTCTAAGACACCTGAATTTCCTTAATACGTTTGCTGTGGATGAAACAGTTCACAGGGCTGCACAACTAAATGCATCTAGCTAACGCATGGGCCGTATAAAATCTGGGAATCTTTACAGTGTTTTAATGCAATCTTAGATTGAGATTTTATTTATAAGGGGACTCGAAGGCTGTGACTGCAATCAAAAGGGCTTCTTCCTTTTTAAACAGGCACATTTCAGAAAAAAAGTCTTAACATTGATTTATTCGTAGTCTCAGTTACTATGACCCAGGATGACCCATGTTTACAAGTATCTGCATGATTCTCCAGGTCACTGATTAGCTTTTATGCAGCTTTTGAAAGGTGCCACACTTGGCAAATTTTACACCAATATGAAATAAGTAACCAAATCACCCCTAACTACAGATGCTAAGACTTTGAACTGAGGCAATGCCATCAACATTACAACATTGCAACAATGCTTTCTTGGATTCGCAATACAATGAAGCATATGCCGGGGGTTTACGGCCTTTGCCCATCCAGAGTGGGTCAAAACTTCCTTTTCATTTTAAAAAACCTATTAATAATTCACATTAATGTACTGAGCATTCATTTGTTGTATCAAGCTTCAAAATCAGTGTAAATTTAGCAGATGCTCAGATAAACATCTGTAGCTCTTGTTAAAATAATAAAAACAAAATTTGTTTTCTTGGAAGGTCAGCCTAAATGTCGTCTTCTGTCTGCCTTATTCTCAAAGATAGGATTTATTTAGAGAAACAATTCATGTGAAACTGTTTAGCGTCATAAATTTCCAGTCCCAAAGCTACCAAGAGCGTCTCCTGGCTGAATATCATACCTGGCTCTCATACAGATTTTCTGATTTGTCTCACGCTTTAGAAAGAGCTCTGCAATTGTTACCTTTATATTTAATTATTTTTTTTTTAAATAAATCTATACTTTTAAAAACAATGAGAAGGACAGGTGCTGCTTTGAAAAATAAGCAGTTACATTGTGGTCCGCTTAAACATATTGTGTATATTGAAAAAAATATGATGTGCCAAAAGAACAGCCTGGGTAAGGCTATATATATAAAAGCGATTTTATTCCTGCAGCATAACAGTTTATTGCTTGTTAGTCATAAAACTAAGGCAATTTACTTCCCAGCTGCAGACATCTAACACTGGTTATCAAGTCCATGACCACCCTTCAGCAGGCAGGTAGAAACCACAACAGAACCAATCATTTTTAATTGTACGACCAGACTTTCAAGAATCTTGGCACAAATTTTGAGGCAAGGATTCCTGTGGTCTCAGCGTCGCATCTACACTGCGCTCCGCCACGGAGCGTACAGAAAACAAGCCAGCTTGCCTGCGAGAAGCGGTCTAGCCAGAGTCAGTCAGAGCTTGACACGGGCTAATGTCTCCTGCCGAGAATCTGAACAGAGCCTTAGGAACAAAACAAGCTGAGTCAGTTCAGATCTCTTAATTAAATTACATTGGATGTTTTGAGGACCTAGACACCCAGAGTAGGTCTAGGAGAGTGAATCTTTACATAGGACAGTCACAACCCCCTGGACGCCAGCAAGTCATTTTAAACTTTCATTCTTTATTTCATTGTTCTAATTCTTCCAGCCAGACTATGATGCTAATGCCTCTTTGATTTATAGGGTTTTAAAAATGTTTTTGCATACAAAATATTTTAAAATATTTCAGATTATGCCAATGGGACAGTATAAGAGGGCAATATTTTTCTGGTTTTGCTCTTATTTAGGTCACCAACCTAACAGGGAAGTACCAGGGAAGTACCGGGTAGTACCAGGGAAGTACCAGGGAAGTACCATACCAAGCCCAGAGGGAGCCTGATCAATCAGAGGTTTGTAAGCTTTATTGCTGTACAAACGATAAAATAATGTCTGAATCTCTTTCAAATTTTGGAACTGCTGACTATTAGTTATTTTGTATAAAGAATAAAAGTTTTAAAAGGCCAAACTGGTCCGACAAGGTCAAACTGAGCTGAACTTGGCAAGGGACGCCAAGAATAATAAGGGCTTCTACAGGTATGTCAGCCAGAAAAGGAAGCTCAAAGAAATTATGCTCCCCCTGATGAGCAAGACTGGCAAACTGGAAACAATAGATGAGGAGAAGGCTGAGGTACTCAACAAATTTTTGCCTCGGTCTTCACTGGCAACCTCTCTTCCCACACTTCTCAAGTGGATGGACCAGGAGACTGGGACTAGAAGAGCAAAGTCCCTCTCACTGTAAGAGAAGATCAGGTTCGTGACCACTTGAGGAACCTGAACCATAAATCTATGGGACCTGACGAGATGCATCCCAGAGTCCTGAGGGAATTGGCTAATGCAACTGCCAAGCCACTCTCCATGCTATCTGAAAAGTCATGGCAGTCAGATGAAGTTCCCTGTGACGGGGAAAAGGGAAACATTGCACACATGCTTAAAAAGGAGGACCCTCAGAAATACTGACCTGTCAGCCTCACCTCTGTGCCTGGGAAGATCATGGAACAGATCCTCCTAGAAGCTATGCACAGGCACATGGAGGGCAGGGAGGTGATTTGAGACAGCCAGCATGGCTTCACCAAGGGCAAGTCCTGCCTGACCAACCTAGTGCCCTTCTATGATGGAGTGACTGCATCAGTAGACAAGGGAAGAGCTACAGATGCTGTCTATCTGTACTTCTGTAGGCCTTTGACATGGTCCCCCACAACATCCTTCTCTCTAAATTGGAGAAATATGGATTTGATGGGTGGACTGTTTGGTGGATGGGGAATTGGTTGGATGGTCACATCCAGAGGGTAGTGGGCAATGGCTCAATGTCCAGATGGAGATCGGTGACAAGTGATGTCCCTCATGGGTCCGCCAAAAACTATCAGTGCAAAGCATTCTGGGATGATGAGTTAACTAAATAGAATCACAGAATTATAGAAACATAGAAGACACCTTTAAGATCATAAAGTCTAACTGTTAACCTAGCGCTGCCAAGTTACTACTAAGCCATGTCCCTCAGCACCACATCTACATATATTTTAAATACCTCCAGGGATGGTGACTCAACCACTTCCCTGGGAAGCCTGGTCCAATGCTTGATAGCCCTTTTGGTGAAGAAATTTCTCCTAATATCCAACCTAAACCTCCCCTGGTGTAACTTGAGGCTGTTTCCTCTCATCTTATCACCTCATACTTGGGAGAAGAGACCAACTCCCCCTGGCTACCCCCTCCTTTCAGGAGCTGTAGAGAGCGAGAAGGTCTCCCCTCAGCCTCCTCTTCTCCAGGCTGAACACCCCCAGCTCCCTCAGCCGCTCCTCACCAGACTTGTGCTCCAGACCCCTCACCAGCTCCGGTGCCCTTCTCTGGACACGCTCCAGCGCCTCAGTGTCTTTTTTGTAATGAGGGGCCCAAAACTGGACACAGCCCTCGAAGTGGGGCCTCACCAGTGCCCAGTACAGGGGGACAATGACTTCTCTAATCCTGCTGGCCGCGCTATTTCTGATACAAGCCAGGATGCAGGAAATACTTCCGTTTCAACACAGATAAGGACTTTAATAACTATTTATATTAAATATTAATGCCTAAATTTGGACATTTAGTGCAAAGGTCTTATAAGCATTAGTAACACACAACATAAAATACCACCTCTCTGTTTGTCAGCTGGGATAACACTTAATGAAATAAGCAGAGAAAACAGAAATAAGGATATTTACTAATATAAAGTGAGTGAGTCAAAGAGATGTTCTTTATTGACTTCATTACTTAGCTCATTGCGAGCTACTAACCACCTTCACAAATGCTATATATCAAGAACACAGCTTAAAGTCAGGAGCTGGAGCAAGAATCGGAGATGCATTTTAAGGCTAGATAGTGGTATGTTCCCTTGTTTAGTGCCTTGTGTGTTTAAAAGGCAATATTTTATTTGTCTCTAACATCAAATAACCAAAAATTAGCCTCCTGGATTGGAATGCAAGCACCAGCAGCATCAGTGCTAGCATTTAGTTTGCAGAAATAGAGGTTAAAGTGAAAAGTGATAAGAAGTCCAAATCTGACTTTACAGTGATATGGCACACTTACTGCGTGCCCTTCACAATTCTCACTGTGGAAAAGAGCCAACACAAAGCATCCTCAGAGTATAATTCAGCAGTGGCTTTTATACAGCTGCCCATTTCTGGCATGGTAGGTTGAGGTAGTATATCCAACTAGCTAGCTGCTGTTAAGTTCTACAGGCTCTAGGTGATAAATTATCATCCACTGGTATTATTCCGACTCAGTGGGAACAACTTTGGCCAGAACTTCTGCTCCTCTGTGCCCACAAATGCATCCTAAATCATTATCAGATTATCTAGTCTTAATGGGCAATCTGTTGACCTGAGCAGGCAGCATGTAATTTGTCTGCATAATATTCTGAGCCCATCTGTGTGACTGATAACACAAGCTCTTCAGATTTTTCCAGTCTTCTGCTGGGCTGTTTCATGAAAAAGATATAATGATTATAGAGAAGCAAAATTTAGGACTAGTAGACTATATTGCTGCCCTTGTGTGGTACAGTTAATTTAGATAAACTAAAGTTTAGAAGGTTTATCTGTCAAGTATATAAATTATTTTTTACTTGGAATGTAAAACATAATGCGTAAACGCAGTAAAAATATTTATTATTTATAATTATATTAATAGGGGGTGGTGATATCCAGTGGCCAGGCAGTCACTTATCCTTTTAAAGTTCTTATTCTGAGGGCATCTTTTAATGAATGTAGCTTCCTAAGCATAGCAGAAAGAGTAAATCCAACATAAAATCATATAAGTAATTTGTGCCTTCTTGGAGACGTGGGATTGGCACTGGATCTTGAATTCGAGAAAAAGACTGCATAAAACTAATAATGATTAAAGGTCTATTTGTCATCTTCTTTTCTTTCATTGATCAACATCAGTTCCTATTGCAACTCAGAACACCATGGATTTTGACAGATTCACAACAGAACATTCGATCCGTGGGGTTTTCATAAACTTTGCTGGACATGACCTGGGGAAACAATCTTTTTTAACTGTGGTACCACTAATCTAATGTAGAAATAAAAGGATAGTTGTTGATACAGCTCCAGTTTAAATAAGTTGGATCCAAACCAAATATCCAAGGTCTAAAATAGAATAGGAACTAAATGGTACAGCTGAATTCATGGAAGTCCTTAGCCTGCTAAGATCCATGCTCTCCCCCAAATCTTTACAGAATTCTGATTTCACCTCTTGTACACACTGCAGACCACTCCCTGTGAGCCCAGAATCACCAAAGACAGAGATTAATTCTAGCATCAACTTGGGAACACTGGTTCCTTAATTCTGGCTGTAATTATTTAACGGTTTTTGCATAGGATATTCTTAGTTCAGTCTCTGGGATGTCAGTGCGTGTCATGGTAGTCATGTATTCAGTGGCACAGAAAATGCCGTTTAGGCCAAACAGGATATCTCTGTAGTGGCTGTTTTAATTAACTCAGAGAAGACAAGTTTAAAAGGGGCCTCAGTGTTAAACGGCTCACTTCCCGAGGCACGTCTGCTTACCCGTTTTTTTGATGGTAATTTATGGCTGCGATTCTTGCATAGCAAAGTAACAGCAATACTGCTCTAGGCCATATGTTATGAGACTTAAAGAAAACAAGGCTGTCCATCAGCTGTATTCCACTATGTTACACCACAGATGTGACTTCTATAGCTAGATAAAATACCTATATGAGACATATATACTTGGCTACCTCACCTCCTCACCCCCTCACCTCATGTCAGCCAGCTACTTGTTTCCACTCTGACACTCCTTTTACTACCTTAAAATGTGGAAGATGCTCAGTGTCCAGAATAGGCAAGGATCAATCCCAGCATAAATGGTATCCTTTCATCCTTGATGTTTCTTCCTTGATATATAGCTCCTCGCACAGTTGCAAATGGGAAACTGGCTTGCCATATCATGGGAAAAAGGGCGATGCCCAGCTTGCATCAAACAGAGGAGGTCAGCCCCTCAGTCTAGGAGGACCTGGAGTGGACTTGAGAATTTAAATGGGTTGTGGAGGTGCTGAGAGACCTCAGAGAGAGCAAGCTTCCCATTGTGGTAGGTGCTCTTTGCATGGCAAGTATCCATCTCTTCTGGAAAGAACCTGCAGTGCAAAAGCAATCTGTGGCAGACACATTGCCTATGCCTGCTTCCCCGCTTCTGTAACCCCCAAAAGGCAGAATGAGGGAAGAGCAGGAATTTCCAAGACAGCCATATGCATTTTGGCCAACAATTGTAAATGTTTTCTCTTTATTATTTATTTTATGTGGATACAGTTTAAATTGGCTAATGTGGGATTTATAGAGTACCCACCTCTTCATAGTGTACAAATGCAGATTCCAAACAAAGATACTTTAATATCATACATTTTAAAAGTCAGTAGGAATGCATTTGGCTGATCTCATACAGTCCTCTTCCTAGCATGGGACACAGAGCCTTAGCCCAGCAATTCCAGTATGCAGGCACAAGAAATACTGGAAATATTCAAAGTTATAAAATTTGTTAACTGACATTTACTTCTGTTGCATCTCTACTGTGGATGAGCTTGCAATTAACTTTATTCAGTTTCTTGGTTAGTTAAGCTGCCAAGAAAAGGCAGTAACATCAAAGTCCTTCATCACCTTGTTAAAAGATAACTTAATGACGGGGGAAAGATCCCAGACTGTTCAGCAGACTAACCGCAACAGAGGATAGATTCCTGTTTAAATGGATTCCTGTCATATTATCCATTTTCTTGAGAGCCTTATTCTGCTCTCCCTATGTGCAAATACATTTATAGAGACAGATGATTTCTATAATGTACGTTTATCCGTACACAGGTAGGTTAGAAATCACCAGGGTAGTACTATGAGGCTTGCTTGCTTGCTCTGTACACATGGTACAAAAGTAATAAACAACGTGGGATGTGTCAGGCATCTTCGGAGAACTCCATAAGCTTTATTCACAGAAGCATTAAAATTCTGGCTAAAACTGACAAAGCCCTCACTACCTTCTATGGGTCAAGAATTCACCCAGTGACATTAGACAGGGTACCCTGAATAGATACCAACAGTGGGTAATACTTGGATTGAACGTATAAAAAAAAAGAATAAATTCATCCATTACTATGATTTGGTCCCAATTTCACTCCTTACAACAGTCACTGGTTATTATATGTAATAATGCACTTCATTATATTTATATCTATTTTTATGTATTTATTTATGTATATAAAAATTACCAATTATATATAATTATGCACTTGCCTGTCCTTCACAGAAGGATCGCTGGGTTACAGTGCTATAAATCAGGGGCACTGCTGAAGTGGTGAGTGGGAGGAAAAGTCAGCAGGTGCAGAAGAGAGCAGAGCAAGAGGTCTAGGACTAGAGAAAGCTGTCCTTGTCCAGAGAAAGGAAGCGTTATCTTCATCACTCTGCAGACAGACAGAACGCTGTTACTCACTCTAACTTTGTCAGTGTTAATAAGGCTCTTTTCCAGCTCCCTAGAGGTGAAGAGTCATTGCTCAGTAGAGACATGCCTATTGGAACTGTTTTATTTGTAAAAGTAACACTTTTACAATTGGAAACAGTAGAAAGAATCAGGTAGCTAAAATACACTCAATATAATAGAAAACAGATGTTATATGAAGGAGACGTATTACAAAACCCAGCTGGAAGATCAGGAGACATCACCGACATTCAGCATTGCCAAGTGCATACCGTTTCATATATTATCTTTAAATTGAGCAGTCATCCCACTATCGCTATTGTCCTTATCTTTCTAAAAGTTATAATTCGGTAGATAATATTAATTATAACAATAATTCCCTTTGGAGCTATTTGAGTGTCCATAACATGGGGCTGAAATAATAACAATGAAGTGAAATACCAAAAGACACTGTTCTGTGTTTTTAGCCTTATTTCTGGACTCCCCCACTGCAAGAGAGAGAAATTCAGTGAATGCTTTCCAGGTGTCCAAGCTCCACAATCTCGGCTACTTTCAGTACGCAGTTGTTAGTTTGTTCTTCCTCTAGTTCACTGCCATAAAATATGATCATGTATACACTCTAAAGAGATTTATCTGTTTCTTAGCCAAATGGCCAAATTCTGTCCTCAGTTACCATAGCATAAATCAGTCAAATACCTGTAGACTGATAAAGCCTAAATGAAAAGGGTTGTTTCTGTCTGGTGGCACTGGGCTTAATTAGGATTTAGGTAGAGAATAGACTTCATTATTGCTTTCAGCTGAGAAATACATCTCCAAACATATCAGTATGAACCATGATTCAGACAGGTACTTTCATTTAATTATTCTAAAGAAACAAACAGAATGTAGGAAGGATGTTTGTGCTCTTCTGAAATACTTGTAGAAGACCTTTAATGTACCCAATAGTGTAATTTCGAGACAGCAGCTGAACATTAATAGAGCAATAAGCCATATAGTTCTGATGCACTGTTGATTTTGCAGCACAAACACACGTCGCCTTTGCACTTAATGGGTTTCAGACAACTAGGAACGGTCCCAGCACTGTGAATCCATGGACACAGGTTTCTATCAATTCAGGTAATACCTTCCTTCTCCCAGACTGAGGGGAATAACCAAAGTTCTGCCCTCAAATGAAGAGACTTTCAGCTTTGGAAAGCAAGAACAACACACAGATGGAGATAAACCCAGATTTCCTTTGTAGAAGTTAAAAAAAAAAAAAGTTCCCAGGCAGCCTTTTTGCACTAACCAAGTACGCTTTGGGAAGTGGGCACTTCTGGTAAAGAGCCCTTTCATTTCATCTCACTATTCTGAACCGTACCCTCCCTCGTTGTTCTGAGGCTAGGAGGCATCCCTTGGAGTGATATGCCATGCACAGCCCAAGATGGTTTTTTCCTCCCAGGCACATGATCCAAGTGGTGAGTTGCATTTTAACAGATTCCAGACCTTTGACGTTTCATTTGAAGGTACATGGGAGTTAAGGACACATGCCCAATTTTTTCTTAATTGCTTTGGACTATGGCAACGCTGAGGAGTTGCAACTTGGAATCATATTCTGTTCGTTACTCAAATCATGTGTACAAAGGTATCCCAATATTTTATAGAGCGTGTAATCCATAGGTCTCTTCACAAACCAGAAACTTGGAGGGAAGCTATAGTCTCTATTTCTTTTAATCGCCATTCGTCACAAACCAGTAATCCCTCAGAGATTACAGTTTAGCTGTCTTAGAAGGAAAAGAAAGTTCAGCCTCCCCATCAGTTCCCCTTTAACCTAACTTTGCATCCACTTAGGCTCTGTCCTAAGTGCAGTCACCCCCCGGGGCCTGTTAGTGCCCTGAAGAAAGGTGACAGCTCTGAGGGTGCTGGGGTACTTCAGACAAAACCTCAGCAGCAGAAGCACATCTAGCGACTGGAAATGTGGCTGCTAGAGGAGGAAACAGGAAACTCTGACATGTCTATCCTTTGTCACACCCAGATAGTTTCCTGCATCACTCAAGAATATTCCCCAACCAAGGAGAACAGGAGTCTACATATCCCAAGCAGTAAAATCAGCCCCCAAAAGAGGAACTCTGACTTTCAGGAGGGCTTGTTATAACCTGAACTTCAGAGCTGAAACTATCATTCAGTCTACTGCGTCCAGAAATTCAGTAGCTGATCAGTTTTTCCTGTTAATTCAAACATATCGATAAGTAATTATTTAAGGCATCTCAGACTGGGAACTAAGATAAATAAGGTTAAGAAAACTAATTCTCTCTCTTTTTACCACATATTGAAATGGTCTAGCTTTGCACCAGGGACTAATTCCACAGTAGTTAACTTATGACCATGTCAAAAAGTGTTTTCAAAGTCTGCCAAGAAATTCCAGAAATGGGTGACATCCAACTCTCTTTCTATCCCATTCAGCAAAAGATCAGTTTTAACCTTGTGTTGTTGTATAAAACATTCTTTTCTTGGTTTAAGAGTTACAATATTATTTTGATTTTACCTATGGATCACAATTCAGCTAGTAGAAGACTGCCAAACTCAAGCGTTAAAAATACATCTATGAGTCAGTTCCAAAGAATGCAATTGAAATGAAAAAGTAATTAAAAAAGGCAGATTTTTACATTTAAATATCTAAGCTACTTTGAACATGTTTTTGAGATTTAATCAGTAAACATGAGGTACAGTCTCTTTTTTCGTTTTAAGGGAAAAATAGATTAGAATCGTGACTTTTACACTGAGCAAAATAATATCTCTTTAATCAAATTCAAGAGCTGACAAAAGGTTAGTATCGAATTCCATGTAGACTTTCCATGGCCAACCATTTCTACCATCACAGATCATTTAAGTCTTAATATATTTATCCTCACACAGTTATCCCTTTGAGGCAGGGTAGTAATTACATCTGAGTTTCCCAATGTCTCACAACAAGTCTAGGAACAGAGCTCTGGCATTGTTTGCTCTGATAGTAATTTCTTCACAAGAACACTTTTTCACATTATAGTTATTTTGTTTTCAGCCCCACAGCACTGATTGAGCCAGACCTTGTTTACAGTTTATTCATCAGAACTGCCGAAACCAAGGCACAGGAATAACTGCTCAGACAAAACTGAAGAAATGTATCAGTCAGACCTAGATCCCAGCGACCTTCCTTTCCATACATGCATTTTACCTTCAGATCAAGCGTCCTTCTTGCCACGAGAGGTAACAGGAGTCATCCAAAGCAAAATACGCCCAACTAACATACCTGTTCATGAATGATATCACTGACTAAGCTTCCATCTGAAGAGCCTGTTAATATTACTGTGTATAGAAATAATTGTGAGAAAATCGAGGGTACTTGGGGAGCCAAGTGGACATCTAAGAGGCATTGGCTCTAGTCCTACACCCTGTACAAGCGCAGCAAGGCATGCTGTCTGCTTGGTCTCTCCTAAATTGTCTCTCCTACAAGAACAGGAATTGTGAAACTTGTCTGGAATTGAGAAGTTCTTTGGAAGCTGAAATTAAAAAGTGCCATACAAGGAAGACCAATGTTTTCAGTTAGGAAGCATTTCCATGAAATGTGTGTACTCACCTAAAAGATGGGAAATACATAGTCTGAATGAGGCAGTGCACTTGTACCGACCAGGATTTCCTCACATCTCAGACAACTGGCCTAATCTCCGGATAAACAGCTTTATCTGTAGTATTATAATTTAAATTGAATTCTGGAAATGAGAAAAGACAGTTTTATTGAAACTATTGGTTTCAGACAATAAATATTTCTGGCTCCCTGCCTTTTTACTCTTTCATTACCTTTTCCTTGAAAAAATGAGCAAAAAGATACCAATAAACCTTACCCCATTCTTTAGCAACAGCAAGAGACAAATTTTTAATGATGACAAGGGGAAATGGCTATCCTGAGAAGGCTACTCAGGCAGGTAGCAAAGTTTAAGTTAAATAATTCTAACAATAACAGTAACATCAGTCACAGACACCTGGAAGGCTTTCGTTCCATCCTCATGCAGTATTTTAACAACTGTTTTTCTGAGAATACTTAAGGATGAAATTCTAGAGCTGTGCTTCAAAAGCAAACGCCACAAAAGTAAAGCTTCATTGTAAACAGTTGCTTTTCAAGAGCCAGCTATCAAATTTATCAGTAAGAGAACTCCCAAATCACACCTACACACCTTGAAAGCCTTTCACATCCTCCTCAGAAACTCAAATACACACAAAGGGTCCAAAGCTGAGATGGCCCCAAACTGCTGCCCAGAGTTTGAAGCATACATGTGTTCAGAACAGAAATGCAGGGAATGCGTCCCCAACTTCTGCTGAACCATGGTAGTCCATGCATTGCTTGTGTGCTCTCACCTCAGAAACACGGCAATGTAGAAAGGTAGGAACTACTGATTCACATCAGCCCCTGCTGACACACAAGCTAGTGCACATGTGCACTATTAATATCTGTTTTCTTCAGCTTAGAGAGACTGTAGCATCTCAAATCAGTTGTTAGTATGGCTCCTTGAAGAAGAGAATTAAGGCTGAAGAAGCAATGTACTTGCATTAAGATATTTAGGCGTCTGTGATGCTTGCTTCAAACTTGAGTATCCATCCTCTAAATCACCAAGCACACCATCAAACCAAGAAAAGCAAAACAACAAAGTAAAAATGAATTAATGACTGCATCAATATTTTATGTGCAAGAAACTAAAATCTCAGCAGAACATCAAAGAACCCTAAAGTATTGTCTTCTGTTCTGCAACCTTCCTTGTCACTGAAATAACAAACTACATAGGAAAAAGTGTTTCAAGACAATACTGGAGATGGTGATTTTGTTGCTCCAAAGAAATGATGAATACTTACACAGGAACATAGAGTAATTAAAATAAATCCCTTTCTTTACAAAGCAGATAGCCCAGTTATGAGAAAATATGTCTAGATTATTCTTAACTGATGAGACACTAAGGAAATTAAAGGAAGAACACAATAGCGCTGAGTTTTTAAAGAGAAAGGAATACAGCAATTGGTCAGATGAGCTACTTGAAAAAGCATGAGTTCCTAGAATCATGAAATCCTCTGGGGGAAAAAAAAAAGAAGAAGAAAAATCAATAATAATAATATAATCCAATGAACTATAAAGTCTAATATTAGAAAAAAGCAGGGCAATGCTGTAAGGAAACTGAAAAAGATCAGGGCAATTCTATCTAAAAGAAATCTAGCTACAGTTACTAGCAGCTTCTAGGGGATGAAAACTATCTTGTTCAAATAAAAACAAATATAGAATGCTATCGTCCGGATCACAGATGAGTGGCCTACCCTTGGCAAAAAAAACCCTGATAATATAAAAAAGAAAAGGTAAAAGAGAAATGCAGCACAAATTGAACAAACGCAGTCTTGGGAATGAACGAAGAACATAAAAGTGAACCCAGAGGAAAGAGAACAAAGCAACCTCAAAAAGGATGCCTTCACACAGGCACACGCATTGCTCTCAGCAAAACCCACAGGACAACTCTCCTCTTAATATTCCGTTATGATAGGAAAAATTCGATATTCAGTCAGCTATCCCAATTTATACATATAACTCAGTAGAGCAAATTTCTTCAAGGAGATTCAAGTACACAGGAACCAGTGCTAAAAACAGCTACAAAACAAAGGAAAGTTTATCCACAGCTGATCTCATCCAAGAGAGAAAAAGCTCTACTACTAATAGTAAAATATCCTCAAGAGTGCAATTCACCTGCTCCAAAAATCAATAGCACTCATATCCATCTTCTCACTTTTAAGCCACACAACTCTTCTCTGCTACAAAGTGAGGTGCATGGGATGGAACGCAGCAAAAACAGAAACACTGCCCAATTTCACCAAAGCTGCATCTCTAGATGAATATTTAACAGCATTCAACACTAACGCATCTCTATGCTTTCTGTGAAGCTACTTTCTGGGGAGAAGAGGACACAGCAGAGACTCTCCACACTGCACCCCTGTATGCCAGGTGATTCTCCACACTACATCCCTGTTTAAGAGCTCGGTGGCTGGTCTGGAATGAGTGACAGCCCTGGTCCTGCCTGAAGGACAGTCTGGTTGACAGACCGCTTCCTCACAGAATGTGACATCCAGCCTGGAAATAGAATACAGGAGTCAGTCACATTGTTACTACCAAAGAAAATCCCATCTGTGACCCCAACCACACCAAGACAACTGGGGCTGGTAGAAAAAAGTGCTGAAATGGGGACACGCATTCTATCCAATGGAGAAAATGCTGCAGAAATAGCTCTCGACTTCAGCCAAGTTCTTTGTCTAAAACCCACCAAGCAACAGCTCAGGAATTTTTCTATCACATTGTTTCAGTGTGCCTTTTGTCTATTATGTCTAAGAATTAAAGCCTGCTCTTTCCTCTAGGTCAATACTGGCAAATAAGATATGTATCTAGATATCTCAGCTCTTTCTAAAGCTATTAATAACAGGCATTCAACACAGCAAGTATGCGAGTTCCTCTCTCTCTCATCTTGTAAAAAGAGTTTGTGATCTAATTGATACCAATTCTAGGAATAAGAGAAGAAAACCTTATGTTTTCATTGTGGTGTTTGTGAATTCATTTGTAGTAACTGCATCATGTTACCTTCAGAGGTCTGTAAGGGCTTTAAAAGCAAGATAGGGTAGCACATTTTAAATTGATTGTTTGGGAGGAATACCTTTAACCCTACCCTCAGAATGCCTTAATGAGGCAGAAGAGCTGGATCTCATGTACGGTTCTGTATATGAACATCAATGTCAACTACTGTTCTACAGTCTTAATGTTCACTGAAGAGCTGAAAGGCTTAATTACACAGAAGCCTCTTGTATTTGGTGTTTGAACTGAAGAACAACCATCAACCAACACACTACTAGAGTGGTGTGCTCTAACCACACCACTGCAGACTGGGCTAATAGAAAAATCAACAAAAAGTACCTAAACAGACACGCGGTGAGGAACAGGACTAGGCTGAGCATTTCTCCTGCTGTTACCCCAGATGACGAACAAGGAGATATCTGCGTCAACAGCGATCACCTTGCTGGCCAAGTGCAGCTCTTCTTTACACCAGATTTATGCCAGCCAAAGAGGATAATACAGCTTATATTTCCAAGCAATATTCACAGACCCCAAGGTGGCACTGGTTCAGATCCACTCTCGTAGATGAAGCTCCCACTGCAGTTGATGGAGACTTTATCTGTGTAATTGTACCAATGTAACCAATTAAAAAATTAGACTTCCAACCCAAGATTTCATTGGATTATTTTGGTGGTGCTTAGTTGACAGACTGTGGTACCCCCAGTAGTTCTGCGCACTTAAACAGACCCATTAAAAGAAATGAAAAGGATATCACAATAAGTTCCATAATAAGCAGACTACTAAAATCCTGTTTCAGCAGCAAGAAGCAGCCTGTCCCTTCATACAGGTACCTTGTGTTCTACTAATCTAGAAGATTAGTGGGCAAATTAAATTAAAGCAGAGTGAGTTGTCAGACGAACAAATAAGAATTGAATTTCATTGTGTTCCCATCAGATCTCTGGATCTGGATCTCCATATCTGTGGAAAAAATCTTTACACCATGATAAAAATGAGAAGAGGCATGAAAGAGAAAAATCTGGCTCTAGATGAGCCACATATCTTTGATGAAAAATTTCATCTGGCCTCTTGTATGCAGAAGCAGAATTCATTTTAGATTTTTTTCAGCTGTCCTGAAAGAAAAGACAATATAGGGTCATATTTTTTTTCAGATTGCCTGCAACAAGGATGTTTTAGTTGTGGCCATTCTCAGCAGAAACAGCTTACTGTTGAGGATATAATGTCTTCTGTCAGACCTCACAACAGCCTTTCTTTCCACACCTGTAGGAATGCACATCCCATTAGAGCCAGGGAGCTCCCCAGCTACGATTCTAGAGTCCTGCAGCTCCTTCTGCTCTCCCCACTGAGTTGCAGGACCAAGAAGGACATTGCACTGCCTGGGTCCAAGGTACCAGCCACATCAGTGGGAGCAAGGTAGCTCCCTTCTTTAATGATACAAGAGAGTTAACAACAGCTATGGGATCTAGGGAGCTAAGAAGAAATGAACTGGTTAACAAAATTCATGTTTGGAAGACACCATGTTGAGATCAGGACTGACTTGGGGATCTTCCCTCCATCTTCCATTCTGCACCAAAGACTTTGGAATCTAATGTGCCTCAGATTTCCATCAGTGGGAATCACTTGTGCACGTGCCAGTCAAGCATGGATTTAACAACACTGCCGTTTTCCCTTTCGTAATATTGTGTAGGACAAGGGACTATCATATCACTCTACCAAAGTACTGCACTGCAGAGAAATTTTGTCCCAGCCTGACATTCTGCTAACTCTCTGATCTTCCAAAAACATAACTTTGTGAATTCCTGAACTATGAAATTTCACAATCAAGAGATTAACAACTTATGACTGTATTTCCAGAAATAGTAAAATTAATGAAAGCAAAGCCATGTATCTCATTCCTGTTTTTTGGGGGTTTAGTGGTTTTTTTTTCTTTAAACAATTGTGCAGGGGAAAAAAGTTAGACAGAAAACATCCATTGAAATTTCTGGATTATCTGAAAGTTAGGAATCTAAACAGCAGCAAACAAACTCATTTATTTCCAGTCATTTTCTTTCAACAGCTAGTAGCAGACTGATTTACTGACAAAAGCAGCTATTTTTCCCAACAGCCTGATACAAAATAAATGAGTTACCTTTACAATACAGTGCATAGAATTTAATATAATGCTACTGAGGCAAAGGGCACCTGCAAATGAACCAGGTGTTGTTAGATCATTAGATGACTGAGCAGTATACTTTTGCACGGTTCTCATTTAACTGTTAGCAGTTGGACAGAATATCTGTTGCTGGGAATTCACCATCTATTCTTCATCAACACACTTTCTAACAGACTGGTCTAGGGGTGACTGTGAATGCTGATCGGTTTTCCCTAGATTCCAGGGAAATCACAACACATAACTGGAATATAAACAAGGAAGAGAAATAGCGTAGGGCCACGAACAACATAAAAAGAAAACAAACAAACAAACAAGCAAACAAAAAAACACCGATTGTTGGCGGCAGGGAAGAGGCAGGTAAAAACACAAACCATTTTCATGTATTTTAATAACAGAAACCAAAAACAGATATAAGAATATGCAAACTCACTTTATTAGCTGCTTTTAGCAAATTAAAGCTCCGCAAGCAGCAGTACAGAAGCATCCACATTATAGCAGGCTTGGGATATGCATGTATTTTTCCCTCTGCAAAACCTTTATTACTGCAGTCTGTTCTGGCAGCCTTGCAATCAAGGCACCACGTGCAGCTCTGCAAAGTATGGATAAAAAGCAAGAGACAGCTCTCATGCTGAGTATGCTTATGTCCTTGAGCAATGGATTCCTTTCTGTTCTACTTAAGCCTTAAAGAAGGCATCAGAGTTACCACACTTGTGCCTACACTCGCTTTTGACTGGAAGAGCAGCATTACAGTTTCTTCAACCATTTGGCAAATTGCCCTGCAAAATTCTACGGATTTGCTACAGGGACTCTGCTCACAAGGCTCTTCCCACACGACTGATGACTGAAGAGTTCATTTCTGATCATTAATCATCTCTAGGAATTCATCAGCCTGGTTCAATGTTCCCTCTCACGGGAATTTAGACTTTTAATGTTGCAAGTCATTTTTTTGTTTAATAATTTATATTCCTGCATCAAGACTTCCCCCAAAATTAATAGCACTTGCACTGCCTAAAATGAAAAGGTTTTTAAAACACAGCTAGCCCAGAACAGAAAGAGTGGGCACAGACCCCAAACCTGAAAATGCTACATAACATCAGGTCCGTTGCTGCAGTGATTTGCTCAGTCCATGCAGCAGTGTAGGAACAACAACAAAACCGCCAGCAAGAAAAAAAGCCTCAAAACGTCCAAACCTTCTTAATACGAGAGCTGTGAAATTCCGATATTGTAAGCTTATGGAGAGCTGTGCTCCGTGCAGCCTTAAATCTTAAATTGTTACCAAAAGTATTTTCCTTTTTCCTCCCAACTCTGGACCTAATTTTTTGGGGGAGGGATTCTAGTTCATGTTGTCAGCTTTCAACTCCACGCACTGTCAATCTACAAATACACCAGCTTTTTTTTTTTTTTTTCCCAAAGTTTTATATTGTTCTAGGATAAACATCTTGGGGAAACATGACATGTGGATTAACCTTTCCTTAAGGATTGACCCTTCCCTTAACTTTTACAGTGAAGTACCACCTTTAGTGATCTGTGCTGTGCTGAGTCAAAGGGCATTCCACTGACTTCTGAAGGGCTTGCGATAAAATCGTGCATACACAGGAGATCGGGTAATCAGAGCTACACCTTTCCAACATACCAGTGTTAGTATATCTGGAAGAGGCCAACAGCCCACCGCAGAGTACCTCCACAAAGCCTCAGGTCAGACAGAGGTACAGCCCCGAATTCATCTCTAAGTTATATGCTATGAAAACAATTGTCCAACATCTTTGACGCCCTCTTATACTTCCTGATGCTCAGTTTTAATATTGTGTGTCACACATCCAGATGGCCTGCTACATCTTCTAGGGTATCATCTATTTTACAGTCAAGAAGTGTTTAAAATTATTTAATCTAATCCTGTGCAGAGACTGATGCTCCTGTCCTTTTTCTTAACGAGAACAATGGACTAAAACCTCACCGAAATCTTCATGGTATTTTCTTAAGTGAACTAGAATTCCTCATTCCTTCCAATAAAATCATGAGGTTTTTTAATGATTTGGGATATCCACTGTCAATTTTATGTTGGACCAGAAGCCTTGACACAGATCCTTGAGTCAAAACTGTAATTCTCAAAAAGAAATTCTGATGGCTTTGCTGTCATATGGCATATTTTAACCATATGGCTTTGCACAAAACCAAATTCCCTGCAGACCTTTAGAACTTTACCTTCATCCTCTCCCCCTTCTTATTTTCCTCTTTATCAGTGTTCAACAGATGTATAGATTTTTTCCAAAATCTATATTCTACAATTTTTTCCCGTTATCTGTTGTTGCTCAAACATGCATCCAGAAAACTACGACTTCTCACTGTTTCATCACTTCTGTATCTTGATCCCTTTTTTCTTTTACTGCAGAAAACTTACTGAAAGTAGAGGTTCTAATAATGACTTTCCCCTGAAGTGGAGTAGTTCCTGAAAGCCAATTGCCTACAAGCCATTGCTTCAACCTGTGCCAGATTTTAAAAAAGCAACTTCAGCAGATCAAATTTGCAGATACTTGCCATAGGAACTGACTCTCAAGTGTTTAGCCATGCTAAAATGCAGGTCAGGTTTTCCATGACCCAAACTTCTTGGATTTTAGAGTAGTCATATCCCATGTTTGGATCGCTGCAAGTTCCCGGATCATGAACCTGATTAAGAGCAGTTCTGCTCTGAACACCCCCCTTCCCACATTTTTTTTCAGAATGCCTTTTCCAAGAGTTTCCCTAGGAATTTCCCTCTTCCTTTTAGCATTTCAAAAACTAAACAGTATTCTTGAGCTGCAGACCTAGTGAATTCCTTCCACTTCCAAATCTATCCATTTAACTAGGTAATTTTTTCAATCCAGGAAACAGATCTTCTTTGGACAGGTGTGATGCTCTCTGGTAACTAGTCCTGCATTTATAATTAACCTTTATAAACAGAGGGGTTTTTTACACTGACAGCACTTAATGGAACTGTTTCCCTTAATTTTTGCGTTATTGATAATTTCCTTTATGTCTGAATAGTTCAATAACGGTATGATCCAGAATAGAATCTTCTTTTCCCTGGACACAGAGCTGTACTTAGGGCCAGCTTTCACCTTCTATCATTTTCATGTTTAGCATTATAGCAAATTCCTTACTTTCCGAGTGTCACAGAAGCACAGAATCACAGAATGGCTGAGGTTGGAAGGGACCTCTGGGGGTCATCTGCTCCAACATTCCTGCTCAAGCAGGGCCACCTAGACCTGGTTACCCAGGACCAAGTGCAAACATTTTCTGAATATCTCCAAGGATGGAGACCTCATAACCTCTCTGGGCAACCTGTGCCAGTGCTCAGTCACCCTCAGAGTAAAAATGTGTTTCCTTATGTTCAGAGGGAACCTCCCGTGTTTCGGTTTGTACCCATTGCCCCTTGTCCACTCACTGGGCACCACTTAAAAGAGCCTGGCTCCATTTTCTTTTTACCCTTCCTTCAGGGATAAGATCTCCCTGAGCTTCCTCTTCTCTAGGCTGAACAGTCCCAGCTCTCTCAGCCTTTCCTCACAGGAGAGGTGCTCCAGTCCCTTCATCATCTTCCTGGACTTTTGCTGGACTCTATCCAGTATGTCCCTGTCTCTCTTGTGCTAACAAGGCCAGAACTGGACACAGCACTCCAGGTGTGGCCTCACCATTGCTGAATAAAGGGAAGGATCACCTCCCTAGACCTGCTGGCAATGCTTTGTCTAATGCAGCCCAGGATACCATTAGCCTTCTTTGCTGCAAGGGCGCATTGCTGGCTCATGTCCTTGGCATTCTTTACATTTCAAGTCCAGCTGAACATTCACACATTGTTTTATTGTCAATTTAGCTTTACAGCCATTGGTATGCCTGTAGCACAGATTTCCACAGGTCCGCCATCAGCTCAGAGACAGCTGATTCTTTCCTCAATATTTAGCTTTTGGCACACTTTAGCTACTTGACTTTCTACTACATGTCCAGGACTTGCATAATTTCTAGACCAATCTGTTTTCTGAGAGCAAATTCTTCAGTTTTATTAGGCTCAGGTGACTTAGCTTGGACATTAAGATACGCCTTCACACCTAGTCATTTATTTGTGCTACAATGCTAAACTAAGAAAATATTCTATATTTTTATGTCAGCTGGGACATCCTGACATCTGGCCAAATGGTCCTCTGTCTAGTTTTCTCACCATTACAGAAAAGACTTTTGTAACTGTGTATTTTAGCCTGCCTAGACATTTTGCATTTATTGTTCTAACAAAAGTATTCAACTAAATGCCATGTATTTCCTGCTTTTTATGGTAATAAAAATATAATGGTCTTTGGATTGTATAAAGTTATTCCATTATTTGTTCCACATTATTATAGGTGAGTACTATCTCACAGCATAACTTCTTGATTCTTCCTGTCCAGAAAGAAAAGCTAAATTGGCTTCTTTCAAAACAGGTAGAATAAGAAATTGTGAAAAAGCTAGGTGATAGCATATGTTTGATGCTGCTGGTGGTTTATAAGCATCTGAACCCTCTTGAACACGGGGGATGAAGACAAACTAAGGCAGTTTCCTGGCTTACAGCAAGCGTCTTTCCAGCAGTCTTCTAACCCGTTCTCCATATTTCTAAACTTGGATTGATTCTTTCTTCCAACCTCAGTTCCAGCCTCTCTGTTCTCCACCTCAGTTTGCATCATCACATCAAATATCCTTCACAGAGGATATGCTGCCTACTGAATGCCGTTACACCTTCTTCTCTTTTGGGCAAAATATGTGTTTAACTGTCTTCTATGGCTATTTTACGTGGAAAGCAATGATTTAGTAAAGTTTGCCTTAGCCTTTTAATCTTATGTACTTCATTATTTATACAGTAAAAGACTCTAATCTAGAAAATTTAATAGACATAGTTCTAACTCCTGTCTTGTCAAATAAACACTGGTTTCTGACTGAACGATATTTCTTAAGCACAACATGATATTGAGAATTTTTTTTTTCTGTAAACTTACAGGCAAATGCCAAGTGTTTCTAGGAGGTATCAGATAAAGCTTTTACTTTCCAGCAAAACTGTATGCTGTTGAACTCAAAACAGGTGTTGTGTTTCATGCAAAATATCAAATGTGAGGGAACCAACGAATGCAAGGGAACTAATGATAAAATTGGTATATCACAAATCACTCCCCCTGGGATATCTGTCTGTTAGAATGGCTATCTCAGTCAAGCTCACCAAAGCCCGGTAATGCAGCTGATTGATGCTAACAGCCTGTTCAAAAGAAACAACAGCCACTTCATACTTCACTTCATACCTATTAAAGCACAGAAGTCTCAACTTCACACGGGCATGGCGCAGCAGAACCTGACTCCAGATATATTGAATGCATAATGCAATTGATATATCATCTGGGAATGCCTGACAGCCTTATCTGGGACATCAGATTTTGATGAAGTTCAATGACAGTTGGTTTGACTGATTAAGCACAGCTTCACCTATGCCTGCATTTCAATTTTCCATATGCATGAATCTGGGAGCATTCCATTCTGTCAGACTAAAGACTATCGTCTACCATCTGTATCTCTTCCAGGACACCTCTTTACATGTCTGGTATATAAAGTCACTTAATTTCCACGTGGCAATCCAGAAAGGATGTGGATCAACTGGAGAAAGTTCAGGGAATGGGCGAGTAAAAAGACAAACAACATTTATGTGAAGAAAGGAAAAAAATTGAGCTGTTTTCTTTAGAAAGGAAAAACTAGAGAGATGTGTATTGGCTTTTCAAATATGTAAGAGATAGCCATAAAAAAATAAAGGGAATAAACTCCTTTCTATGCCTACCATAAGTAAAACCAGTGTTAGCGTTTTAAATTCAGCAGCAGAGATTTTGTTCAACATTGGAAAAGAAAAGCTTCTGATAATACGGACAATGAAGCACAGCAATAAGTTGTCCATCGAAGTCGGTGGAATCTTCACCACAGAAGATTTTAGGATTTGTTGGATAGGCTCCTTTCACAAATTAAATCCATTTCATGTACACCCACTTCATGTTTACCTTCATGGATACTGCTCTTTTGCAACCCCATTTTCTATGATCAAGCCCTCCCTTTAAGGCGAGTTCAGAGAGGTTTTGCAGGCAGCCCTATCCACTTCAGAAGGCACTTAGACATCTGTCTATGACTTTTGATGTACTTCCAACTTTAACATTTTCAGATAATACAAAGAAGCATTTCAGTCGAAGATTCATTGTTTGATGTTTAAGTCATGGATTTTTCTATGGCTCTGAAATGCAATTGCAGCCTCTCCAATATATGCCAGTCATTTCCATTGATTGGGTAGAAAAGATAGCTATGGAGTTGCAGCTAATGACTCTGTTTTGCTACACAGATACCAAATCTAGGAGGGGTTGTGTGATAAGTGGAATTTAGCACTCTTTATTAGTGTCAGGCCACAGAATTTTGATTATGCCCATTTTATTTATTATACTTATCTTGCTTGCCAGATTTTTTTGCTGCACGAGATTCAAATATATCTCTACTGGAAGTCTTATGAGAGAGAATATTGATAGAGAATTAAATAACTGTTTATGGACTTTTCTGATATGAAAATCCCAAGCTGCCAAGATTCATCTGAATCAGTTCTGGGAAAAGAGCAAGGCTGCAGTAATATTCTATTTTTCTAGTTCACTTGCTGACTTATTTCATTAACATAACAATTTGCTCTAGACCTTTGAATGATGCCTGTAAAGTACAATCAGCCATCAGCTCTATCAACATCAGTGAAACTGTATTTTTGCTGAAGGGCAGAAGAATGCTCCATTACAGAAAAGGAAGTATTCTGCAGTACATAGTACAGTATACATAGCTTATTAAAATGGTTCAGTCCATATACAATTTAAAAATCATCCTAATTGTCTCCAGCCTTTCTTTTCACCGCTGGAAGCCATCCGCAGTTCTCTGCTCCTCATGGTATGGTGGAAGTACAGTGTAAGTTTACCTACTTAAGCTCCATTTTCTTCCCAACTCTGAGAAGATCTGAGAAACTTAGAAGATTTGAAGTCATTGAAGATATAAGAAAAGGGCATTAGTATAATTTTTTAGCACTGAATGGTGAGCTTGGAACAAATATTTCAGTATCCTTTATAAAAAAAACAACCATAAGATACACAGGGGAAAATACAGAACGTGAAATGCAAGTCACTTAAGACTTATTGTAGATTCTGCTTCTACAAAACGCACCAATTAGTCAAGGATTGATTTTCCAAGGCAAGCAGCTCTACAGGAGATGTTTCCTGAATGATCAATATATTATTGCTTTTTCAGTGAGTGATGAAGCTTGCCTGCCTGACAGAGCATTATCGGTTCACCTGTAAACACATCTTCCCTGTTCTCTAAGCGGAGAAGGGCCACGAGCAGTGGACATCTGTAACACAAAGGCAATACACAATGGCATTGCCATTATCACATGATCCCTAGTGGCTGGATTATTTATGTATGTCACTGGCACAAGTGACTGGAAAAAAAATACCTCAGATTATGCTCTTTTCTAACAGCACATGCTTCCCTTTTCCTGGCACATTTCCCTGACTTTTGACATTGTAATCATGAGGTACAATTGAAGGATAGAGCCCATCTCCCTGCTTAGTCATTCTCTGTCCCCTCAAAGGCTACATAAATTTATGTCACCTGCCCTTAAAAGCCTCCAAAAAAGGAGATTATGCCCTCACTGTGGGTAGTCTTTTCCTGTTTTTCAATGCACGAGCGAATGAATTTGCCTAAGAATAACTATACCAGGTCAACTCAAGGGTCCTTGTAGCCCAGAATTTTATCTCCAGCAGCTATAAACAGATGAGTGTAATAGCAGGACAAACACATAGTAGCACTTCTTCTTCAGACTACACTCAATGAATTCTGTCTTAGGAAATCACCGAGCCAGAGCTGCTCAATGTTTTTTCATAATACAGAACTTAAAACCCACCTGCAAGGGGTAGATGCTATCTGGAATAAGGAAAGTCTATACTGAAGAATTATACAGCCTCAGAGTTAATTCAAGATTCAGCGTTGCAATTTCTATTGTAGAGAATATCACTTGAAATGCTTCGAAGGCATTCAATTAAGTTTCAGATTTTATACCCCACTTCACCTATCTATCTCCACCACTATCACTTGCTGCCATGGCTCTTAATAGACTTCAGGGTGCTCTGAACTGGCGTCAGGAAAATGCTCAAGTCCTCACTTTTGGAAACTGCTACCTAGAGTAAAACAATAGTCAATAAAAAGTTTTTACAATAGGATTCCATTCCCTCCTCTGCTTGAAAAAGTTTCCATTCCTCTTCTTTTTTTCCCAAATGGTTATCTAAAACTAGTGACTGTTTCAGGAATATTTTCAGTTTCAAGTAGACAAGAAGGATTTTGTAAAAAAAAATAAAATTGGAAAATTATGATTTCAAGAAAGAAACTCTTGCAAAAATTGTGTGCTTTTTCTAATCTTTTGAAAGAAAACCATTTTAATTTTTTTTTTCTTTTTAGGAATTTTCCTCTTCCTGTCCACCTTTCTTTCATATATTGCTTTTGCTTCAAACAATATACAAAGGAAAAAAGCTAAGTGTTTGCCACATGTAAGATGATATGCATTGTGAATGAAAGAAATATACACAAATAAAACAGGTGTGAAAGGTAAGAAAAAACCTGTTGCATTTATTAAAATTATTGCTTATGTGCCTTTTAAAAATCATTATTTAATTAACATTGATCTAACATCCTCATTTTGCAGATGCACCTCATCATACCTGTGATTTTACTCTTTATTTTGATTTGCCTGATTAATCTCTGCCTCTTGTAAAGATTAACTGCTTTAGATGGCTATATTCTGCAGCAAACAAGAAGCCAGGAGTATCTTAGATCGGTTAGATGATGCAGCAGTCTAATACTTTCTCTAACTTCAACATAAAGACTCCTGCAGGCTAATTCTTAGATTTCGGAGCGTCTCTGCAGCACACTCTGAAGGTATTAAAATGGTATCACACAGTTTTTCTTGTTAGCTAGTGGACAGGCAGCTGAAGCAACTAAGGAGATAATAACGTGGAATAGGGTCTATTTAGTACAACCGGCCTGTTGTTAATTTACTAGGCATATTTCCTTGACGTGAAAAATGTTAGATACAATGGAGACAATATAGATATTCATTCATTTTCACATGTGGGCTTAGGATGTCTGAAGACCTCTGGGTAGTGACATACTTCAGACAGGCAGCTGCATAAATTACCAGTTCACTTAGACTGCCAAAAGACAAATTGAAAATAAACCCTTGAGTTCCCTGCTTTGTAAAATACCCAAGTGAATGGAACACCAGAGCAAATTTTGGAACGCTCTGGGCTGAGAGCTAGTGACCAAGCCAAGTTACCAGCAGTGGTTTCAGCAAAGTTATTTTAATCTTCTTTGGATGTTTTCTGTTTCTTCCTTTCCTAGCATGGCTCCCCTTGGGATGGCTTCAGTTAACAAACTGGGATTTAGATTTTGAGGAAAAAATGAGAAAAAGAGAAATAATAAGGAAATTTTAGTTTTCTTGCTCAAGAAAGTCCTGGCAAGTATTTGAAGAAAAAGAATACTGGGAGGTAACTGAAATCCTTAAGACCCCTTTGTTTAGATGCAGGTGTGTAGCTCTGAACAACGAACTTAGGAAGTTTCTTGCTGTTTCATTAATTAAAAACACAGAAAAATAGGTTATCTTTTCATATCAAATACACAACAGTAGAACGTAAATACAATACACAAATATCATCACATGTTATGTTATTTACAAAAAATAAACTGAAATTGTGAAAAGGCCTTTGCATTACACAGGAACCTATGCCATATTAAAAACCTGACTGAAACTCCCCACTGAAGTCAGTGTTCTTAAAGGGTAAGGACATAAATACGATGTTTAACTAGAGCTGTAGAGAACAGCTTTAGAATATGAACCCGCTTAGCTTTCCTCTCCCGGAATACCCAAGGGCTTCATTAGCTGTAAGGTGGTATATCCAGGGGAAAAAAACCTTACATTTTTTAGGGCTCCAGAGAGAAAATAAAGGGCACATGCCTTTGCAAAGCTCCAGTAATGCTATTTTGATTAGAAGAAGGTTTCTTTCTAAGGAAGTTATTAACTACAGGAGTTTAGCAATGCTATTTTAAGATACAGGAGTAAAGCAGCTGCACTTCAGTGAGCATTAGTAAATGATTTCTGGCTGCTTTTAAAGGTGTGTAGAGGGGTTAATTGGCTTTCTGCAAAAATGCAGAAGGATATGCTGACAGGCCCAAGTATTATTTTGAAGACCAGATAAGGAAATACACAGGCATACATACAGTTTGTGGAAGTACTGTCAGCAAAACTGACTGTACGTTCACAAGGTGTCCAAAATCCTGTGAAAACACCATACAAACCTTAAAGGAGGAAAAGACAGCCTGATGATACTGGCTTGCTCATTTTATGGGTACATTGAAGGAATCATAGAATGGTTTAGGTTGGAAGGGACCTGACAGATCATCTAGTTCCAACCCCTGCCCTGGGCAGGGACACCTCCCACCAGACCAGGTTGCTCCAAGCTCCATCCAGCCTGGCCTTGAACCCCTCCAGGGATGGGGCACTGACAGCTTCCCTGGGCAACCTGTTCCAGTGTCTCACCACAGTAAAAATTTCATCCTAATATCTAATCTAAATCTACCTTCTTTCAGTTTAAAACCATTACAGGCATTACCATTAGCAGGCAGGCTAGGAGGTTCCTCGAGTACATGGAAGATAACTTCCTGACACAACTGGTAGGTGAGCCTACCAGGGGAGGTGCCTCGCTAGACCTACTGTTCACAAACAGAAAAGGACTAGTGGGAGATGTGGTGGTCGGAGGTCGTCTTGGGTTTAGTGATCATGAAATGGTCAAGTTATCAATTCGTAGTGATGTAAGGAAGGGGGTTAGCAAAACCTCCACCTTGGGCTTCCAGAGGGTGGACTTTGGCTGGTTCAGGACACTGGTTGAGAGAGTCCCTTGGGAGACAGTCCTGAAGGGCAAAGGGGTCCAGGAAGGCTGGACGCTCTTCAAGAAGGAGATCTTAAAGGCCCAGCAGTAGGCTGTCCCCAAGTGTCGCAAGCAGGAGCAAAGATCAGCTAGAGAAGGTCTTCATGCAGACGCTTTGATAAAAATCTCTGTTTTCATGACGTGCAGCCAACGGGTTTCCAACAAGAGCCCTGTTTTCCTCTGGGGACTTTCTTCCAAAAATACCGCTCCTCCTGGCTGTACTGGGCGGTGGAAACCCACTCCACTATGAACCAGAGTGGGGACCTCCCACTGCGGTGGGGCCGCTGCCAGGCCACCGAGACCCTACTCCCGTTCTTGGGTTTGACCTCCATGGCTGCCGGCGCCGGGAACTCTGTGGAGAGAGGTGGCAAGGGGACTGTCACCCTGATGTCACCTCCAGAGGGCGGGGGGGCTGGGAAGAAAAAAAAAAAGTTTAAAAATTTATTGGGATGCACCTGCCCCAGAAGGGGAAAAGAATTTTGGGGCAGGAGTTAGCAAGGCTCATTGACAGGGCTTTAAACTAGATATGAGGGGGAAAGGGGAGACAACTGGGCCCGTCAGGAGTAAACCCAAGGGAGGCATGCCGGGGCTTGAAGGATGGTGGGCTAGCGAGGACTCTCACTCTGACATTTCATTGGAGAGAAGGGACAGATATTTAGAAATCATGGAAGCACCTGAGACTGGTCTGGTGGGAAACGGGGCCCACACTCACAAAAAGGTGCTGGAGTCATTAGCTCATCTGAAGTGCATCTCTACCAATGCACGCAGTATGCGCAACAAACAGGGGGAGCTTGAAGCCATGATGCACCAGGGAAACTATGACATAGTGGCTATCACAGAAACGTGGTGGGATGCCTCACATGACTGGAGTGCCACAATCGATGGCTACAAGCTCTTCAGGAGGGACAGACAGGAAAGGAGAGGTGGAGGAGTGGCCCTGTATATTAGAGAATGCTACGAGAGCTCAGAAATCGAGTATAGTGATGACGGGGCGGAGAGTGTTTGGATTAGGTTAAGGGCCGATAAAGCTGATATCGCTGTGGGAGTCTGCTATAGACCTCCCAACCAAAGCAGTGAGGCGGACGAAGCTTTCTATAAGCAGCTGGGGGAAATCTCGCCATCACTTGCCGTTGTTCTTGGGGGGGACTTTAACCTCCCGCATATCTGCTGGGAATACAACACAGCTGAGAGGGAACAATCCAGGAGGATCCTGGAATGAGTGGAAGATAACTTCCTCACACAGCTGGTAAGCGAGCCAACCAGGGAAGGTGCCCTCCTGGACCTGCTTCTTGTGAACAGGGAAGAACTTGTAGGGGAAGTAAAGGTTGGTGGCCGTCTAGGGCACAGCGATCATGAGATGATCGAATTTCTGATTCTTGGGGAAACAAGGAGAGGGGTTAGTAAAACTGCCACCTTAGACTTCCGGAGGGCAAATTTTGACCTGTTCAGAAGACTGCTGGACAAAGTCCCTTGGGAGGCTGCCCTGAAGGATATAGGAGCCCAGGAAGGCTGGACATACTTCAAGAGAGAAGTCTTAAAGGCACAGGAGGAGGCTGTCCCCGTGTGCCGAAAAACAAGTAGGCGGGGAAGGAGACCGGCCTGGCTAAATAGGGACCTTTGGCTGGACCTCAAGAACAAAAGGAGAGTCTATGACCTCTGGAAGAGGGGGCGGGTCTCTCATGAAGACTATAAGGATATAGCGAAGCTCTGCAGGGAGAAAATTAGGAGAGCCAAAGTGCAACTCGAGCTCAACCTAGCTACAGCTGTTAAGGATAACAAAAAATGTTTCTATAAATTCATTAACAACAGAAGGAGGATTAGGGAAAATCTCCCTCCCTTACTGGATGCAGAGGGAAACATAGTCCCAAAGGATGAGGAAAAGGCTGAGGTGCTCAATGCCTACTTTGCCTCAGTATTTAGCAGTGGAACTAACTGTTCCCTGGGCACCAGCCTCGTGAGCTGGGAGACAGGGAGGGGAAGCTCAACGAGGTCATCGCAATGAAAGAAGAAGTGATCTACGACCTGCTACACCGCTTGGATGCGCACAAGTCTATGGGACCAGATGGGTTACATCCAAGAGTGCTGAAAGAGTTGGCAGACGTGCTCGCCAAGCCACTTTCCATCATCTACCTGAAGTCATGGCTAACTGGGGAGGTCCCAATGGACTGCAGGGTAGCAAATGTAGCGCCCATCTACAAAAAAGGCAGAAAGGAGGATCCGGGAAACTATAAGCCTGTCAGTCTGACCTCAGTAGCAGGGAAGGTCATGGAGCAGATCATCTTGAGTGCCATTACAACTCATATAATGGACAAGCAGGGGATCAGGCCTAGTCAGCATGGGTTTAGGAAAGGCAGGTCCTGCCTGATGGACCTGATCTCCTCCTATGACAAGATGACCCCATTATTGGATGCGGGAAAGGCTGTGGACATTGTCTACCTAGACTTCTGAAAAGCGTTTGACACTGTCCCCCATAGAATTCTCATGGAAAAACTGGCTGCTCGTGGCCTGGATGAGCATATGATCTGCTGGATCAAACACTGTCTGGATGGGCATGGGCAGTGGTGGTCAAAGAGTGGTGGTCAATGGAGTTAAATCCAGCTGGCGGCCGGTCACAAGTGGTGTCCCTCAAGGCTCGGTGTTGGGACCATTTCTGTTTAACATCTTTATTGATGACCTTGAGAAGGACATAGAGTGTATCATCAGCAAGTTTGCAGATGACACCAAGCTAAGCGGGAGTGTTGATCTGCATGAGGATAGGGAGGCTCTACAGAGAGACTTGGATAGATTGGACCGATGGGCCAATGCTATCGGTATGAGCTTCAACAAGGCCAAGTGCCGGGTCCTGCACTTGAGCCACAACAACCCCATGCATCGCTACAGGCTTGGGGCAGTGTGGCTGGAGAGCTGCCTGGCAGAAAAGGACCTGGGTGTTCTAATTGACAAGCGGCTGAACATGAGCCAGCAGTGTGCCCAGGTGGCCAAGAGGGCCAATGCCATCCTGGCTTGTGTTAGAAATAGTTTGACCAGCAGAAGGAGGGAGGTGATTGTCCCCCCGTACTCAGCACTGGTGAGGCCACACCTTGAGTATTGTGTCCAGTTCTGGGCACCTCAATACGAGAGAGATCTTGAGGTGCTGGAGCGAGTGCAGAGGAGGGCAACGAAGCTGGTGAAGGGCCTGGAGAATAAATCTGATGAGGAGCGATTGAAGGATCTGGGACTGTTGAGTTTGAGGAAGAGGAGGCTGAGGGGAGACCTCATCACTCTCTACAACTACTTGAAAGGCCATTGTAGAGAGGTTGGTGCTGGTCTCTTCTCCCAGGTAATTAGCGATAGAATAAGAGGGAATGGGTTCAAGCTGCAGCAGGGTAGGTTTAGGCTGGACATTAGGAAAACATTCTTCCCAGAAAGAGTGATCAGACACTGGAATAGGCTGCCCAGGGAGGTGATGGAGTCACGATCTCTGAATGTGTTTAAGACTCATTTACATGAGGTGTTAAGGGATATGGTGTAAGGGAGAACTTTGTAGAGTGGAGTTGATGGTTGGACTCGATGATCCCAAGGGTCTTTTCCAACCTAAATGATTCTATGATTCTAAGTCTAAAGGGCGGGGAAAATGGCCAGTCTGGATGAACAAGGAACTTCTGATGGGACTTAGGAATAAAAGGAGGGTTTACCACCTTTGGAAGAAGGGACAGGCAACTCAGGAGGAGTACAGAGATCTCGTTGGGTTATACAGAGAGAAAATTAGGAAGGCAAAAGCCCAGCTGGAGCTCAACTTGGCCACTAACATTAAAGACAACAAAAAAAGCTTTTATAAATACATCAACAGAAAGAAAGCCAGGGAGAATCTTCATCCCTTACTGGATGCTTGGGGGGAAAGCTGCAACCAATGACAAGGAGAAGGCTGAGATACTTAACGCCTTCTTTGCCTCCGTCTTCAATAGTCAGACCAGCTACCCCCAGGGTGCTCAGCCTCCTGAGCTGGAAGATAAGGATGGAGAGCAGAACAGCCCACCCATAATCCAGGAGGAAGCAGTCAATGATCTGCTTCTGCACCTAGACGTACATAAGTCTATGGGGCCGGATGGGATTCACCCAAGAGTACTCAGGGAGCTGGCGGGAGAGCTCACCAAGCCTCTCTCCATCATTTATCAACAATCCTGGTCAACAGGGGAGGTGCCAGATGATTAGCGGGTGGCTAACGTGACGCCCATCTACAAGAAGGGTTGGAAGGAGGATCCGGGGAACTACAGGCCTATCAGCCTGACCTCGGTACCAGGAAAGATCATGGAGAGGATCACCTTGAGTGAGCTCTCACGGCAAGTGCAGGCAGCCAAGGGATCAGGGCCAGCCAGCATGGGTTTAGGAAAGGGAGGTCCTACTTAACCAACCCGATCTCTTTCTATGACCATGTGACCCGCCTTCTGGATGCGGGGAAGGCTGTGGACGTTGTCTACCTGGACTTTGGTAAGGCCTTTGACACCGTCCCCCACAGCATTCTCCTGGAGAAGCTGGCGAATCATGGCATAGACAAGTTTACTCTTTGCTGGGTAAAAACTGGCTGGATGGCCGTGCCCAGAGAGTTGTGATTAATGGGGTGAAATCCTCTTGGCGGCCGGTCACCAGTGGTGTCCCTCAGGGCTGTTTTGGGGACAGTTTTGTTTAATATCTTTATCGATGATCTGGATGAGGGGATTGAGTGCACCCTCAGTAAATTTGCAGATGACACCAAACTGGGTGGGAGAGTTGATCTGCTTGAGGGTAGGAAGGCTCTACAGAGGGCCCTGGACAGGCTGGATCGATGGGCCACGGCCAACTGTAGGAGGTTTAATAAGGCCAAGTGCCGGGTCCTGCATTTCGGTCACAACAACCCCAAGCAGCGCTACAGGCTTGGGGCAGAGTGGCTGGAAAGCTGCCTGGCAGAAAAGGACCTGGGCGTGCTGGTGGAGCCAGCTTAATGTGAGCAAGCAGTGTGCCCAGGTGGCCAAGAAGGCCAACAGCATCCTGGCGTGTATCAGGAACAGCGTGGCCAGCAGGAGCAGGGAAGTGATGGTGCCTCTGTACCCGGCACTGGTGAGGCCTCACCTCGAGTGCTGTGTTCAGTTCTGGGCCCCTCTGTACAAGAGGGACATTGAGGTGCTGGAGCGTGTCCAGAGGAGAGCGACCAGGCTGGTGAGGGGTCTGGAGACCAGGGCATGTGAGGAGAGGCTGAGGGAGCTGGGCATGTTCAGCTTGGAGAAGAGGAGGCTGAGGGGAGACCTCATTGCCCTCCACAACTCCCTGAAAGGAGGGTGTAGAGAGGTGGGTGTTGGCCTCTTCTCCCAGGTGAATAATGACAGGACCAGAGGAAATGGTCTGAAGTTGCGGCAGGGGAGGTTTAGATTAGAGATTAGGAAGAATTACTTTACTGCAAGAGTGGTCAGGCACTGGGACAGCCTGCCCAGGGAGGGGGTTGAGTCACCATCCCCAGAGGTGTTTAAGAAACGTCTAGATGTGGCACTTCAGGGCATGCTCTAGTGGCAGAGATTGTAGGTTGTTTGGTTGGACTCAATGACCTCAAAGGTCCTTTCCAACCATGAAAATTCTATGATTCTATGATTCTATTATCCCTTGTCCCATCATAGAATCATAGAATCATAGAATTGCTGAGGTTGGAAGGGACCTTTAAGATCACCAAGTCCAACCATTAACGTACCCTGACAAAAACCACTTCTAAACCATGTCCCTAAGTGCCCCATCTACCCTTTTTTTAAACACTTCCAGGGATGGTGAATGCACCACCACCCTGGGCAGCCTATTCCAATGTTTAATAACCCTTTCAGTGAAAAAATGTTTCCTAATAACCAAGCAAAAGCTCCCCTGACATAACTTGAACCCGTTTCTTCTCGTCCTATCACTTGTCACCAGGGAGAAGAGGTCAGCCCCCATCTCTCTACAACCTCCTTTCAGGTAGTTGTAGAGGGTGATGAGGTCTCCCCTCAGCCTCCTCTTCTCCAGGCTAAACAACCCCAGCTCCCTCAGTCGTTCCTCACTACACCTTCTGATAAGGAGTCCCTCCCCATCTTTCCTGTAGGCTGCCTTTAGGGACTGGAAGGCTGCTCTAAGGTCTCCCCGGAGCCTCCTCTTCTTCAGGCTGAACAACCCCAACTCCCTCAGCCTGTCTTTATGGAAGAGGTGCTGTGCTCCAGTCTTCTGATGATCTTCGTGGTCCTCCTCTGGACCTGTTCCAATAAGTCCATGTCCTTCTTGTGCTCAGAGAACTGGGATGCTCCTCCAAAGAAAGCTTGCAAGAGTGCCAGAGGTTTCTTCTGACCAACTCGAAGAGCAACATAAAAACAACTACCACATGCATTTTTACAGGTTTGCCATTTTGCAGCAGATACCTGGGATGGGAGTTTCTGAGCTCCAATGACTATTGAGCTTTTTCAGTCAGCCTGGATGCTTTAGGGTATAAGAGCTAGTAAGTTTGTCAGTGCTTTTTTTAGTTCTGGACCATGTCAGTCCCAAACCCATCATGTGAAAGGGGCCTAGTACAAAATAGGTCTAACAGCAGCTGTGCAAGACCTACTTGGTGGACAGTTGAAGGTGCAGCAAGTCTGGTGACTTTCTGCGCACGCAAGATGTCTGCACCAGGCTCCAAAAGCCCTGTAACCCTCACTGACAGTGTCGGCCCAACCACCAGTTTGTTATTGCAGAGGGAGATTCACCCAGATATACATGCACTAAGGATATGATTTCTGCTCCTTCTGCCACACTGAGAGGAAAAAAGGGCAATGTCAATGATGGATTATCTTTCCCACAAGAACAGACAGACCAAGACAGCATCCATGGCATTGCAGTAACAGAAAGCGCACACAGCGTATCACACACTGATAGTCAAGTCCAATAGGCCTCTCTTTTTTGAGCTTATCTAAGTACATCATCAGTTCTGCTCTCTGTACTTCCGTAAGTGCTGAGGTTGGTACTAGATGATCTTTAAGGTCCCTTCCAACTCTAAACCGTTCTCTTATTCTATGATTCCATAAACTCACGGCTTTCATGCTGGCACTGTTTTTGTACCCACCGTGTCTGATGCCATCAGTCAAATGTGCAGCAGAGAGTCTGCTTGTTTTGAACTCTTTCCCTTATACCAATTTTAAACCCAGGAAGGAATGACCAGGCCTCAGGTTCCTGCTTTGAATTATACAGCTTACTTTAAATAAACTGGCAGTAAAGTCCTGGACATGCCCTTCAGTGACAGACATTGCTGCAGAAAGGACTGCACCCATTTAAAACTGTGAGTGAAAACAGATCTCAGATACTTGGTCTCTCATGAACAAAACCATCATCATTTATTGAGCTGGGGTTGTTTAGCCTGGAAAAGAGGAGGCTGAGGGGAGACCTTATCACCCTCTACAACTACCTGAAAGGAGGTTGTAGAGAGATGGGGGCTGACCTCTTCTCCCTGGTGACAAGTGATAGGACGAGGGGAAACGGGTTCAAGTTATGTCAGGGGAGGTTCAGATTAGATATTAGGAAACATTTTTTCACTGAAAGGGTTATTAAACATTGGAATAGGCTGCCCAGGGAGGTGGTGGATTCACCATCCCTGGAGGTGTTTAAAAAAAGGGTAGATGGGGCACTGAGGGACATGGTTTAGAAGTGGCTCTTGTCAGGGTAGGCTAAAGGTTGGACTCGATGATCTTAAAGGTCCCTTCCAACCTCAACAATTCTATGATTCTATGATTCTATTGTCTCCTGGCACGTTTGAGTCAATGTGCATAGCTGACCGCTAGAGATGCATGAGGGCAGATGACGGCACTTGATTAGGAGTGCCAATTGATTACAGAAATGTAACCCAACCATCTGATACCAAGGAACGCTTAAAAAATTTGTAAACAGAAATTATCATGTTTAGTCAGACTACTGAGAGAAAAACACTACAGAATGAAGATGCTGGTTGAAATGACCTAAGATTTAAGCACTGAGTCAACCCTTCATTTCCATTTGATTTTTTGTAGAAATCATGCTGAATAGTGAACCGAAACTACTTGAAAAGAGGCATAAAAAGGTAGTTGTTTATTGTGACACTCAAGGCAAAAATAGGAAAATAACAGAAGAAAGCAGAAATACAGACAACAGGTAAATCCAGGGTCTGGCCCTCTTAGGGAAGCTGATTGATATTTTTCACCCCTATTTTGGCAGGAAAAAGTTCTTTTCATTATATATGGCAACACTGGCACTTTACTGTCTCTAAATTCTTACCAGATAGTGTGCCCCACTGCCCAGAGAAGAAAAAACACTGATTAAAAAACAAATTTAGCCCAGTGATAACTTCTTCCCACTCTTGCTACCCTTTCTCAAAAGAGGCAAGTACCATATCTTTGCAAAGTTCACAAAGGACTGATATCACTACCGCTATTCATTTCAGACAGCTACTGTAATGACAAGTATAAATATCCTGCAAGAAAAAGATGTTAGCAGCATGATATATTATATTTGAAAAAATTTGTGAGATTGACCTGGCTTTGAGTTAGTGACAGCTTTAATCATAATGGAGACTTTGTGACAGGGTCTTCAAACTTAAACTGCTCATGAGACACTCACATTAATCCTGGAGAGAAAAGGCCGTTAGTCCTGTTCTTCAAAAAAACTATCAAACCTAATCAAACTCTTATCTAACTTAGAAAAAACATCCCAGCCAACCCTAATAATGGGAAGGATAACCTCACCCAGACTACGATTTACAGGAATACATGTAGAGCTCTAATCCCACAAAAAATCCCAGCTTCTTAGTTTCACGGATTTCACTCCAGTTATGCAATTCCACATTTGAAGCAGTATTGCTGTTAAAAATGAATTGCTCATTTGTTCCTTAGTAGTTTCACTTTCTGGCTCTCCTCCTAACACAGAACTGCAATTTGCAGACTACAAACACTGCACAGGGAAGTTTCATTCTAAATGAAACAAACTGTTTCACCATTATTATGTAAAAAACACCCAAGAAAATGTATGCATGTGATGTATATAACAAAATTTAAAACCTGAATTTATACTGTGGCATCAGACCACACCATCTTAAGATTTCTTCATATCATCTGTGGGCTTTGGCAACTGTCCTAAAATAAGTCCTAAGCAAAGAGGTGTAGCTTTACTTTCATTACAGTTTGAGATTTGTCACTGACTTTAATAAAAGCAAGACTGAAGTCTATAAACACTATTCAAACAGGATGCAAGAAGACAGACATCTAACCAGACATCTAACCATGTAACTGACTCATCTCAAATAAATGGTACATGATTTAGAAACTAAGCATCATCTGTCTTCACACCCTTACTTGAAAATACTGCAATCCAAAGAGGTTTTATCCAAATATCACTGCTCTGGAAATTACCAGGAAAAGTATTCAGAAAGCATGACATCAAAATACATGTTTAAAGGTCAACAGAAACCTTCTATGGAAGCTAAACCAAGCAGCAGTTTTGAGGTCAGGTTTATCATTTCATAGTTGCCTATTACATTTAAAGGACCAGATCTAGGCAAGAGTGCTAGCAAAAAAAAAAAAAAAAAAAAAGTAAAAAAGGTTTTAATGCAACAGTGCTACAATACTACTAGACTTTACCAAGGCAGTGTGTGAAGAAAGATTAAATTCAGGAATACTATTGCTGCCCTAATGGTCCAGTGGATAGGATACACGACCGTAAATTCCTCCAAGGAGAGAAAACAGGAAGCTGCACAGACATCAGGTTTTAGTCTGATTTTTAACTAAAAGGAGTTCAGACACTATTGGGACAAGGATAGCACCTGAATATACACAGAATTAAAAGTCAAATATTGGGGGGGGGTGTTCCTGAATCATTTGAAAAATGAGTAAGACTATTCAAAGCTCTTATAAGTACCAAGGCACAAATTCTGTCCAGGAAGGGAGGATGTTCTCATCTTCCTGATGTGAAGTTTTATGACAGCGACTTTTACAGGAGCACAGAGCAACTGGAAAGCAATTCCCTGAGCCTAGGTAGATTTGCTGACCTAAAATGGAATAGGATCTCATTTATAAAATAGACTGATGTCTGAGTACCTGTCAACAATCTGCAGAGACAACTAAGTCACACTGATGTACATTGCTGAATGATGGGTAGAAAGAGGAAAAAATAGGGTGAAGGTAGGGGGAGCTTGGTTGTCTGAGCGAGCCAGTGGTGGAGGTGGGATAGGGTAGACTGTGTCGTAGAAGGAAAGGATGTCACATCACAGCATAGCGGGCAATATTCTGATTTAAGACTCTGCCCCTTGTGCTGACTTCTCGTATATTTCGTACGCAGAGGAGTCTATTGGTCGTAGTATCCTAGGGTATTTTAGAAACCAAACACACACATTAGTTAGAAAACAGGTACAAGCAACAGCGCAATATTCCTTGACCTAATGCGATTACAGTGCTCATTTCTAACCTCACAGCACCATTCATGTCCTTCAGACCGTTGGCCTGGAACACTGCAATGCTTTCTCTATTATATCACAGACATAAAACACTGCAGTCCTTTAACATAACTACCCTTCAAATTATTTTGGGGTGAATTCAAGGCAGTGAATCTGATTAGCCAATCTGCTGTTGGTCTAGGCTGTTCAACAGACCCTTTCAGCTATGCCTGCCTCATTTTCTGCCTCCTCCCTTTGTTCCAATGCATGATTCAGTTATTCAGTCAGAATTTTGTAGGTACAATTGCTATGCTGTCGCTATGATTGCAGAAGCAGTCTTTCTTTTCTAGCTTGATCACCTTCTCCCTTTGCTCTGCTGTCCTCTACGTAGTGGTAAGAGTCCAAATAAGTGAAAAAACAAGACCTGTTTCACTGAAACAATTTTAATTTGAGGACTACCTTATACGTTTATGTGAATGAAACTGAAAATTGAATAAAACTGAGTGTGGTTTATTCTATAGAGTGAGTCCACAAAATAACACAGGGGATGGTTTTCCAGTTGACATAGCCAGCCAGAGCCAGAGTAAAGACAGGATGCAAACCTTCACATAACTCAGAGAGAATGATTTTCCCTTTGCCTGTCTGCAAAATCAAATGAACAACCACAACAAAAACATAAGGTCTTTTGCTTTCTCTCAAATTGAATTCTTGCAATAATGAACCATTTATGTGTTAACACAGGTTTTTCTTGCAGTTGTTAGATAACGCTCTCTTCCCCCAAACGTGCATTACAATGTGGCACATGAGAAGCAGGCAAAGATAGAAGAGCATATATTGTAAGGATACAGTTGATGGGGATGTAAAGGCAGAGGCATTTTCATGTGATCTCGGGAGTAGCACCAACATCGCTTACTGGAATATAAACAGATATCTTCTGTAATAATAATAAAAGTTCAAGATGTTTCTATTCTAAAAAAACAAATATGCAAGATGGAATTTCCTCATGTATAACATCTGGTAAAAATAACCACCGAGCTCTTCTGTTGCCAGGCAGCACAGAACACATCAAAAAGGTCCAAGAGTATAGTCCTTGCACAACCCAGTTCCTGAAGCAATAGGATCAAGGCAAGGACCAACGGTCAAACTGAGCTTTACAAACACTTCTCCTGTTAAAAGCAAGTAGCTGACTAAGCACCACAGCATCATCCCTACTAATGACTCCATTCACAAAATGATGAAGTATCCCAACAGCCCAGCAAAATACCAGATAAAGAAGTTTGCAAGAGTACTTTATCTAACATTAAAAAACCCTCCCAATCCCAACCAAAGCACTTAGCAACCTCAAGAATCTTTCATAATGTAAATATTCCAGACAGTACCACTGCAAATGCATTTTCAAAGAATAATATAACTCTGGTTTTGCAGCAAAGAGGACTCTGGCAAGTAATTTACAGTTCCTGCAGCGCTCTATAGTTTGTGTCCCTCTTAAGTAATAGCAATATAACATGTTCATTCTTTCCTACGTATCTGTCTACTGAAAGTGAAGAAGTCTATAATATAGCAGCTATTAGAGATCTATAAATTTTACAATATATATTCTAGGAGGTCAGGTTTTACCACTGCTCTCATGCAGTACTAACTTGAATAAAAACAATTTTTTTATTATGATTCATGATATTGTTTCACAGCGGCAAGGGTCAGTTTTACACTTTCAGATGTGTGAAATTGCTTTTTTTGTTTGTTTTGGTTTGGGTTTGTATTTTTTTAGGACACTAGGAAGTTTCAAAAGCTCTAACAGAAATGAACAGTCGTTTAGCTATTCAAGACTGACCACTTGACCACCTGATCTTCAAGACTAGAAACAGAAAGGCATCACAGATCTGGGTATCCATGTAGGACTCAAAACATCCTGAAGATACAAGGATGAAGCATCTTTTGTCTTAGTGAAGGACTGTCAGTAAATATTCAAAGAAAAAGCTCTAATAGGCATGTTCTTTCACATTACCTAAACTGAAGGCAAATGATGACCTTGCCTTAGGACATGAATAACATTCTTTTTTTTCTAAGATGAAAATAAAGATAGTATTGCCAGCTTTTCTATCCAGAAGAGAATGAACAGTAACAGCTGAAATCCTTCCCGGTCTACACATGTGAAATAAAGTAGGTCAGGAAGCAGTCAATGATAAAACCTTTCAGAGAAGCTACCAGCAAATTAAATATGTGGGAAAGAAAGAAGTGGGCCTGTGATTTCTCATCCATGCAGCGTTCCAAATGTGTAGGCTGTTGTTTAAGGTAGAACTGAGACAAGTGGATACTTAAGAACCAACTTCATAGCCATGTCCATTTTGAAGACCAGTCCTCAGACCAAAACCAAGGATAAGAAAACGGAAATAGCTGCTTACAGAACGAAGACATCACCCTGCTTCAGCCTCACAGAATCACAGAATTGTAGGGGTTGGAAGGGACCTCTGGAGATCAGCTAGTCCAACCCCCTGCCAGAGCAGGGTCACCCACAGTGGGTTGCACAGGAACATGTCCTGGAGGGTTTTGAGTATCTCCAGAGAAGGAGACTCCACCACCTCTCTGGGCAGCCCATTCCAGTGCTCTGTCACCCTCAAAGCAAAGCAGTTTTTCCTTATGTTCAGAGGGAATTTCCTGTGTTCCAGTTTGTGTCCGTTGCCTCTTGTCCTGTCACTGGGCACCACTGAAAAGAGTCTGGCCCCATCCTCCTGACACCCACCCTTTAGATACTATTAATCATTGATGAGGTTCCCTCTCAGGTCTTCTCTTCTCCATGCTAAAGAGACCTCAGTCTCTCAGCCTTTCTTCATAAGAGAGCTGCTCCAGTCCCTTGGTCATCTTTGTAGCCCTCCTCTGGACTCTCTCCAGTAGTTCCTTGTCCTTCTTGAACTGGAGAGCCCAGAACTGGAAACAGTAGTCCAGACGTGGCCTCACCAGGGCGGAGTAGAGGGGGAGGATGACCTCCCTCGACCTGCTGGCCATGCTCTTTTTAATGCACCCGAGGATACCATTGGCCTTCTTAGACACAAGGGCACATTGTTGCATCATGGTCAACTTGTTGTCCACTAAGACTCCCAGATCCTTCTCTGCAGAGATGCTTTCCAGCGGGTCAGCCCCCAACCTGTACTGGTGCATGGGGTTGTACCAGTGCAAGACCCTACACTTGCCCTTGTTGAACTTCATTAGGTTCCTGTCGGCCCAGCTCTCCAGCCTGTCCAGGTCTCGCTGTACGGTGGCACAGCCTGCTGGTGTGTCAGCCACCCCTCCCAGTTTTGTGCCATCAGCAACCTTGCTGAGGGTACACTCTATCCCCTTATCCAGGTCATTGATGAATATATTGAACAAGACTGGACCCAGTACTGACCCCTGGGGAACAACACTAGTTACAGGCCTCCAACTGAACTCTGCATCGCTGATCACAACCCTCTGAGCTCTGCCATTCAGCCAGCTCTCAATCCACGAGTTCTCTTGTACTCTTCTTGAGCCAATGTGTAAGAGAAAAGCCATAAGTATGAGGCACCCATGCAAATGGCTCTCACTTTGTGCTCCCTCTAGGTACATTAAGGGACATCACCACAGCTTGCGTCCTGCTAACTGATTTAATGTGTTGGCTACAACTAGCTGACCTGAGCTGCATCCCGCCACCATGCTGCACCTTTCCATCAGGTAAAAAGAGCAAGAGAAGAGCCTGTGGCACTGCACTTCAGCTACAGATTTACAGTCCAACAGGATCCTGTTAAAAAGCACACTGCCCTGTCCTGTTAAAGAGACACTGTGACCCCAGTACTCCAATACCATTTTTCATTTAAGCTTATACATGACTTGATTTCCACCAGCCTGGAGTAACCTCAAGAGTGGCACTAGAACCTGCTGAGCCAGGAGCTTGCTGATGGCGAGGATGTTGTGCTGGAGAGTGATTAGTTTTATCTATAGAAAAGTAGTTCTGCAGTAAGGAGGAAACTCTCCCTTTGTTCGTCCACACCACATGGTGACTGAAGTCACTTGGTTTGTCACTTCCTTAGCCTACACAAGTGCAAGATTCACCAGTCATTACCACATCCTAAATCTCCAACCATGTGAAAAGTTTTGATTCTTTTTTTCTATAAAGAAAAGACAAACCCCGCACCGTACCCTGCAACATCCTACATTACAAAGCCATTTTGGGGAAGTTCCAGCACCCTTTCTTGTCATGCACTCATCTATGCAAAATTTTCTTTTGGATTTAAACTTCCTTTGAAGGCATATTTTTTTGCCTTCTTTTAAGGAAAGAGGTATTTAAAGGACCAAATAAAAATGTAGCAGTGTAGAAGGTACACTCTTTTTAGATCAGTACTGTCAATACTGGCCAAAGTCCAATTAGATTTAAAGAGACATTTTCTGCCTTTCTTTGCATCTAGGAAATACAGAGAAACTCCACGAATATCAACAGATTTCTTCTGGAAAGAAAAAAATGTCATTTAGTCACTAGGCCTCATTTTGTTTTGTGCACGTCTCTGTTATGTATGGCCCCTCCCAGGCTACCTACCCAAACTATCCACTGGAGCAGCAAGAGCATTACAATATTAAAATGCTAGGTCTTTGTATGTTCCCTCTGTGATTTGGGATGTGTCCCAGCTCATCCCGTTGATAATTCCCCCACACTATTTAGACTGTAAGTCCTCTTCTAAGAAGGTCCCATCCTATGATACATTTGCACAGGGTCCAGTCCAGCAGAACTCCATCTCTGCAAAATGCTGACAATTACCTCTCTGACTGAAGAATTTAAGCATCTGCTTTCAAGATACACAAGTCAGAGTTCAGCTTTCATGCTACTGATATGTCAGAGTAGAAGAACAGAGGTATTTTTTTAACATAAGTTAAAAGTGGAATGCTAGGCTGAAACAAGGAGATGGCATCCTAGTAGGCTCCCCATAGGAGGAATACTCCAAGTAAGCTATAGTACTGCTGTATTCCCTACTCAGTAGGCGTCATGGGGGATGAAAGAAGGCATAAGAAGGAAGGAAAGACAGAATGGGGGTGAAGAAAGTTGAACAGAATCTCTCACATTCAGTGTATGAGATTTAATGAGCGTCAGTGTAATTGGTAGGTTGCATGTCACCAGATGCTGTAAAACTAGGACTATTGTTTTCATTAGCTTAGGCCAATATAACTCGATTGAATGTGTATCATTGTCTCTTTCCACAAGCTGAGGACCTGACCTGACCTTACCTAACCAGACCAGAAAAAGAGCTGTGAGAAGAATGTAACTCTCAAAGAATGAATTTACTCTACAGATTTAAATGCATTACATAGGCATATCTTTGCACACATACAAATTCAGCGGGCCTGATTTCTCCCTTTCTCAAATTGCAAATGCTGTAGCTGTACTTATATAAAGCAAGTATAAGTCGAAATTAGAAGAATCAAACCCGTGATGTTCATTTTACAGCTGTATTTCTTTTTGCTGACTTCCTTGAAAGCAAAGCCGTTCTGCCAGTGTATGGTCTGGGGTTATGGAAGTGAAATAAATAGGAGGCGAATATGCTGAGATTGGTGGGCAGTCGGTGGTTGCCATCTGGTGGCTAACTGTAAATAGTACAGGAAAATAAGGAAATATTCCCATCTCTCGATCGTGCCTTCTTAACAGCATTTTTAAAGAACGTGTGTGTATTATCGCTATTTTCTTTTTTTTCAGGGTTATTTACATGTATAATATATTCCAAGATTCATTACTTATATATTCATTACTTAGATATGCAATTCTCAGAAATTTAATTCTTCGCTTTTACATTTTGCTTCCAGAAATCTTCAATTATTGCATTCTCCTTCACTCTCCCACATGTAACTTACTCTCTGTAAACTACCTCTAAAAAGACTTAAAGTAGTTGCATGTAGAAGAGCAAAAGATTCTTGCGTGGTCCTCATCCTTTGCCCAGTAGCACACCAACCCTACAGCCATTGCCACCCCCACCACCCCTGGACCAGCACATCATAGGTCCTGTAGAATCTAGACAATATTGTTAGACAATATCAGACGGTGTTGATTGATTGACTGTGATGTCCAGGGAGCTGATACTGCGGTGGCCCAGAGCATCAAAAGAAGGACTGATGCAATTTAAGGCCATTTAATTTATATTTTCAAAACACCAATACACAAGCTTTCCATTCATTCTCCTCAGCTTCCCTATTTCTATGCTGTCTTTTCAAATAACTTTGGCTTGTTCCAACAGAAGAACAAGTTGCCATTGGCAACATTTCTTTTTTAAACCCCTCTGCAGGACTGTCTAAAGGATTCACTCTATGGGTTTAGAACATAGAGCACGATTTCTCCAAGGACTCAATCGAATGCTATAATAAGTCAGACTGCCTTTATTTAAACTCTTCAGGCGAGGAAGAAATGATTACACCTTTTGATAAAATACTCATATAAAACCTTCAGTGAGGTATGTATGGTTACAGTGCGACATTTCACAGGCATCCCTACATATGCATAGCACCAGTCCCATCTGAGGCTGTAGGTTAATTAATAATATAGCATATGAAATGTCACACACGTTCTACAGAATACTAATGCAATTTTATTCAGATTATCATATTCAGTTTTGGATGCGGAAAACAGCAAACCTTTACAGCTCCTTCTTAGCAACCACGAAAGATCCTGTAAGTTGTTATCAATGGGTTTGTTTTAGTAGACTTGTAGGAACAAAACCTAAAGTCTACACCAATTTCACTGACCAGCAGCAGCCGCCAAAAGGCAAGAACTTACGAGTTAAATGCTGTAACGCTAAATACTTTGACGGAGCTGAATTCTGTGTCACCAGTAAGATTCAGGTATGTCATACTCAACTGATTCCCATGTGTACCTACTGCCATATATTCTTTCACTTCAGTCTTCCACTATGGAGGTGCAGGAAATGTGTTCACCTTGCACTTATCACATAGCAATTGAAGCACGTGTGAGGACATCTTTTTTTGTGATAATGACATTCAGCAACGAAAATAGACCAAGACATGAATGGGACCTGCCCTCTTGTGCCTGCCATTCACATACAAACAAACAAAAAGGTAGACATGGCAGGTCTCCTCAGTCACTAGTTTCATTGACCTCATACTTGAAGGTTGAGATGTAATTTTAACTGAACCACAAAGGCGTTGGAATTATAAAGGTATCTCTTAACAAGAGAAGAAGGAAAGATGTTTACAATTGAAGTAATTAATCTCATAGTGACTGAGGGAAGAAGTGGACCCAACAGATCCAATTTCATTCACCCTAGAATTGGCCAGACCCTCTTTTCAATAAATTTATTTTAGTGCTTTTTTCAAGCTTTGTTAGAATGATACATTTTTAAAGTAAAAAGCCTCAGCAGAAGAGGGCTTTCCTTACACCGCTGGGTAGGACAGCCAGCGTGACTGAATTCTTGAAATGAATTTCTTTCTTCAAACAATATCAAATTCACTGACTGAACATAGGGAAACAGATGTTAGCACTTCCTTTGCACACTGAGTTTCTGAGAACCGATGACTTCTCTTTAGAGGTCAGGGCAGGAGAGAGCGTTTTTCCCCTTACACTGCAGGACTTTCACAAGAGTTATTTTAAAGCGTTGTTTATTTCTTGCCTTGCCTTTCTTCAGCTTCTGTCTTTAATCTGAACTCTGTCCTTTGCTCATATTTTTTTCTACAGATGCATATCCTTTTATTGCTCTCTCAATTGCTTTTTTTATCAGGAGGTTGAGTGTACTTCAATTTGTCCTTCACATGGTGATCACACAGAGTTCAGAAGTCTGATTTACTTGTGTATCATTCCAATTTCACACCAGTGTAGTTACTTTTTAAAGAGACTAGAGAATAAGGCTGCTATGATTTGGGCCAATGCTACAGATTTGTATGCGGTACTGAAAATCAGTGAAGTATTTAGGTGTCTGTTTGGGGGGCAGTTCATTTGAGCCTCTGAGATATTTTTCAAGGACACACATTGCTTGAAATATGCAGACAAATGGGGGGAAAAAAACCCTCCCACTTTTTACTGACAGCAGAAATTACAATACGTTAAGTGGAACTTTCCATGGTAACATTTTTTCTACGTGCACGCAGTGCACAACCACCTTTGTCGGAACAACTGGCCCTTCAGTAACAGCAGCTGCAAAGGCCAAGAACTAGTAAGCTCCTCATCTGGAAGTCAAATGTAGACTTAGGGAATACTACAGGCTTTGGATTCAGGGAAATTATTGTAGTCTTGTGGTCAGGATACAGGGCTGAGAAATCAGAGACCTTCCTGTCTACTACAGTGACCTCAGAGAAGTTAGAAAGACTCTGTACTTCAGATTCAGTGAGGATTAAAAGGAGTACCCTGCATGAAGTGCTTCAAACTGCCCTGGAGAAATGATGTTATCTAAAGCCAAGTATTCTAATTTCTCCATATAATAAAAGAAATAAAAAAGAAATAAAAGAGTATGAAATCTCCAACCACAGAATTATCCTGAATAGGACAAAAATTGAAGCAGACATTGTAAACTTCTGGAGCAAATATTTATTTCTTGCATCTGACCACAAAAAATCCCACTGAGAATTATTAGCCTCTCATTTCTGAGAAAATGAAATTCACAACAGGAAACTATTAAAAAAATAAGATTCATATTTTGCATTACGATGCAATCACACAACAAACACAAATGTCCATAACACTGGTGCCTATTTTTAACTTGTTTTTTTTTTTTAATTTCAATTCTGCTATGTCTTGTTCACCAATAGAATTGAAATGGATCGCTGCTTCTGATTACACATACTAAATCTCTTCCAGCTGCAACAGAAGGTCTTAAGGAATAAACAGGTAGGAGCAGACAAAATTGCCAAAAGACAGTGGGATTGAGTGCACCCTCAGCAAGTTTGCTGACGACACCAGGCTGTGTGGCACGGTCGACACACTGGAGAGAAGGGACGTCATCCAGAGGGACCTGGACAGGCTCGAGAGGTGGGCCTGTGTGAACGTCATGAAGTTCAGCCAGGCCAAGTGCAAGAGCCTGCACCTGGGTCATGGCAATGCCAGGCACACCTACAGGTTGGGCGGAGAATGGCTTGAGAGCAGCCCTGAGGAGAGGGACTTGGGGGTGCTGGTGGACAAGAAGCTCAACATGAGCAGGCAATGCGCGCTTGCAACCCTGAAAGCCAACGCATCCTGGGCTGCATCGAAAGAAGCGTGGCCAGCAGGTCGAGGGAGGTGATTCTGCCCCTCTGCTCCGCTCTGGTGAGACCCCACCTGGAGTACTGCGTCCAGCTCTGGAGTCCTCAGCACAAGAAGGACGTGGACTTGCTGGAAGGGGTCCAGCGGAGGGCCACGAAGATGATCAGAGGGCTGGAGCGCCTGTGCTATGAGGACAGGCTGAGAGAGCTGGGGATGTTCATCCTGGAGAAGAGAAGGCTCCGGGGCGACCTTAGAGCAGCCTTCCAGTCCCTAAAGGGGGCCTAGAGGAAGGACGGGGAGGGACTCTTTATCAGGGAGTGTAATGATAGGGCACGGGGTAACAGCTTCAAACTGAAAGAGGGCAGATTTAGATTGGATATCAGGAAGAATTTCTGTATTGTAAGGGTGGTGAGGCGCTGGAACAGGTTGCCCAGGGAAGCTGTCAGTGCCCCATCCCTGGAGGTGTTCAAGGCCAGGCTGGACGGAGCTTGGAGCAACCTGGTCTAGTGGGAGGTGTCCCTGCCCAGGGCAGGTGGTTGGAACTAGATGATCTTTAAGGCCCGTTCCAACCTAAACCGTTCTATGATTCAAAGATATATAACAATGATAGCACAGCAACAGCACTAATCTGTACAATTTGAAGAATGCATATTGGCTAACTGTGACTCACTATCAGTAAAGACAAATTGTTTTCCACGTTGGCATCCCAGTCTTTGCTTAAACCACCAGAAGAATCTGTGCTTGCTATATGTGAAAGATATGGGAAGGAAAAAGATGAAAACAGGCACAGAAGAAATTGCCTTTCTGTAAAAACTTGTTCTCGATCCATAGAAAAACTCAAAGCAGTTCAGCCATTGTGGAGTTAATTTTCCAGTAATAACAGGTCATTTATATTCTCTTGGTGACATTAACACAGGGCAGCTTGACCTGATTTAACATTCTGTTGCCACAAAATGGGCAGATACTCACTGGGCCACCTTTTGCCATGTCTTCAGGTTGTCTGACTCCTCCACGGGCCAATTCAGCACCATAAGCCATTACAGTCAGAAAGCAGCCCTGCCACTGCTGCTTTTTTTGATAGTCAACAGAGACCCAGCTGAAGGAATGTTATCACAACAATTCAAATACTCCACAGATCTCTAAGTGCGCAACATAGGGACAAGGCACAAACCCAACACAGAAAGCTAATCAACTTGACTACCAAAAATTAAAATTGGGGAGGTGCTGTTTACATTTACTTTTATCATTGCTCAGTGCTTCATGTAGGTAGAGAGGCAGCATTCTGACTTCTTTATACAGAGACCTACGGGGAGAGAGATATTAAGAAAGCTCAAGTCTTGTTTCCAGTACGTAAGCATATGTGGCACCTTGCAGAATGGGATATTTCAGAAGCACTGAAATAACGTGAAAAACAAAAGCAGCAGGATTTCTAGGACCTTGAGAAAGTTTTAGCTATGCAATTTCTATTGAAATACGAGAAGAGTATATAGCAGGGGAAAGGGAAACATGAGTTATAAACCTACTTATTATTTGCCTGCCTTATATTCTATGACTAAAAAGTGTGAAGCTGTTATTTTGAATAGTTTGAAAATATGGACCTAGAATAAAGGGTAAGAAAAGTTTTCTAGGTGAAAAGTCGTCTAGGTTTCATTTCCTGCTCTTCTATTGACAGTTTACCACAATACATCTAATTTAATTCGCTCAGGAAGCATGTAACAATAACTTCTATCAGAAACACTTCAAATTTAATTGGTGAGTGGTTCTATAGCATAAGAGAGTCTTGGAACTCATTAATTTCTTTACGTTTTTCAAAATAAATGATCTAATCGTACAGAACCCTTGGGAGCTAGGCAAGTCTTTTCATTTCGCTATCTGCATCACAAATTTCTAATAGAGAAACATAGACTTTAACATTTACAAAGCAGATCACATATTAATCCACAAGCAGCTCTCCGTTAGAATCATGGAATCATAGAAAAATGTTAGAAGGGACCCCAGGATGTCGATTCAGAGCAACTCCTGCTCAAAACAGAGCTAACGTCCAAGTTAGATCACATTGCACAGGGCTTTGTTCAGCCTTTTTTCAAAGCTCTGAGAATTTATATGCCACGTCTTTGGGCCGCCTGTTCACTAGCTTATCCACTCCCGTGCTGAAGGACCTGTAATCATGAGACTTCTAGTTGTTTAAAGAAGACTTCATCCATTTGCTCATCTTGAGAGAGCAGCCAGTAGCAGCTGACCCCCATGACGTCCCCTTGTTGGCCTCCCCTCAAACCCTGGCACGTAAGCTCTCGGCCAGCCTGTCACCAGTTCCACAGCAGAACTCTGTGCCTTGGAGCGTCCACTCTTTCACAGTTAAAATTGTAACAACGACTGGCAGCTGTAAGCAAACACACCTTTATTTGACAAGCTAGAAAAGATGTTCTCAGACACTACAGTAGTGTTATCTCCACACTAAACTGGCTGTTCCTCCGGTGGGCTGTAAGTGACATAACTGGTTTCACCTTTGCTTTATCCTCTAACCAAAAGAGTTGGAAAGCTCCTGTCCCGATCACCTATCAAACTAGCTTTGTGACTCAGAGAATGAAAGGCTACTGCAAAAGCTGCCACTGAGACAACTTTGCCCCACCCTTCCCCAAATCCCAAACCTGAGTAAATTTACAGCATGCATTTAGTAGGTACATCAAGAACCCTCCCCCGAAATATTTGTAAGCCTTATTTGCAGAAAATTAATGTGACAACATTTTCACAGGCTGGAGGACTAGCAAAGACTAAAGTAGTAATCCTGCAGGTATATCAAAAGAAAGTACCACAGAAGTTGATCTTATTGCATCTGTGTTTGAACAGCACCTTGACATACAGATAAGTTCCTCAACACCTTGCCAGTACAGATCCTACCTAAGTCACACTAAATTGGCTTCAGTTGGACCTAAGGAAAACTGTCGTGATAAATGGTATGCAAAAGGATAATCCTAACCAAAACATTGCCTAAGATTTGCATCTCAAAAACCAGTGAGTTTGTTTCTTCAGGTGGATGAATTGAAAAAAAAAATTTTTTTTGTATGTTCCTCACAGCTCAGAGATAAGAAAAAAGCCTTAAAATACTGTGATTAGTAGAAGATCTTCCGATCAAGCACAGGGAGAGGAGAAATATTAATTTTTCGTAGTTTTGGTGTATTGAACATTTTTGGTTTAGTGAAATGGCTTTAGCTGCAAAGTGACCGATAAGATTCTGTATAGGAACAAGTATAACATTTTATGCATTTATCATGACTGCAATTTGTTCTTGAATAAAGCTTTCTTATGCCCTTTGGCTGCTGCTATTTTGTATTTAAGGGTCATAATGTCCCGTCCAAGCAACAGGCACACTGGAAGCCTATATATAAAATGTCTCAAAGCAGTAATTCAGAGCTTCTAAGTGGTGTGGGCAGGTCAATTAGTTCCAGACTATTCAACAGCACCAAACTTTTGACAATATTCCCATCTCCGTTTCCTGACCGTTCCTTTCTGTCTTTCTTATTTCACTTGAGTAAGCGTGGCCATAAGCCACTGGGGTTGATTACATCCCTCTGGAATATTAATCAAAAGCTATATGCTTTTGCTCATGCAAAAGCCCCATGGTGCTTCATTAACTTAATTTCCAAGTGCTTCAAACAGAAATTAGCTGATCCATGCGTTCTTCCAAGTTCTTGTGCCCAAAGGTGCCCTGGCCATATTAATCTTTTTAGGAATACCAGAAGACATGTTCCATTCTTCAGCCCACTTAATTTAAACATCGCATGGATTTCAGCTTCCATCAATAAGTAGTGGTGGAGTAGTGAACACGGGCACATTATGCCCCTTCAGGTACAGAATGGGGGAGGAAAGTAGACTGCTGGGTAGGGGTACAACCTTTCACTGTGCTCGGTTCCAAACTTAAGTTCCCTATATATTGTAGGGGACAGCTGGCCATTCCAGAATGGTATCTACAACAGCCAGCACACTGAGGGCAACCTGGCAGGCATCTGGGCGTGATGTGACGTGGCAGAATACCCCGCTCAGAGAACCATTAAAAGCAGGGCTTCTGCACAACAGGGAGGAGGACACGGGACTAATATCACAAATACTGGCATTTTATTTTAGTATCTATCTGGTCATTTGGAGGCATTTTGTATCTTACAAAATTTTGAAGCATGCTGCTGCTGTGTCACTGGTGTATTGCTCCTTGCAACCAACACTTCTGCTTTCCACAGGGCTCATCTAGTGGTCTTGTACTACAGTTTCCTTGTGCAATGGGCTCTGCAGATGAGGTCAAAGTCCAGTGTCTGGAATTCATCCTAGTCTTAGGTTTTGTCTGCATCAGCAAGTAGCGTCGTGCAATCGGAGCAGTCCTGTAAAGTGCTGGCACTTGCTGTTGAAACAGGCTGCACATACTATATGTGGACATGGACACAAGATAACTGCAGACTTTATGACCTAAACATCAGCTGTCTCCCTAGCTGGTACCTCAGCCAGGCCCCTGAGGATAAAAATCCATGCAGGGCCCAGGAGGTCACCTCTGTATGCACAATTTCCCTCTGATCACGGACCTCCTCCCAAATGCGATGACCCGACTGAATGGAGAGGTTTTTCCAAAACTATACAGTGGAGATTTTACGAGGTGGAAAAAAAGACTCCGGCAAAGTCAGGAGCGTACGAAGTTTCAGGCTTGTTCTCAACCCAGCAGCTGGGGTGCACCCGTGCTCTTTGGGATTGTACCTGTGTACACTGGAAAGAAACACAGAGCACAGAAATGGGTGGTAGTCAACCCACCTCCACAGGGGCGCATACCCGTCCGAAGGGTCCTTATTGCCTTTCAGAGAGTGCTGGGTATTGGGGCACAATATTCCTTAGAATAAATCTCTCAAAATGATGGCTTTTGTGAAATGTGCTTAACTGATTCGTGTCAGTGTGGAACAGTGTTAGGGCCACAGGGTGAAGTGTGACCTTTGATTGTTTTGTCTGTATGGCCGCAGACGAGACAGTGTGTCTATCCTGTCTGTGTTTTGCAGGAGCCACCTGGCGAACATTCTAGAATACCAACTTAACCCGGTCCTGTTGTTATCTGCATAGTGACCTGTAAGAGGGGGGATACACCCATTTTTGGCAAGGGCCAACCATTTTAGAGACAGTTATGAATATGTATTAGTATAGGAGAGAGAAACCAAAAATGGGGCCTGTAAGGTGTGTGTCTCGGTTGGGCAGAGACTCCTGGCACACCCAGCGCTGTTTGCTTGCCTTTGTTCCTTTAATAAATTATCAATTCTAATTGGAATCCTGTTTGCGATTAAATCATTTATCGCAGCTTTTAGCTTTTGTTTCCCCTCACGTTCGCCCCGCTGGTGCTGCCGGGTCTGGGGTGTGCCCTGTGGCGGAGGGCACAGCACTGCTCTGTGTGGAACAGGCAGGGAGAGCCAGGCCTGGGAACCATCGCTTTCCCTCCTCACCGCACTCTGTAGCAAGTTAAAAGAAATAGGGGGTGGCACGGTGTCGAGGAGCAGGAGAGAAAGAGGGGGAGGGCAGCAGGGGGTTGGGCGCGCTGGGATCGACTGACAGAGTCCATCGAGAGAGCGGCAACCCCCCGGGCAGCGGCTGCGGCAGCCGGGCGGACTCCAACATTGCCGGCGATGGCGGGACGGCCTTGCCCCTGGGCGGCGGCGGACAGCAGAACCCTCACGGGCGGCTCAGGGCTCAGGCGGGAGCCGCGGAGCTGGCCGCAACGAACGGCCAGCGCCCGCCCGCCTCCGGGGCGGGCCGGGCCACGGCGGGACTTCGGCCGGCGGGGCGGGCCGTGCCGGGAGCGGTGGGGAGGGGGCCGGCAGCCATGTGGACGTCGCTCGGCGCTGCCAGGGAGCCGGCCGGCCCCAGGGCAGCTAGCGGCCGCTTCTGGGCTGTCGTCCTGGGAGCAGCGGCGGGGCTATTCCTCCTCGGGTTCCTTATCGGTACAGTGCGGGCTTAACCTCCCTTCGCATCGGGGGCGGGGGGGCTCTCCCGGCCACCCTCGGCCCTTCCAGCCGGGGGAGGTGGCTCGGAGCCGGGCTGAGGAAGGGCCGGGTGGGGGGAAGGAGCAGGCGGCTTCCAGCGCCCGCGGCTTTGTGCCAGGGGTGCCCGAGGTGGGTCCGTACTCGGCCCGGCCGACACTCCCTCCCTCCCCCCTTCCCTCCCTCCCTCCTTCCCTCATAATCTCTCAGGCCGGTGCGGGCCAGCCACCGACCCCTCCAGGGACTCCTGACTCCTCCGCAAGAGAAGGGGTCTTCAGGCGAGAGTGTCTTTTTCGGCTGGGTTTTCGATTTCCTTGTAAATAAAGTAGTTCTGCCCAGAAGAGGCTCTGGGTTTGTGAGGAGGGGACAGAGCCCTCTGCCGTGAGACTGCACGGGCCCAAAACAGAACGGCGGGAAGACACATACGGGGCTGGAGGAGCGCTGACAGGAGGAGTGAAAGAGGCTTTAATTTCATGTGCCACCTCGGCCCAAGCAGGCAGGGCTGCGAGTTGCTGCCACAAGAGGTTTTCCCTCCCTTTTGGTTCGCAGATGGCTCAGGGCCAGCTGAGGGGAGGAAGGAAAACAAAAGAGCCACTTGTATTTTGAAACGCCCTTTGGTATGTACTTGGGGTTCGTGCCATCGGGAAGCCCTGACTGAATCGCTCTCTTCATGCCGAAAGAGAAGTGGCACATTTCATGTGGCACACTTCCGCTATGCCAGTGACCGGTGCCTCGCCGGTGCCAGCCTGTCACCCGCCCTCGGCTCCCCGATGGTTCGCTGATTTGCACTGCCCATGTACCCGCCGCTGCGTTTGCACTCACCATGTCCCAACTCTGACTTAAAAGCAAAAAACAGATGTCAGAAACACTTTCTTCCTAGCCAGGTGTTCCTCTCATCGCTTACTCTGGTAATGCCTGCACAGTAAGGGAGAAATTCCAGAATAAGAGCCAGACAGACCAGAGAGTGAGAAAGGAGTTACAAGACATCTGTTCCTTACAAAGGCTGGCTGTGTTGCTGTGCTTTTTTGTAAGGCTGCTGCCTTACTGCTGAGCTGACTGATAGGACTGACAGAATGATGTTCTGGTGCTAAAGAAAGTCTCCTTAGAATGTACAGTAAAATAACTGTGATGAAGATAGTATTTTATTCCCCTCAATATCTACCTAGGTAAAGAAGTTCTCTTCACGTGAGGGCAACTGCTGCTGCCGTCGCTGTGCAGCCTGCAGTAGATTGTGGCTGCTTGTCTGTGCTGAGATAAAAGCAGTGGTAAAATACACAGTGACAATCTTGTGGTGAAACCAAAGAGGGATGGTGTGTGTCATGGTAAGATTGCTCTGGTGTTCTTACTATTGTGTTTTGGTGTGTTGTACAGGCTGGTTTGCAAAACCCACAGAAAAGAAGACATCTGTGAGTCCTTATGAGGAGATGAAGGCAACGTTTATGGCCGAAATGAAAGCTGAAAACATCAAGCAGTTTCTTTAGTAAGCAATATCTAGACTAATCAGTCAAAAGAAAAGAAAATCCAAGCAGGAAGCAGTGCAAGGATGCCACCAGACAGACGAGGGTGTACAGGTTCTTGGACGTAGATTTTATCTCATGTGTCCCAGTGAGCTGTGATGGACAAAACAGTGGTTTTGATTGTCTCAGTGGTTAAAGTAGTTAAAAATTGGCCAAGCTCGTGCTCAGCCCTTGGTGAGCGCTTGTACAATGTAGAAGTTCAGCTTTTCTCTTACGTGTCCTTTTTCAGTCTACAACAAAGTTTATCTTACATTGATTTTTATGGTAAAAAGTTCACCTCAGATTAGGCTGTATGGATGAATTTAAATCAGGAGAGATTAAATAGAAAACAGCAGATTACAGCAGTGTAAGAGAGAAGAAAATCATGCCAGTGTTGAAGCCTTTGGTTCTTCCTACAGCTTAGGCCTTAATACTGTATTGCTACTCTCTACTCTCCCTTCACACTTTGTCATGTTGTGACCAAATTTATGTGTTAATGCCTGGCCGTTTCAGCCTTGTACTCACTTTCATGAAGAAGGATACGTTTCCAGGCTCTTTCTGTCTGCACAATGAATAGCTGGAGCAGACATAGTAGATACCAGCTAGTCAGCTGGCGGTACGTTACACTGCTCATAATAAATCTCATAGTCTTAAAGCTTTAGAGTCTTTTTTGACACCGTGGTTTTTTACCACTAATTTTGTCATCTCCTCTACCCTTTAGGACTTAAATTACTTGATTTTAAATGTACCCTTACTTCTTTTATAAATCCTAAAAGCAAAGCTGCTAACATGTATTCCTGAAAATTCAAAGCAATGGAAGATGATAATACAGATTTTTTTTAATCTATTACAGTTTAATTACTGTAATTTATTTCTTAGTTTCTGTAACTTAAAAGCTTGAACTACAAGGACACTGATACACTATTATTTGTTTATTTTAGGGGTCTTGTAAAGAGATTATTTTTCTCCTAGGAGAGTGTAGTATTTGTTAAGAGCTGTATTTATTCCAGTCAGTAATGGACCAGAAGTCATAGTTTATGGATAGAAATTTACTGTCTGTGTAAAGAAAGTGTTAGAGTATCAGTTATTTTAGGAGTAATCAACAAATTCAGGTTTGCCTTAAATTACCAGCCTGATTAAATAGCATGAACTTCTGTCTTGCTACAAAACTAAATAATTAAAAAAACATTTTTGGTTTATAAGATTGTGGCAATCCCACTCGTTTCACTTTAAGTGCACTTGCCACAAACTGTTGCAAATAAATTAGATGGGAAGTACATTCTCTTTACTACATAACGGCCGTGTCCTGGACTATATAAACATCAAAAACTGAAGATTTAGGATTTTTTAACAGTCCTAACCTGTGATTTGGCTCCCCAAAAGTCAACTGTTCTTAAACAGCTCTGTAAAAGGACTGCTTTCTGCCCTCTTAACTCCCTGTCTTCATGCCAACAGGAAATGTCGTACTTCATTTACTGTCCTGTGTCCAGTTCTGTGGTGAAATATGGCAGATACTTAGTCCCTGCTCAGAACTACCAGTACAGGCAGTCAACAGATTAGAAGAGGAAATGAAGAAAAACACAATCTTCAGTTAAATGGGAATATAATGTAAGAGAATGTTATTCCATAAGTCAAATTTTAATGAAAATGTGAGACTTAAACATTCCAGACTCATACAGAAAACAGCCATTGGCTCTAACAATAGCACGTAACTGTGCTCTTGGTTCAGTATGTCATCCAGAAAAGGGTACTGTCACTGTAGCAGGGACTTTTACTACAGTGTTGGTGCTGGATGTTTACGTTATCAAAGGAATATGGTTTTATCTAGCAGCATTTGTTACAAAAGCAGAAGTGTATAGTTCTTCCAAAATGCTTTATTTGATGTCTTTGTTCTCACTGGAACTAAAAAATTCAAATTTTTCCCAACCTTACACCCCTTCCTTATTGAAGATCCAATTTCCTTCATTAACACCATCTGGTGCGACACATGTTTCTGTGGCATGTTGATGGCATGGTCAAATGACAAGATGAGGGCATTGTGATGACAACTTCGTTCACCTGGGAGTTTCTTCATCTCATTTTACCACTAGGCTTTCACAATGGTCAGGACAATTTTTGTTTTTGTTTTTTTTCCAGGCAATGGGCTGTTCATTATTTATGTTATCTTTCACTGTTTGTTATTCACATGGGATGACTTTTTCTCTTCAGTCACAAGTTGTTGAGTTTTTCTGTTCCTTGTTGGTAAGCCACTGTGAACTCACTCTCTCTTATTTGCCAGCAAGACACACGCAGAGTGAACTTTTAGATGAATTGGTATTTGTGCCAAAATTAATGAAAATAGTAGGACCCAAGGAGAATATCCAGTTAATTAAAAGTAGGGATCAGACCAATTATGCACATTTCTAAATTAAATACGCAAAGATAATTCTACCCAATTCTTTTATCACTTCACGAGGAGGGTCAGTCTCATTATGCATAGGAGTGATTGGCTTAAGGTCACCCGGAAGACAAAGAGCAAAGCGAGGACAAGACCCCACAGCTGCGAGGAAGATACAAACACCTGTGGTAGCTCAGGTCAGACTGAAACCTGTTAATTTATGTATAAGGCATGGATAAGATATGTAAGACTCATGGATACAGAGGAGTCTAGGTCCTTATTTAGCCTGTATACGTCTGATCATCTTTAATGGGTTTATTTCCAGCTAGGCTAAGAGGAGTTCTGATTATGAGCTGCAATGCCTGATCCTGACTTGTTGCTTCTTTTTCTCTAGCAATTTTACACGGCTTCCTCACCTAGCAGGAACAAAGGAGAATCTGCATCTGGCGCAGCAAGTCCAAGCTGAGTGGAAGGAGTTTGGTTTGGATTCTGTTCAGTTGGTTCATTATGATGTCTTGCTCTCTTACCCCGATGACACCAAGCCCAACTACATCTCAATAACTGATGAGCATGGAAATGAGGTACAGAAAACACCAGTTTCCACAGCTAGGGAACAAAATCACCTTCATACACATGCGAAGCCTGGGAAGGAAAGCTCTCTGCGCTGCTAGTGGTGTTGGGCCTGGTCCAAAGCTATGGAAACGAGGGGTTCCCGTTTGCTTTTGTATTTTGAATCTTTGTTTCTTAATGCATGCGCTAGGAATACTAATAATTACCCTGATCCTTACAGCATACTGACATATATGGATTAAAGTAGAATTACGTGAGAGAATGACTTTATGTAATGAAATTATTTTAAAATTGTTCTGTTATTTAGAAAGAGGAAAGCAGCCGTGGTCAGCATCGTTAGTTGCATTGATTCATTATACAGTATTGGTAATTGTGCTAAATTCAGTTTCTTGAAGATTAGAGTTTAGGCCTTGAGATGGACTGTCACAAGTAACATCACTTCATTACGGAGCAGCTCTAGTGCTCATAGAAGCTCCAGGGATGAGCAGGACACAAGCGTTTTTTGCCATTATGATCTAACCTGCTCTTTTCTGCAGTCCTGAGACCACCTTAAGGGACCTTGTATTCATTTAAGCAGGATTCTGTGTGAAGAGTGGAGATGGGATTTGCAAGATCACACATTGAGCCTGCATGCTGAAAAGGATGCTCGGTGCTTGCGAAAGTTGTTGCCACTCCTCATTTGGAGTTCTAAAACTAGAGGCTTTTAAACTGCAAATGCATGTGAAATGTGCCTGAATAGACAGTACTTCTTTTCCATATTGCCTGGTTTACTTTTTTTTCTTTTCTTCTTTGCCACTAGATTTTCAATACATCCTTATCTGAACCTCCTCCTCCAGGATATGAGGCTGTTAGAAATGTGGTGCCACCCTACAGTGCGTTTTCAGCCCAAGGAATGCCTGAGGTAACACCGTAGAATAGTAAAAGAAATGGAAGTGGGAAAAGAAATAGAAAGAGAAGTAGGAACAGGAGTAGAAATAGAAATAGAGACAGAAATAGAAAAGATGGAATATGATAGTGTAGTGTAGCGTAGCATAGCACAGAGTGGTACAGAATAACGTGAAGTTCCTGGGTCTTAGGCTTTAGTTCAAAACCTGACGTGTCACCAGTAGGAAAAATGTCGTAGCTCTGATGTTCGTGGAAGTTTTGCAATGGAGCAATGTTCAAATTGAGCACCCATACGTGTTTGATTTTTTTTCTCTAGTTTGAGACAGAACTGGATTTTATTTTTACCTTTTTTTAAAAAAATATGGTAAAATAAAATAATTTAATGTTGTAAGCTGCTATAAGCTTCTCCTGATATTTCTGTGGCTATGCACCATTGTTTCCCATCTTGATGAACAAATAAGACTGTTACATTTATGGAGCCAAGTGAACAATCTAATTTTCAAAATGCTGCTTGCCCAAGGCTCACACTGACAGGTATAACTGCACAGTGTACGGAATGCTTGAAAAGGGCTTTTGCTAGCATTTCTAGCTGGCGGTAAAAGTGTTGCTGTGATTGGAGTTTAACACTAATCTTTTCTATCTTGTACCAGCTGGCAGGCTTGCTTTTATAAAGCTGTCCTGTGTAACAGGAGCTTTCTATCCCGTGATCATTAGTGGTTTCAATTAATATTTTGTAAGATTAGAAATTTTTGTTGTTGTTCTCAGCATCTTTCCTGTCTATACGTTCTATACATAGAATAACGTAGGTTGGCAGGGCCCTCTGGAGGTCATCTGGTCCAGTCTCTGCTTTAAAGTTGGATCTGACTTTGAAACCTGCTAACAAGGCTTTTACTCACACAGCCCGGTATTAGAGTCATGTGCTTCCTGAAGTTTGTTAATAAGCTGCGCAAGTCCAGAAAACAAAAGGTATTCTGTATTCATTTGCCTCAGATACTCAAAGGAAGCTGGAGAACCGAGCAGATAGTCTGTACCCTAGGATATGACAGCTTAGAGTATTTCAAGAATTGCAGTAACGTAAGGTAAAATTCACGGATTCTGGCACTGTGTTATAACATAATAGCCCCAAAGAAAGCAGAATAACTTCACCACTTTATTTGATTTCTGGAGAGAGAGTGATGGGATATGGGAAATAATAAAAGTGAAGTCATGGAAATAATAAAAACAAATTCTGAAAGCTGCATCTTTCTTCTTTAGAAAATGATTTTATTTTAATTAGATGTAAGAACATTGTTTCTGAAAAAAAAAAAGAAAAGACAGATTGTCTTTTCAAAATGTGATGCTTATATTCACCTTATTGCATAAAACTTTGACAAAAGCTCCAGGTTCCTAGCTAGCGCTGTTAGCAATAACATTCTGCAGTGAGCAGCTGTCTGCACCTGTGCTGCAAAGAGGGAGCATGTATATAGCTCAGCAGTGGGAATACTCAGTGCGTTCAGGGCTCTTCTGAATTCTCCCAGGCCTGTTCATGTATTTTGTGTTAAAAGGCATTCTGTAAAAAACCAGAACTAAGCTACGGAGAGAGATATTTGGAACTTGCCAAGTTCAGGTTCTCTTTCTCCTCATTAATTTTGCGAACAATTCCTGCGTAAAGCTCCGAGTTCAATGAAGGGAGAAGGATGTAAAGTACCCACATCACAGGCTAACTGTAGTCTCGCAAGTAGGCAACTTCCTGGAAAGTGGTAGAAATGGATCAAAGTTCTTGAGAGCTATACTTCTAAGTAAGTAGAGCTTGCTTGCTTACTTGCTTACTTACTTAGAGCTTGAGAGCTCTACTTCTATAGAGCTATACTTGACTTTACTGAGAAGGAAAACTACTCCATAAATTCAGAAAAACCTCCCCAAGAATAATCCTTGTGTTTTTGAATTATTCTCTGAACACAGAGGACCAGAATCTGTTATATGAGACTATATATGGTAACATTTGAATGCTCTTAATGTGAGACCGCCTGAATATCTAGTCAGCGATTTTTATCGGTATAAGAGATTTAAGTTTATACCTTTTTGAAATTAAATTGAAGATCTCTCTGGAGGTCTCTGGTGATATGGAGAAATGCACTAAGGAAAAGTGTCCTGTCACCTAATTTTAGTTGTCTGGTATCAAAGGCATTTTCCCTTAATCAGTCTTTGAGGCTTATTATAGGCATTTTCTCTAAAACAGTCTTTCAGGTGTAATCAAGGAGAGGTATATCCAGAGGGCAGTTTATTCCTTCCTAAAATAGGTGTTTGAAACAGGATTGAGGTGAGTTCTCCTGGAAAGGGTGAGTTTTCAGAGGACTTCCCAGCTCTTCATTGGCTATGGAGTGCACTACAGGACCTTCTTAGACAATGCACACAACTTTTAGGTAACTGACATTAAGGAAGATGAATCAGGCATCAAGTACTGAATAACAGGCTTGAAACACAATCGTGAAGAATACTTTATTCATGTGCAAGTTGTATTTATTTTGACAGTCCTGTAGCTTCTGCTGTATTGAATGATAATCGAGTCCTGAGAATTTCATAGGATATTGGCATCATTTAGTTTACTGCATAAAATATTTACTGTGGCCTCTGGGTCTGAATTACCTCCATCTGTCCAAGACGGACTACAGCTTAAACAGACTACGAAGAGAAGTAATTGCTGCACTCTGAGTGCTTACTCGAAGTTTCTGTTTCAGCAGTCCTATCTTAACTCTCCGTTAAGGACAGAGTCTGGCAGCTTTGGATGGTAGGAGTCTATAAACTCGTTAGAAGTCACTTGCCTACCTAATCGTCTCATGATCAAAAAAGAATTCGTACCAGAGCCAGTCCCAGAGCTCATTGTTCCCATCTGATTCTCTTACTAGATCACATCCTCCTTTTGACATGCTCATTGACATTCTTGTTTCAAATTCTACCTCTTTCGATCAGGGTGAGTTAGTGTATGTGAATTATGGCCGCACCGAGGACTTCTTTAAGCTAGAGCGTGAAATGGGAATTAACTGTACAGGAAAGATTGTTATTGCCAGATATGGGAAGATCTTCAGAGGAAATAAGGTAATGCCTCTCTGTGAAAACGTTACTTGTGCTGTCCTTCAGTTGATTTCACGAGACTGAAACACTTACTAAAGTGTTCTGGAAAATTTAGCCTAACGGTTTTTCATAGCGCTGTGCTCAAAGATGATTCTTTCTTAGAAGACATAAAGTATATAATACGCATATAATACATCTATAGGATAAAAGTTAATAAGTTGGAAAATGTTCCGTATTTGCATACTAGAAAGAGTTCCAAAATATTACTAACATTCTTGGGTAGTGCACTGTAGCTCTGAACTGGGCTGTTCTTCCCTATTTGTTCATCTGTGCCTTAAGATGCCTATATTATGTTTCTTCATAGTGGTTTCTGTACACCAGGCAGAGACTGTAACTATACGGAGGTTATTTTAAGTTCTATATGTGTTTATTCAATGTCCCTATCATATAAATATTTTTAAGCTACAAATTTCTGCATATTTCCATGGCCTGATAGGAAAGTACATAATCATGTGCATGCTTATGCTCAAGTTATTTAAATGTGTTTGGCTCTTGTACAAAAATTAGTTTGACCCTAATTGTGGCAGGACTATAGTTTGCATTTTTCAGTTACCTAAGGGTATCAAACACTGAATCTCCTCGCTGGAATGCCAGCTCTTATTATATGCTCTTGGGTAATCTCCTGTGAGCTTTTAAGTGGGTAACTCACTGGTTTACATACGTACGTACACACACCAGTGAAAAGTGACATGTAACTCACACTCTAGCTCAGACAATATTTTCACTAAATTGTTTACCACTCTTAAAGATACTATCTGAATGGAAAAGACTTAAAAATTGAAGAAGGTATTGCTGGCTATGAATCTTCTATTAAAATTAAATACAAACACCTCAGAGTTATTAGTATCCAGAGGGGCAGTTGTCCTGTGGTTTAGAAATTACATGCCCTCATTGACACAAAGGGATGATCTGTTCATTCATTTCTAATGACTGTTTATATACTGAAGAATTCGGTAGCTTGTATAAAATCTGGAGAACTGTACTGTGATTTTCCAACTTCCGAATGGTATGCAAGAATAGGATAGAGGATTAAGGCAAGTACTGTATTTCCTGAAAAAAAGCTATAGTGTTTCTGAATTAAAATATCCAAATTTAAAACTGTTGAGGATTAGTTGTCACTCAGTCACTATACATCATTGTCTTATCTAGTGGCAAAACAGATTGGGATGTCAGAATGACATATATTTTCTTTCACTCTCTACCAGCCAGGATTATACAATAATAAAGTCGTGTGAGAACACTTTTAAAAATCAAAATAGCGTGCAGGTCCGTGCTTCTGCTGTAATAAACCTAAGCCTCGTGAAGAGGCCCCTTTGGAGTTAGGCTTGTTCACAGCCAAAGACAGTTTCAAGCTCTCCAATAATAATGTTTCTGTGTAGTCTGAAGCCTGAGGTATCTCAGGAGATCGTTTAGGTAAACAAGGTAAATACATGACTAACTGAAAGATAAGATTGCATCCATGTGATACAGCTTTTTCCATCCCTGATGGGTACCTTTCGATAGTCAGTTGATTGTATTTGTCTGGATGACAGAATATAAACTCAGGTTATGTAGTAGTAGTGTGAAGGATGTGTTCCACGTTAATGCAGTTATCTCCTAACTAAAATGCAGAGCAACAGAAAACCTTTTACTTTCTTATGGAACCTGATATCCACATATATATTTTCAGGAAATTTTTGATATGAGACAGTAATGGGCCCTTTACTTAGCCCAGGCACTGTAAAAGGCCCTGAGGAATAATCACTGTAATTTATACGACTTTCTTTTGCCCCTTGAACTCTTGTGTGAAGCTATAAAGGACTGGATAGGGACCGGAGATGTGCTTTGCAGGTGAAGAATGCTGAACTGGCAGGTGCCAAGGGAGTTATTCTGTACTCTGACCCTGCTGACTACTGCGCCCCAGGAGTAGATCCCTATCCAAACGGCTGGAACCTTCCAGGCGGAGGAGCCCAGCGTGGGAATGTGTTAAACCTGAACGGGGCAGGGGATCCTCTGACACCAGGTTATCCTGCAAAAGGTGAGTGACACTGAAGAAGTCATACTCTGAGGGTCTGCTTTCAGGAAGGGATGGGAAGGTAATGGGGATGTTCGTTCCCTTGGAAAAAAACACATTTTTTCTTGGTCTTTCTGTTGCTCAGAAGAGGCAGATTGGGCTTCACATCAGTAGGCCACTTCTGCAAAAGGTGCATCAGAGAAAGCGAGGGTATGTTAAGGGAGTTACACAGTGCAGTGCTGGTCTGCTTAACTTCACAGACATACCCAAGTTAGCCCAGAGATCGTGACACAAGCGTTGGACAGCTGAAGCCCTAGTCTTCTCTTCCTGTTTCTCATCAGTCAGTCAGCAAGGAGCCAGCCTACACAGCCCACAGGTTGCTTTGCTTCTGTAGTTTCCTGCTCTGCAGGATTTGGGCTGCTTTCCCTCCACAAGAGCCCCCACTGGCAACGCGGAGATCTTTCATACTGGGACTCGTCACCTGGCTGCAGCTGAGGCTCCTGAGAAGATGACTGTTTCCCACTGGTTCATCACCTTCACCTAATGCTCTAAATGCCTGACTGAAGACACTATGGGAGAACATTTTTAGTGTTTCTCTGAAAACATGTTGATAAAGAAGGAAATCACTGAAGAACTGTCAGCCTGACTTTGAGGAAAGTGAAATGATTATCCCTGACTCCAGTGTTAGGACTGTGCTATGAATTGTACAGATTCCTTCTGAGAGTTGTAAATATGAAAATAACTGTCTTTTGCTTTCAGAATACACCTATCGATTAGACAAAGACAGTGCTGTAGGTCTCCCAAAAATTCCAGTTCATCCCATTGGCTATCATGATGCTGAGTCATTGCTGCGGTAAGTGTACTGGAGACATGAAGAATTTTAAGCAGACTGTTTTTTGAAAGTTATGAGAGTATTTGAAAAGACAGGGAGAAGACTTGCACTGTGCTTCTGTCGTAGCTGTTGAAAATAGTGTGTGTTTCCCATTAGGTCCTCCATAGAAGGCAAACATGTTGTCTATTACTACATATCAGATATCGTTTGCAATGATGTCATATCAGGATCATTTGCAATGTATCATGATCAGTCAGGTATACTGAAGTTATAAAGTGCCTCTCAGTTTGAATAAAGGCATAAGTTTTGAGGATGGCATGATACCCATCTTGTGAAAAAGACCGCAAATTAAGTCATTCATTTGTCCAGGGAAATGCTTGCCATGTGTGTTTGATAGGACAGTATCTACACTGTCCTCCGTTAGATGAAGGCGTGTGCTTTCTCTCATCAGGTGTATTGTGCTGCAGAAATATGAAGCGATGCTAGCAAACTAATATAAGGACACTGAGGAAACTCTGGAGTGTTATGGGGGATTTAGTAGACATCTACGTGTAGCTGAGTGTGCTTACAAAACATGCAAGTGACATGACGACAGGCTACCAGCTTGCCAGCGGGCAGCATTAGAATTCGTAATTATCTCAACAAACCAAAGAAGTTCTCTGAAAAAACTAAGATGTGATTGAGTTGTCAAGTGTATCGTTCCCCTAAAAATGTAGCAATAATCATCTTTGTCAACTGCAGAGGTACAGAGCAGGAAACGCCTGGGCTGGCAACAGCACCGCGCATAAGTGTTTAGGGCAATAAGTGAATTTAATCTTGCGTGTGTATTTGTGTAGGAATTTTACATCTAAATCACATGAGCAATCATTCTGCTCTGTTTGATGCCTCTGTTTGAATACGGAGTAAAAAAAAAAAATTAATTCTATCTTGTCTCTCAGTGCAGGTTTCCTCTGAAGTATTAAAGCTAGATATTTTTATATGAGGCAGAATTTTACTATATTTGTGTCTTTGCATACCTGATGTTCATTAGCACTGTTCTAGTGTTTTTCCTATTTCCTCCCAAGCTTTTACGGACTAATATATGTCCAAACTGTCTTTTCTTTAAAGCTTTATGGTCATCTCTGTTATGAGGATAACTGTTCATAATGATAAAGGTATAAGTTAAAAAACTCTTTTTTCCACTGCCAACTGGTAGTGGTAGAGCAGAATAATATATATAAATATGAGGTAGCTAGATATTTCTCTTCAATAAGTTGTAAATAATTTTAGAAATTGGTTTTAATAATTAGAAATGAAATCTAAATCCTCTAAAAATACTGTGTCTTTTTTTTAACTTTTGTCTCGAGAAATCATAACTTCTGGTTATTCCTGCTATCACATTTTTATGTAAGAAAATAAACCAAGGACTTAAAGACATGCTGAAGTGTTCTGTGGAGTAAAGCTTGACTAAAATATGCATTTGCAGTAAAGGACATGCTTTTATTTACAATAAATATATTTTGCCCAATAAGAACCAGAACATCCAACATACTTTTTAATATTTTTGTTTCTCACAAGTTCGTGTCAAAAATATAAATCCTTTAGAATAGGTGAATAAGTATGGGTGATTGCGATCCACTGAATTATTGCATTTCCAGTTTTGTTAACTGAGAAAAAAACATCTCACCTTTGACAATGGAACAAGAAGAGGTGGCTTGGACTGGTCACATTCCTGCAGTTTTAGACACCTTTGAAACACATCAACTCTGTCTGTGCTGACAGATCGAACAGTATCCAGGCACAGAAACTGTCTATGTTGTTAAACGGTTAGAATGGCCCAAGTTACTCTCTGCTTATTCGAAAGCAAATCCAGTTCAACGTAGCAGGAGATTCCAGGGAGCGTTTGCAAGAGGCAGATTGTATGCAAAACCTTTGGAGGCTAACAGGATAGCTGTAGGCCATTCCAGCCTGATCTCAATGCCCAGGACTATTCCTCTATGTTAATTTATTAGTATTAATGTAGCTAAAAAGACAGATTATTCTCCTGTGGAAACTTGTAGTATAAATTGTATGAGACAAAGACGATGACTGGTGTGCATGGGACCTGACAAAGTGTGATTCCTGGTTCCTCATTCGTGTTTGGTGCTATTGTAAGATGTCTGTAGCTAATAATGATGATTTTTTTTTCATAATAGTAATATGGGAGGACACGCACCGCCGCATAGTAGCTGGAAAGGAAATTTGAATGTATCTTACAGTGTGGGTCCTGGCTTCACAACAGATTATTCTACAAGGTCAGTTTTGTTTCATAAGGAAAGCATGCTTGGGATCAGAGAAAAACAGGTAGAGCAATAGAATTTGACGAAAGGTAGAGTAGTTGGGGTTATTTGCGTCATTCCTTTGATTATGACCATTTCCTGGGCTGAAATGCACTCACGGCAAAGCTTCAGTAGAAGTACATCTCGATTGGAGGGATATGACTGAACTGCTTTAGTTTCCAGATAGTCTTTAACCAGTGACATTTGAAAAGCATCTAACCTTTGACAAACTATTTGATGAAACTGATTATTTTTTTGAGAAATGAATTTGTTGTCTTCTTAAAATTCATGTAGGTCCAGCTTCCGGTCTTACCTATTGCCTTATATAAACCAGTATTAACCTACGAGTCAAGTTTTCCAGAAAAAAAGCTTTAACTACAATGTCATTTTTATTGCTTCCGATTTTTTTAACCTGATTTAGTAATTACAGTCTAGGACTAAAGTCCAGGTGTTTCAATATTGGCTGAGCTATTGTACTGACTTCATATGAACCGTTTGACCTCCCTGTGGCTTAGTCATACCACATGAAAAATTCTTTCTGAAAAATATACAGACAGCCCTTGAGGATGAGTTGTTGCACCTCCAGCCGTGTTGTAGATAAACAAACAAATTCTCTTGTTGCAACTCAGGTTGTCTGATTTTCTGCTGCCTGAGCTGCCACATCAATATTGCCTGTGCTGGGGTCAGTTCTAATTTGCACCAACCTCTAGATGATGAGAACTATTTATCTTTCTAACATTAGATGGTTTTCATTTTTCTTTCACTTCTCCAAATTTAAAAACTATCTGCTAGCAAAAAATCTTTGAATTTGGAGTTCTGAGCCTGTTACCCTTGTAAATCCTATTGACATCAATAACAATACATAGCTTTCAAGGGCTAAATGCTGTTCTCAATTGCACAAGTATAAATCCAGAAAAAAACTACACTGAAATCTTTTCAGATTTACTTTGGTTTAACGGAGGATAAATTTGGCCAAAATGCTTTCCTTACAATTTATATTGTACACTTTTGAAAGGCGTCAAGATGTTTTCTTATCTAATCTGGTGGATTTTCTCTTTGGGTTTTCTTCCCAATGCACTAGAAAGGTGAAAATGCACATTCATAGCAACAACGAAGTAAGGAGGATTTACAATGTGATCGGTACCATCAGAGGCACAGTGGAACCAGGTAAAGTCATTTGTCTTCAGTGTGATGTGAGCGTCCAGTAACCTCTACACGCACTTCATAGTTACAAGGGGGAAATGGAGAACATAGTTTTCTCTGAAATATTGCACTACATGATCATTGGAGTTGAAATATTTATTGCACCAGCTTTCGTGTGGTTCAGGGTATGTCAGCAGTTTCACTGTAAATGCTGATTTTCAATGGGGAGTCATAACCAAGATGGAAATATTTGTCTTCAGGCAAGTGACTTCGCAATTGAAAGAATATTCTTAAGTGGATATTCTTCCCTGCTAACACAGGGGAATGGATTTTGCATTCCGTCTGAAGACATCACATCCACCACTACTGACTTTTTGTCTGTCTTACACTCTCTTGTAACCAGGGTGATTTTACAGTCTGAAAGCCCAGACATACAGACATCCTTAGGATGATGATAACATCATTTAACTTGTAACTGCAGCACTTCCCTGTTGCCTGACACACAACTTTAACCATGTTATGGTAGCACAGAGATCTAGTCTGACTTTCACCTTATTAATCACATCTCTATCGTGATTGGACAACTCTTTTTATGATTGACAATGTATATATTCAGAGAAATACTGCATTCAGCACACCTTAATGTTGCGAGTTGGCATGCTGTATAAATATAATTAGTGGATCAACTTTACTATGAAGCACGCTATTGTAAAATATGGAAAGATGCTTCTATCTTTAGAGGACAGGTGCAGGATTTCTAATAACAGAAGTAACATGGAATTTAAGAGGTTTTAGGTTTTATGACATCAAGTTATTGTGTTTGACAAATTCTTTGGCACTGGCTGAAAACGCAGAAGAACGTCTTTGGAGATTTAAGATGTCTTTTGCCTATCATGTTATTATAAACTGTTAAGCTTTGTTGCCTGATACCTACATGGAAAATTAGAAATTACTTACAATTAGCATTTCTATGGCAGGAAAAAAGTTTTTCTAGGTAAACCTCCATCATTAATTTCTCTAGACAGATATGTCATCCTGGGAGGCCACCGCGACTCATGGGTATTTGGTGGCATTGATCCTCAGAGTGGGGCAGCTGTGGTTCACGAGATTGTGAGGAGCTTTGGAAAACTGAAAAGGAAAGGTAATGTAATGAAAGAATAAAGCACACCAAAATCAATGCTCTCAGCAGTGCCTATTGATTTCTCTGGGATTTAAGCACATGCTTAAAATTAAACAGCTGTATCTCTGATCTCTTGAATAAGCACGCTGCTCTGCAGTTGTTAATTAGCTCCAGTTACAACTTCCGTATCTGTGAGGTACTTCTACTCAAGAGAAGGTACACCTAAAGGAAAACAAAACACAAAATTGGGGCTACTGAAATAAATATGACATTTAAGTACAATTGATGGCTGTGTATTTGAGGCTGGTCAGACTGGATGTTTCAGTGTCCCTGTAAAAGCAATACAGCGGTGGACTGATCAAAGTTTCATCGAGGCAACATCGAGAACCCTCTCAGCACTTGACTGTGGTTTGGAGACAGACCCAAGAATATATAAAGCGTGTCTGTGGAATGCAGAGAATGAGCTGTGCAAACATAGGAGGAGGTAACGGTTAAAAATACCTCACGCCTAGTTACATTAGAATAAGAACAAATGCCAGCTGTACCAAGTTTCTGCTGCTGTCAGTGCAAATGCCATTTCCCTATCTCACATCCCACGCAAAGAAGCTCTGACAGCTCACGTACTATGCTAAAGGAGCTTTCTTTGCCTAACCATTGCACTTAAAACCTATTGACATTTAGTTTTCTTTCCATTCCCTCCCACTTATTGGGTATTAGGGGAAACTGCCCTTGGAATGCAAGGAAGCAAAAGACGAAGATTCCAGTAGCCTCAAAGAAAACTTTGGGCGGTTACAGAGGCAGGGCAATAGAATGTGTTTCATTTGGCCTGAGTTTAAATGGGATGCAGATTTCACTTCAAGTGAAAGATCTTTGTTTTGAAGGTGATCTGTCAAAGTTACAGGGAATTCCTTAAGTTTTGAAATCCAGCATTTGTGAGACAGGTCGAAGAAGTTCAGTAATAGATATGAAAAGATGTCAGACACTTTTCTGTCAAAGTAGACACTGGTATGCAGCGTCCACTAAATTGGACAGAGCAAAACCAGTAGAAAAGCTTTTCTTCAACAATTATTTTTGCTTGTTCAGAGTTTTAAATTTTAGAAAATTTTCTTGCCGTTAAAGCTGAGAAATGAAAAAGAATACATTATTTGGCACAATATTGAAGCAGAAGTGAGATTGCTACAAAATTAGCAAACCATTATTAGATTAGATAGTGAAAAAGTTGGTGTTAAAGTTCCTTAAACACACCTCTTTCCCCACAGATGGGGATAAAAGATGAACTCCCCCAAAGTGACATTTGTTTTCATGTTAGTCACCATGTAACAAGCAGTCTTTATTTCTGGAATACAGTTTTCATGGTCTTTTGTTGCAGGATGGAGGCCAAGGAGAACAGTGATATTTGCAAGCTGGGACGCAGAAGAATTTGGCTTGTTAGGATCGACAGAGTGGGCTGAGGTAAACCAATAGTGTTCAAAGAGAAACTTTCACTGTGGCAGATCCTTGAGAAGTCTGTACCAGAAAGCAGCACTTCGTCCCTCCCTCCCTCTCTCTTCCTTACACACACACGCACTCACACACACTCACGCACACACACTCATAAGTTTCCTTTTGAACTACCAAGAATATATGTCTCCCTGCAGTACGTGATGTCTTTCCCTGAAACGGCTCTTACTTCTGTGGATGGGAAAATAGTTCTTAGGAAAAAAAAGTGTTCCACAGCATTTTCTTCCTCTTTTTCTTCTCATAGGAAAATGCCAAAGTATTGCAAGCACGAGGAGTGGCGTATATCAATGCAGATTCCTCCATCGAAGGTACATAGCTTTGACTGGTTTTTGACCGGAGTAGTGATGGTATATATAGGTGACTTGGAGGCACTTTGGCTTGGAGATCCATAAAAGCTTCCATGTGATAGTGTTGTTGCATTAGTCTGGGAGTAGATGTGGGGGGAAACTGATCCAGAATCATAAAGTATCCTTCAGATATTCCTGGTGCTTCAGGGGAGAAGTCCATTACAGTAGCTACACTATTTGGGAAGTCATGGGGAGGGACAAGAACTGTTGAATCCCTGTCAGCATTTCTGTAGAATTCTTTAGAGTCAGGTTCTCCTCTTACAACATGCGTAATAAACATAGGGACATAAGAAAAGCTCTTAAGGTTGCCCCAAAAGCTGGGCTGTAATTCATCTTCACCAATACAAATGCACTGCCAAGATCCCAGAACTCTTCTACAAGGAGAATCAGCTTGTTCCTTGTAGAGAGTGTAGTTCTCTAGTCACTTTCTTATTAACAAATAATGGCATCAGTAGAACTTGCTTCTTCAAATAAATGATTTTTCCTTTTTTTCAGGAAACTACACCCTACGAGTGGATTGCACACCACTGATGTACAGGCTGGTGTACAGTCTTACTAAAGAGGTAATACCGCTTGAAATTTCTAGCCAGCATGTTCAGTGCTCACTTACTGGATGGGGCTCTGCGTGTAAAATAGAGTGTCAGATGTTTCTTTCTTTTCTGACTGCAGTACCCCTTGTAAGTCAATAGTTAAGTGACTGGAGCTTTTTCCCAGGGGCAGCAAAGGGATTTCAAGTTTACACCTTTAAATTATTAGTTATTCAGGATTAGGGGATTTTTCCACTCCTCCTATCAAAGTATTCTTTCTAAGAACAAAAGAATAAAAAAATGCCATGAGCCAGATGACAGAAACAAGCACAAACCTGGCTGCCCAGTCCAACTACTACGGTGCCCATGGCAGTGAGAGATTCTGACTCCCTTTAGGCAGGGGAAGAAATAAGGCTTGCCACAGTGTTGTTTTTAGCATAATGTGACAGGTTTGATCAATGTGCTTCACTGGCTCTGAACACAATGCTCTCACACATATTTTTGTGGCACACAAAATTAAAAGGTAGGGACCTTTCTCAGGAAATAACCTCACCGTCTTAGATGTAAGATGTTCCTTGCTTCGAGAGTGAGTCTTAGAGGCTGGCACTAAAAGGCTTTTTAGTTCTGGTTGGTTTTTTTTTCTGTTCATCTGCATTAAAGCATGAACATTTAATTAGTTTTCTGTGTTGGTGTTTTATATACATATATATAATGTACATTCAGCTACTGTATACATTCTATGAATCTACTAGATCTGTCTTCATCTGCCTGTATATGTTCAGTCATCTGTCTTTTCCAAGGTTGTTAATTTGTTGTCTCTTGGAAGCTGCCATTGTACTGGTACAGGATGGTAGGTGGTAAATGGTAATGGTAAATGGTAAAGGATATGTAGTAATTCAGTGTAATAATTTGCTGGCAATTGAAAAGCAACAAATAAAATTTAACTCTGTTGAAATTAGGTGCTCAGATAAAGATATTTCTGCCCTGAACTGCAGAAGAGCAGATCACCTGCAGTTCCCGTGGTAACCTGTGCTAAGTGCAGGTATTCAGAACAGTCAGAAAGTCAGGTCAGCAAAGTCTTAGTTTGGGCACCAAATGTTGGCCTAAATACCAGTATACATGGTTTCATAACCCAACCTGGAGCTGGGAAGCAGCGACAAAGGCTGAAGAATGCGCGTAATCGCAGCTTGTTGGTGGCTGATGTCTGAAGAGAATGCTGATCGGGAAGGAGGTCCTGTGTGATCCCATCCAAGGTTAATCTGTGGCAAAAAGTGTTAACGCTGTTCTACGAACAGTTAGCTTCATGACCAAAACCCCAAATATGTTAGTTTGATTTTTTATTTCTATTGCGGATTCTTAGATAGTAGATCTAGATATTAATAATAGAATAGATATTAATAATCTTTAATAGATTAAAGATAATAAAACCTCAGCAGCTGACCAGTAAAAAGGAAAGATGAAAAAATAAAATACCCACGTTGTTTAACCTGCTCAGTAATCTGGAAGGTAGTTAGGGTGATAGGAATGAACTTTAGGATGGTTATGGTATGGATAGCTCTGTAGCAGCTATGATGACATTAACACCAAGCACTATACGCTTTACCCTTCTAAGGTTACTGCTGCACCCATGAAAATAATTTTTGTGAACTAAAATGGCAGAAACAATTTTGAATCAAACCAAGACAAAATTGTTTGATATTTCCTGGCAAAGTGAAACAAAAAGTTTTGGTTTTGTGAGTTTTTTTTTAATGTTGGATATTTAAATTAAATGGCTGAAAATCTCATGAAGAAATATCAGAATGTAGATATTGACTTGAAATGTTTTGATTTCCCTGTGTTTTCTTCCATTGAAAATTACCTATTTTTAGCCAATAAACTATTCCTCTGAAAAATGCTATGCATTTGAAATGTTACAGTGGAAATGCAGAAAGGTTAAGGGACTTAAGACTGTGACTTATTAATTGCCCTAAGCCGTATACTTTACCTGATTATTGGTAACATTTGAAATTGTACCCTTTGTCTTTTTTTACAATAAACTTTTTCTAGATACCAAGTCCTGATGAGGGGTTTGAGGGAAAAACTCTTTATGAGAGCTGGTATAAAAAAAATCCATCAAGAGAATACAAAGACGTCCCCAGGTCAGTGACAAAAGAAAATAAACGATATGCCAAAAGTTACTGTAACTTGTAGAGTGTGGTTTTTAAAGAAATACCACTTGAAAAACTGAGCTCCTAAAAGAAATGGTGTGATCCTCAGCTGGTAAAAATTTCAGAGTTTTATTGATTGCAGCTGATACACTATTGTACTACAGTTTTGTGAACCTGCCTTTGTAGCATGAACAGGAAGCTTTATGTATGAAAAGTAAAGTGCTTATGTAGTTTACAGAGATTTAGACAAATAAGGGTTGTATGCACAACCCAGCAGCAGGCACACAAGGTGCTAATCACAGCAGCTTTCCCTTGCACTCGCCTCCAGCCTCCTGGAACACCTCTGAGTTTGGGTGGCTGGGGAGCACATCAGACAGGTTTTACAACACTGTCCTTCAAAATTACCAGAGTTTCTCTATGGAAGCTCAAAGACTGATTCTATTCCGTGGAGCCATGCCAGTACAGTTGTGTTTTCTCTGAGTTGAGAGCTTCGGATAGTGGAAGTTCAATAAGAGGAAGGTCATTGGGTCTTCTCAATGATTAAAGACAGTGAGTTAAATTCTTTTTTTGAGAGTTTGATTTCTCTGCCCCTGAGAATGATGACTCTGCTCCTCCGAGAATGCAGTTGGTGAGGTGCATGTAATGTAGGGGTCACAGGCAATTCGTGGTATATTGATAAAACGAGAGTGCTAGGGAAAGACTAGTGACTGCGACTGCAGAATAAATAATTACCACAGTACTAGGAAGTGAACTAAAATTATACTTTAAGTATTGTCGCTCAAGGAATTTTCCTCTTTCTTGTTAAAAGAATAAATAAACTGGGTTCTGGCAATGACTTTGAAGTCTTTTTTCAACGTCTTGGCATTGCTTCAGGCAGAGCACGCTACAGTAAAAATTGGGTAAGTCTGTGTCTTAAGTAATTTTGTCTCCCCCCTGTAACTGCCTGAATAACGTCACCTGTAATTGAGCCATTTAGACTGCCAGCTTTTTGGAGTAGTTCAGTTTAGTGTGTCAGAGTAGAGTCCCAGTTCATTAGTAGAACTCTGTGCTACTACAACACAAATATTTAATAAATAGGAATGGTCAACTTGGTGTCAGTCAGGCAAAAGGAACTTTGCTCGGGGTAAATGGATGTGCTCAAAATTACCTGTGGTTCTTGAAGGCTTATGAATGGCTTATGATGACTTTTGAATGATTTGTAATAACTTATGAAGCTTTGAATTCAAAATGGTTTGTGTTTTATGGAAAGTATGGGTTTGACTCTGGAGCATACTGTGAGGTGAGGCTAATTGAGAAATGTTTGAGGAGCAATCTACTCAATGTGGCCTTTTCCTCTGAAGAGGCATATTCAAAGGCACAAAGAGAAACGACTGTTGAGATCCAAGCAAAGAGAGGCAGGGCAGTCTCACCTCTGTTTAGCCGGTTAAAGGTTATGTGTCTGTTCTTAGCTATCTTCTTAGGCTCTGCACATGGTCAGTGGAGAGGGGCATCTTCAAATGACTGTTCATCTTCCACAGGTTGATATCTAAGAGAGCCACCACTGCGCAGTTCTTCTCATTTGACTGTCTGTAGTGGCTGCATAGGATTAGTGCGACCTGAAACTTAACTCTACAGTGCCTTGAATCCCACAGCAAAGGTTTTCAAGCAAAGCGGAAGTTACAACTGAGTAATGGTTTTGTTTGGGTTTGTTTCAGAATGTAGAAAAATATAGCAGCTATCCAGTTTACCACAGTGTCTATGAAACCTATGAAATTGTGGAGAGATTTTATGATCCCAGTTTCAAGAATCATCTGACAGTAGCTCAGGTACGGGGAGGGCTGGTGTTTGAATTGGCCAACTCCGTTGTGCTTCCGTTTGACTGTAGAGATTATGCATCAGCTGTGAGCACCTATGCTCACATCATCTATAATTTGTCAAGGAACCATGAAGAGGAACTGGCAACATACAATGTATCCTTTGGTACGTACAGTCTTTCATCACACTCTTCCTCTGTTAATGCTACCAATGTTCTATCTCAATGTATGTCTTAGTCGTGACCTGGTATTTACCTTGTGCTGCATGAACAGAAAATAAAACAAGAGCCACACCCTCTAATAATTTGAAATTTGAATATTTTGTCACTAGCGTGCCTGTCTAGAGACTATGCCACTGCCAACGCTTAGAGTCGAATGTTCTTGATCTGTACACGGTTCACCAGTGTTGCCAACAAAATATCTTTGTCTTGGTCCCTGAAAAAAAATAAATAACACTGCTTTGCAGCTTACAGCGTTGGGTAGTTCTCTGTGCAACGCTGATCATAGGATAATAACATGTTAGAAGGAACCTCAGAAGGTCTCTAGGTGAACCTGCCCAAGGCAGGTCAGCTGTGAGGTCAGACCAGGTTGCTCAGAGCTTTATGCCATCTGGTCTTGAAAACCTCCAAGGACAGAGACTACAGAACCTCTCTGGACCACAGTCCTTGACTGTTCTCAGGATTAAAACTATTCTCGTTATCTCCAGTCAAAAGTTCTCTTGTTTCAGTTTATGGGCATGTGATGGGAAGCGCAAGCATCATGAGAAGTTTGCCTCGGGGCTTGGTCGCGCAGGAATGGTTCATCCCTATGCAACAATAGGGATCTTGTGCTGGCATGTGAAATATTATTTCATGTTATAGGGATTCACAATATGCCTCCTGCCTGAGAAGCCTTTATTTTATTGGCAACATTACATACTATTCAGTTTAGGACTTGGCTGCTTATGACCAATATCGGATACGTGTGCGTGCATGCACACACACATAGACACGTACACTCAGACTTTCTCAAAAATGTTTGTGTGGAGGGACGTACCAATAAAACATAGGTTTGGGGATTTATAAAATCTCAGACCTACCCAAACAGTCTGATTCTGGCAATACATGCTCTAGTTTTTGGTATTTATGTACATTCTTTAGGTAGCAAGCAATAAGCAGTATTCACAAAAATACTGATTTCTATTGTCTCCAAGGCACATTTTCACAGAATTACATAGTTTTTAATGTAGGAATAGGGGGTCATCTGATTTTTATTCAGTGAGAATTGGCAGATCATGATCACAGGGAAAGATAAAGCTTTAATTTGAAGAATTTGCTTTGTTAAATGATTTCTTCAGAATTTGAAGTTAAATGCTTCCTTCTTGCTCCCTCCAGATGCTCTGTTTTCAGCTGTGAAGAATTTTACAGAAGTTGCTGCTAGGTTTCATGAGAGACTGCAACAAATAGATATCAATAAGTAAGTTTAACTCTTTTTCTTCTTCCAGTAAAATACTCCATGTAGTCCTCTGGGCTCAGAGGGCATGGTCTTCCCTTGCATTTAGTCCCCTCAATAACCTTGGCGACAAATGACGTCAGTCATTTGTTTCATAGGTCCTTACGGGTTCCTGTCTCTAAGGATCTGGTTACTCTAGGAAACAAAGTCTAGAAATGTTGAATTACTGGACATCAGAGACACTGCAGAGCCTGGGAATCTAGCCATATTAGCTTTGAAAAGTGTCCAAGGTAATTAATGTCAATTCTTGTCAGGTTTTAATTGAGGAGCAGTGCCAGGATGGTGCATGGATGTGCCTAGAATGCTGGTTAGCATGAGCAGAGCCAGCTCAGGTGTGTAACTCCCTCCAAGTAGAAACACATCCTAGGATTTTGTCACTGGATTACCATTAAAGAACAAATGTTGACTTGTGCTCTTCATTTGCCAGCACTCTAGTTTTCAAGATAATGGTAATACTTAATGAAAAAAAACAATGCACCAATCAAGTACTGTGATTGTAGTTGTGGCAAGCTTTTTGATGAGCTTTCCCAAAATTTCTATGCACCACCTATGCCAAAGGGTCTAATTTGCACTTGACTTAATTGTTAATTTATTCTTTGTAGGCCATGCCCAGAATGAGAAATCAAATTTCCTTTTATTCATTAACATTAACATTAACATTAACATATTCCTTTATCCGTTAACATACACATCCATATGTGTATGTTACATTTCTTGGGAAGAATATAATTTAGCCATACGCTTACCCTTATGGAAGACTAAGTGAGAATAAAAGCCATCTTTTTAATGGCAGCAACTTTCAAGATAAATGAGTTAACAAAAATTTCTTCTGTAAAATATGACATTTATGACATATGACATGTATGTGGCATTTTCAAAATGGTTTAATTGATGGATGGCCTAAATCTAAGCTTTAATCCAACGAACCAGTTTCAATTTTCATTTACACCAATGTAAACTTGAAAAAGTTTCCTTGATGGTAGTTACTCCAGGCTTACAGCGATATAAATTTCACCATTTTCCTTAGTGAGTGCCTTTGAAGTGCTACAATAAGTTCCTTCGGATGTAAACTACCAAACCCACATATATTCAGTATAATCTTCTTCACAGTTCTTGTATTTGTTAAGCATCAGTAGTATGCTCAGAGCTATTCAAAGCACACAGACGGTCTCTGCTCTAGGGAATTTACAATCTGACGTTGGAAAAACACGGTTCTTGGATGATTCAAAAGATGATTCTAACATCACAAGGTTCCTGTTTCTCAGATGTTGTGGTTTTACATAAAAATAAATTATTTTATTGAAGTAATTTGCAGCTGGTTGGCCTTGTGGAAAATAGGTTCTTTAGAAAACTGTGGTACAAAAGAAGAGAATGGTCTGCCTAAGCATCCTAATGAAAACGAGCTAAAGGAATAAGGTGCAACATGAGAGAAAATGCCTGAAAGTCTCTGTCTTCTTTGACACTATTCCTTGGCCTTTAAAAACAGCTTTAAGAGACTTTCAGACTGTCTCACAGTACAGAACAGCATAATTCTGTTTTGCAGGTTATCTGACTTGGGCTGTCTCGTGGCCTACACTTTAAGTTCAACATCCTGGATCTACTGTCCTTCACAAATCCCGAGCTGTGTACATGGAGGCACGGGGTGAGAGTGGGCCAAACACTTTGTAGCTAACATATTCCTCCGTTTTCTTTTTAGCCTACTTGCTGTCAGATCGCTAAATGATCAGCTCATGTTTCTAGAAAGGGCTTTTATTGATCCCCTTGGATTACCTGGCAGGCCATTCTATAGGTAAGAAGGGCTTATTTTTCACTTTCCGCCTTGAGTACCATATAAGAATTCCTTTAAGATTTACAGGTCTCTAAATGGAATTGTAATGATTTTATTCAACGTGGTAAAAGTAGATTAAACAGGACAAATAAAATTGAAAAGGGAAGACAACATTAGGGAAAACTTCAGTGAGGTACACTATGCAGAATGAGGAAGAGTCTTGTTGGAAGCCTATTCAGATCAGTAAACCTATTACCACTGATTTCTGTGGGCTTCTAAACAGATCTAAAAGTTTCACCCCGGACTCAGTTCAAGTCATTTCAGTGGTAAAGGATCTTTAGGAAGTTACTACAATTTGAAAGTGAAATAGGGTATAATTGAAGTATCTACAATTTGATTGATTGTAGCAGAACAGTCATGCTAGCAAATACAGTGTAGAGGGCAGTACTTCAACAGCAGTGAAGTGAATTCAGTAGTTCTCTCATCCAGTTCAAGAAGTAAATGTTGTTTGAGAGGCAGAATAGTCAAGCCAAGTCTAGCTTTTTGGCCCTCCTACCACTCTGCATAATTCAGAACAGGAATCTTTCCACTGAAAAGTTCCACTAAAAAATAACTGTAGAAAGAGAACTCTACGATGTAAAGTCCTTGTTCCCCTCGTAGCTTCTGATTAAAAATCTGTTGAGAACAGTCTTTTGTTAAAGCATCAGCTTTCCTACCTCAAAGCGTGCCTGTATCTGTTGGAGATTGTGTATATCTGTGAGAAAAGAAGCTGGCTGTTTTTTTATCTCTCTATTTCATCTAAAATGAGGGAAAGGAGAATACATTAGTCAACTTCTATCTCAACTCTTTTTATCTATAAAGTTCTGGAATTCACATGGAATAATTTAGCTTATGTTATTTTCTTGCTTCATAGATTGTAGGTACTATTGCTACAATAATCTTATTTATTTAGATCTTCAGTGTCAAGAATTTAACTGATGATACAGAAACAGATTAGTTTTATTCAGAAAATAATATGTTTTATTTTCCTAATGTAGAATATTGTTATTTTTTTCCCCCAACTTCCCCACAGACATGTCATCTTTGCTCCAAGCAGCCATAACAAGTATGCAGGAGAATCATTCCCAGGGATCTATGATGCCATGTTTGACATTAAAAACAAAGCTGACCAACATGAAGCCTGGGAAGAAGTTAAGAGGCAGATTTCCATTGCAGCCTTCACTGTACAGGCAGCAGCAGGGACACTGAAAGAAGTAGCATAAATATCAACAACGTAATCATCAACGAAGACTACGTATGACAGTTCGCAGAAGCCTTGAAAATGGAGCATTTAAAAACACTATGCAGATTATTACAAAGAACACATAATCCAAAAAATCTTTTTCTTTGCAAATAATAAGCCCAAGCGGAATGCATTTGGCAATGTTAACGAGGTAATGTACTCCATTCAGAGAGATCAGGCTTTGGATAACCTCTGAAGTGAGAGTGCAAAAGTTTCATGTTTTCTCTCAGCTTCAGATTTTACGAATTGCTAACTACTGGATTTATTTTCAGAATTTTTCTAGCTCAATTATTATAGCACTACTCATAGTGCGTTAGGAAACCAGAAGTCATTTCATGTTTCTATCGGTTTCTAATTTTGTTGTTGACTTTTTATTATTTACCTTGGAGTTGTGTAATTATAGATAGCCCTTTCAGCTCTCCTTTTACACAAAGAATCACGTATGAAGATGGGAAAACCGTCACATACTGTGTGAGAGATGTGTAATGATCATAACAAGTTTTGGGCAGCCAGCCCAGAATACTCATCCATGACGTTCTTCTCTTCACATGCTGAGTCTTGCAGCTGTTTGCAAATAAAACTAAGCAAGAAGCCTTCTAGTCACTGGGGGAAAAACAAGGTGATACCTCTTGTCAGACGTATAATCATCTCACAAATCATGTCTTTCAAGAAGAAGACCTACTTTTATTCTTTTACCCAAAATCTACCCCTGCTATACCTCGTCTGTATCAAGGTATTTTTAATACGAAGACAATGAGAAGCAAAGAAAATTTGTCATGTCCTTAGTTTGAAAGGATAAGAAATTATTAGCATCTTAGTAGGGTCTATATTTCTGATTTGGGTGTGCAGCTTACTCTTATGACAGTCTGCTCAAAAGACTACAATGGGACGACCGAGATCAGACAGAGAAGAATCAAAAAATCAGATCTCTTCATCTGCCACTCTGCCACTACAGGATTACTAACCTCTTGCACAGCAAATATTTTGGGTAGTTTGAATCTGTCATTTCAGCTGAGGCCTCCGCCATGCCTTAGAAGACGGTCCCACGATCTAATGGATTTCAATGTCATGGTAGATATTTTCTTTTCTATAAAACCTCATTTATTCATAAATATTTGTACTCTTTACATTAAAACACTTTAGGCAAGTTACAAATTAAGTCATTGTTTTACTTAACTGTTGATCTTTCTCATAAAATAATCCAGTTTTCTAGATAATGGGAAGTGCTCTTACACCCACAGTTACTGCTCAGTTATTTTCACATTTTTATGAAAGCGATTGGGGTAAAACCACGGAGACATGTCTTCCCCCAAATCTACTTGTGCTGATGGGAGACATTGCCATTGCTTCTGGCTGTTCCACTGCTCCTTTTGCCAATGGAGAATCCACCTCTGAAAAAATTGGTCAGGTTAGTTTAGATCATCGGTTTAGATCTTCAGCTAACCTAGAGGATTTTGTCTGCAGCAATCAAGGGAATGATAACACGCATCCACCATGCAGAGGAGGGCAGCGATAAACAGCTTCTGTTGACCAGGTGGGATACAAAAATAATATTTTTCTATTGCTGAGGAAGAAGTATCCAGAACTGAAGCACCAGTCTGCAAAACTGTTGAGATCTTTCCCTAAATGACCTGTAAGCTTCCTCAGCAACTTTTTCTCTCAGTCCAGAAGACATAATTTTTTACTCTCTGGCCTAACCATAGCATTGTTTCCTTTAAGTTTATTTAGGGCCCTTTTTGGCAATAGCTGGCAGATAATATACAATGTTAGGATCCAGCATCGCAAAAAATGTAGAGATAGTTACGCTCTTAAACCACAGCAACGCCCATTTAAAAGAAAATAATCAGTGGGCTGTCCCCTAACCCCTGCAGGCAGTAGGGTACGGGGACAGAAGTTCTCTCTCTCCTATTGAGTCTGTTCTCCTGTGCACACAAAATTCAGGGCTAACTGGTCCAGAGAGAGGAAGCACCCGTAAGTTTGGCTGTAACACCATGGCTTACGTGATGTTTTGGTAAGGTGGGATTCAAATTGCCCAGTGACTTTTCCCAGATTTGTGCCTGCTTTTTGACCCATCCTTGTTCAGTGCAAACCACAATCTGTAGCAGTTGGATTTTAAAAGCAAATGGAGCTTTGTTTAATACTTTGAGAGAAGAAGATCCTCGGATGGACTCAGTCCAGCTCTTCCCCCAAGACCTAACCCAGTCGTTTATCAAAGGGATTTGAGTCAAAGACGTTACACTCCATGCTATCGGTGGGAGTGTTTACCCCTCACTTGCCAGCACAAAGCTTTTCTGATCTCCATTCTGAGAAGTCTGACACTTGGAGCTGACTTCTCTTGAGACAGCCCCTATGATTCTTATCCTTAGCTTGTCCAGCATCATCTTGGATGTTACTGAATTTGTCAGCTGCCAGCAATGTAAACTTCATTTTAGCTGGAATCTGATAATGGACTCTTGAAGTTCAAGATAACAGAGGCTCCAACTCAAAGCATCAAAATCGACTACCCTTTTAATCTGGTAGTCAGATAGACGGCAGAGGCCGTGAGAGAGTTCTGGGGGGACTGTGCAACTGGCAGAGTCAGAAGGAATCTACTGATTTGAAATTGTGGTTGAGCATTCCCCTTTTACCATTTTTCCTGCAAGAGCTGCCTTTCCCACAAACCAGGGCCCTTTGATCTCTCAAGCCACAGGTTCAACCTTTAGTCAAACAATAGGTCAAGCAGCACAACAGCAGCATATCTTTCCTGCTGCAGATAATAACCTTTGGGGCCCAGTGGCTGAGCAGCTACAACCTACAGTTTGCAAGCCCTCGTTCTGTGTATTACGTATTTTTATGTACTGTTGCTGGTTTTGCTAATTGGCTGCCTAACGTAATTATGCATTCCACGGAAGCGTGCTAGTTTTGCATTTGGCATGTGCATCTTCGCCATTTCTGGAGCTTTTTGAGTTTACCAGGGATACTTTTTTTTTTTTTTTTAAACTAAGTGGAATATATGTAGCTATCTTCAAGTTCTGCTGTCTTCAGATGAACCTCACTCTTGTTTTCACTCTCAACATATGCAGTTCTCACCCTTCTGGAGCTCAATATAAGGCCTATGCAGTAAATCATCATTTTCTTGCTAATTTTAATAGTGATATTAATTTGAAGAAGTACTGTATGTTCAGGAGTTTGTGTTTTGGACCTTTTTTCAGTTTTGTCACCTGGTCAGAAAAAAGAAGTCTCTTTTCCTAGTAATCTTTTCACAGTGCTTGTCTTGCATAATTTTTGTGACTACTTAGAACTGGTTTTATCTCCCATCAGCCTCAAGTATTAACTTTGATTAAATTTAGGCTAAGGTTGGTATTTTCAGCATTGAAGAAAATACCCAGCTATTGTCAGAGAAGCAGTCTTAGCAGCATCCCACACTGACAATACCTTAGTTCTAGCAGGAAAAAAACCCTGTGAAAGAATAGGGTGGCTGATGGATGTGGTTTCGACTTGGTCGGGAAGTGACTGAGAGAGAGATGAGTCTTACGGGATACTGATGGTCTTTACAGCTCCGAGCTCTCTCCTGGGCTGCTAAGTGAGATGCTCATTGACAGCGAAGAATGAGGTGAGGTTTGGTTTGGAGCAGCTTCTTCCACCTCCTCACAGAGGTGACTTTCCATACCAGGCATGCTGTACTTCAGATCTCACCGTGTCAGGCTCCTTTTTCTCTGGCTCCAGTTATTCTGAGGAGCGTTTGTAAGACATGATACTGCAATGTTGGCTTTGTGATTTTGTAGTGTGTATAGTGGGTTATTTAGGCCATGTCCCAAGCCTCAGAAAACAGTGAACATGCAGGATAGATGCTGCATTCCTTGTGCTGCATATGTTGGAACAGGTAGTACCAGCAAAGGGGAGAAAACAAAGGAGGTACAGGAACAAAAAGAGAGGGACAAGAAAGGAGCAGCAAAACAATGCTAAAGAGAACCCCCACTTACAGCCCGGGCACTGAGGAAAATGGAGGCCAGAATAGGAGGAAGTAGCTTTATTCCTCCTCCCTTCTTTTGGAAAAATTAATTCTAGCTGCTCTCTCCCCACATTCTTTAAGAAGCGTCTGGATTGCTCCATCCTGTTCCCCCTTCCAAAAGGGAAGCCAGCAGCATCTATAAACTCTGTTATCAGGCCAAAGCTTCGGTTTTGCCTGGGTGAATGGTATTTATTTAGCCTTTATATCCTGTTTTTCTTATCTTCCTAGGAAGTGTGTAGATGAGATAGCTCAGGGGTACTTTTGCAATGTATCAGTAAGCAATTTCAAATATCTATCTATAAAATAGATATGATCCAAGAGGGACAACAAAAATTCTTGTGTAGTAATGTCATTCCTTGCACTGGCCTCCACAGTAGATCAAGCTGACTCTAGAATAGAATAGAATAGAATAGAATAGAATAGAATAGAATAGAATAGAATAGAATAGAATAGAATAGAATAGAATAGTTTGGGTTGGAAGGGACATTAGAGATCATCTAGTCTAAATGCCCTGCAGTGAGCAGGAACATCTTCACCTAGATCAGGTTGCTCAGAGCCCCGTCCCACCTGACTTTAAATGTTTCCAGGGATGGGGCACCCACCACCTCTCTGGGCAACCTCGGCCAGTGTTTCACCACCCTCATCGTGAAAAATTTCTTCCTTGTATCTAGTCTACCCTCTTTTAGTTTAAAGCCATTACCCCTTGTCCTATCACAACAGGCCTTACTAAAAAGTCTGGCCCCGTCTTTCTTATAAGCCCCCTTTAAGTACTGAAAGGCCACAGTAAGGTCTCCCCAGAGCCTTCTCTTCTCCACGCTGACCACCCCAGCTCTCTCTGCCTGTCCTCACAGCAGAGGGGCTCCAGCCCTCTGATCATCTTTGTGGCCTCCTCTGGACCTGCTACAGCAGGTTCATGGGAGGAGCAGCAAGTAATCCCTTATTCAGCTAAGAGAGAAGAATAAATGTTTCAAGAATTCAGGGCTGGAAAGAACCCCAAATTTCCAATTTATGAAAGTAGGAGTTTTCAGAATGTGGCTTTATTCAACACTGGAGTAGGCCTACAACAGTTTGTGAGAAGGAGAGCAGCTTGCTTTAAAACAGTTGATTGCGCAGTTGTTTAGTAATCTGTTCAAGCAATACATATGTGACGTTCTACGCCTGACGAAGAGCGTGATGGTAATTGGCAATTGATGTCCCTGTCTTTATCTCAACGCATGAGCTTTTTATGTTATTTCCTGCCCCTGTCCTGTTGTGGAGGGCGCATAATTCAAGGCATAGATTTATACTGTGTGTTATACTTGCCTTTAGACAGAACATAATATATTCCACTGGTGGTCAATCCATGGAATGTAAGAACATGCCACAACCAATAACTAAGAGTACTAGGACTGTATTTTAAGTGGTAGAAGCTGCTTGGTTGCTGCTATTGTTTAACTTCAGCATAGCTGATGCCCTTATCATTTTAAAAAGATGTAGGCATAGAAATAAATACATTTTATACTTTCTCACTGTTGCTATTCTTACCTTCTTCCTCCACTGATGTTATCATCATGTGAGGTCTGATTTAGATAGTAATCTGCAAAAGCCCTTGTCACTTTACTGTCTATTGTGTGCCAGTCATACACCTGTGGTGCTATATAAATGCTAATAATACACCAATATGCTCGTTCTTTATAAATTCTGTAGGCGGAATTCCATCTGGTTTGTACATGTCAAGTGATATGTTGGTGTGAAAGTCCTTGCTGTTCAGAATTTGTGATGGCTTATGAGCAGTTGGGAAATGACAGGAAAAAAAAATCACAGACCTGGACATGCTTATCATTTCACAGAATCACAGAATCTTCATGGTTGGAAAGGACCCCTAAGATCATCGAGTCCAACCAAACAACCTACAATCTCTGCCCTTCAGATGAAGTGCCACATCTAGACGTTTCTTAAACACCTCTAGGGATGGTGACTCAACCCCCTCCCTGGGCAGGCTGTCCCAGTGCCTGACCACTCTTGCAGTAAAGTAATTCTTCCTGATATCTAGTCTAAACCTCCCCTGCCGCAGCTTCAGACCATTTCCTCTGGTCCTGTCATTATTCCCCTGGGAGAAGAGGCCAACACCCACCTCTCTACACCCTCCTTTCAGGGAGTTGTAGAGGGCAATGAGGTCTCCCCTCAGCCTCCTCTTCTCCAAGCTGAACATGCCCAGCTCCCTCAGCCTCTCCTCATATGCCCTGGTCTCCAGACCCCTCACCAGCCTGGTCGCTCTCCTCTGGACACGCTCCAGCACCTCAATGTCCCTCTTGTACAGAGGGGCCCAGAACTGAACACAGCACTCGAGGTGAGGCCTCACCAGTGCCCAGTACAGAGGCACCATCACTTCCCTGCTCCTGCTGGCCACGCTGTTCCTGATACACGCCAGGATGCTGTTGGCCTTCTTGGCCACCTGGGCACACTGCTTGCTCACATTAAGCTGGCCATCCACCAGCACCCCCAGGTCCTTTTCTGCCGGGCAGCTTTCCAGCCACTCTGCCCCAAGCCTGTAGCACTGCTTGGGGTTGTTGTGACCGAAATGCAGGACCCGGCACTTGGCCTTATTAAACCTCCTACAGTTGGCCATGGCCCATGGATCCAGCCTGTCCAGGGCCCTCTGTAGAGCCTTCCTACCCTCAAGCAGATCAACACTCCCACCCAGTTTGGTGTCATCCGCAAACTTACTGAGGGTGCACTCAATCCCCTCATCCAGATCATTGATAAAGATATTAAACAAAACTGTCCCCAAAACTGAGCCCTGAGGGACACCACTAGTGACCGGCCGCCAAGAGGATTTCACCCCATTAATCACGACGACTCTCTGGGCACGGCCATCCAGCCAGTTTTTACCCAGCAAAGAGTACACTTGTCTATGCCATGATTCTCCACCTTCTCCAGGAGAATGCTGTGGGGGACGGTGTCAAAGGCCTTACCAAAGTCCAGGTAGACAACGTCCACTGCCTTCCCCGCATCCAGAAGGCGGGTGACATGGTCATAGAAGGAGATCAGGTTGGTTAAGCAGGACCTCCCTTTCCTAAACCCATGCTGGCTGGCCCTGATCCCTTGGCTGCCCTGCACTTGCCGTGAGAGCTCACTCAAGGTGATCCTCTCCATGATCTTTCCTGGTACCGAGGTCAGGCTGATAGGCCTGTAGTTCCCCGGATCCTCCTTCTGACCCTTCTTGTAGATGGGCGTCACGTTAGCCACGCTCGAATTATCTGGCACCTGCCCTGTTGACCAGGATTGTTGATAAATGATGGAGAGAGGCTTGGTGAGCTCTCCCGCCAGCTCCCTGAGTACTCTTGGGTGAATCCCATCCGGCCCCATAGACTTATGTACGTCTAGGTACAGAAGCAGATCATTGACTGCTTCCTCCTGGATTATGGGTGGGCTGTTCTGCTCTCCATCCTTATCTTCCAGCTCAGGAGGCTGAGCACCCTGGGGATAGCTGGTCTGACTATTGAAGACAGAGGCGAAGAAGGCGTTAAGTATCTCAGCCTTCTCCTTGTCATTGGTTGCAACTTTCCCCCCAGCATCCAGTAAGGGATGGAGATTCTCCCTGGCTTTCTTTCTGTTGATGTATTTATAAAAGCTTTTTTTGTTGTCTTTAATGTTAGTGGCCAAGTTGAGCTCCAGCTGGGCTTTTGCCTTCCTAATTTTCTCTCTGTATAACCTAATGAGATCTCTGTACTACTCCTGAGTTGCCTGTCCCTTCTTCCAAAGGTGGTAAACCCTCCTTTTATTCCTAAGTCCCATCAGAAGTTCCTTGTTCATCCAGACTGGCCATTTTCCCTGCCCTATAGAGTTGTGACACTTGGGGACAGCCTGCTCCTGGGCCTTTAAGATTTCCTTCTTGAAGAGCGTCCAGCCTTCCTGGACCCCTTTGCCCTTCAGGACTGTCTCCCAAGGGACTCTCTCAACCAGTGTCCTGAACAAGTCAAAGTCCGCCCTCCGGAAGCCCAAGGTGGAGGTTTTGCTAAGCCCCCTCCTTACATCACTACGAATTGAAAACTTGACCATTTCATGATCACTAAACCCAAGACGACCTCCGACCACCACATCTCCCACTAGTCCTTCTGTGTTTATCAACAGTAGGTCTAGCAAGGCACCTCCCCTGGTAGGCTCACCTACCAGTTGTGTCAGGAAGTTATCTTCCGTGCACTCGAGGAACCTCCTAGCCTGCCTGCTCTCTGCTGTGTTATATTTCCAGCAGATACCCGGCCGGCTGAAGTCCCCAACCAGAACAAGGGCTGGCGATTGCAAGACTTCAGCCAGCTGCTTATAGAATACTTCATCTGTCTCCGCATCCTGGTTGGGTGTTCTGTAGCATACTCCCAGCACAGCATCTCCCTTATTTCCCTTCCCCTTCATCCTTACCCATAAACACTCGACTTTACCATCACTGGAATCTAGCTCTATACAATCAAAACATTCCCTAATGTACAGAGCCACGCCCCCACCTCTCCTTCCTTGCCTGTCCCTTCTGAAGAGCTTATAGCCATCCATCGCAGCATGCCAGTCGTGACAGTCATCCCACCACGTTTCCGTGATGGCAACTACCTCATAGCTGTCCTGATGCACAATGGCTTCCAGCTCGTCCTGTTTGTTGCCCATGCTACGTGCATTCATGTAGATGCACTTGACGTGGGCTACCGCTTTCACCCCCATCCTTGGCCCTTTATCCCTAGGATCATTACTAGTGGGCCTGGTTTTATCCCCTTCCCCCTTCATTTCTAGTTTAAAGCCCTGTCCATGAGCCTTGCTAACTCTCAGCCTAGTGCCCTTTTCCCCTTTTGGGATAGGGTTTTCCCATTCTTAGCGAGCAGGCCCGGTGTCCTGCAGATCAAACTATGATCACTGAACCCAAAGCCCTGCTCGTAGCACCAGTTTCGGAGCCAGGTGTTGATCTGTCCGATTTTCTTGTTCACCCGTTCATCAGTCCCCACAACTGGAAGGGCAGAGGAGAACACAGTTTGTGCTCCCGAACCCTTGACAAGCCATCCCAAGGCCATGAAATCTTTCTTCATTGCCCTCAGACTTCTGCTCTCCAGCTCCTCACTGTCTGCCTGTACGATCAAAAGAGGGTAATAATCCGAGGGCCGTATCAGGCCAGGAAGCTTCCTGGCTGTATCCTTAACACGGGCCCCAGGGAGGCAGCAGAGCTCCCTGTGGGAAGGGTCCGGCCTGCATACGGGACCCTCAGTTCCCCTCAGAATGGACCCCCCTATGACTATTGCCCTCCTCCTGCTCTTCACAGCAGCAGTCTTAATGCGTGGAGCTGGCTGCTTTGGCGACTCCCTGGATGGGGCTTTATCAGTATCCTTAGTTCCCTCCTCATCTACCTCCAGAGGCCCATATCTGTTCTGTACGGGCACCTGGGGGGCATGGGGGGTCTGAACAAAACCATCCAGATGCACGCTTAAGACAGTGTCTGTGACTGGTGCAGAATGCCCAAGTGGTGTAATTCTTCTCTGATCTCTGAAAAACCTTAATGAAGTAATTAGGACGTTAACCAGTCTTTTCAGCTGTTTCTGAATATTTTCAGCTCAACCTAGTCTATTTAAGAAAGTTTTGATACTCGGAGCACTGCCATTTCTTTGGCAAGATGTATCTAATTTGGACTCTTTTTGGAGTGAGTGGTAAGAACTCAGAGCATGTCCAGGCTCCCAGAAAAGCTGTCCTCCCTTCAGCCAGATAACTGGTCTCAAATGGGCAGGTCCTCAGTTCCAGAAAGATCAGGCTTGGCTTCCGTGTAGCTGTGCAGGAACTCACCAGCAGGGAGTGATGTGCAGGGCCAGGGTAAGTTTGTACAAAACACGATGATTCTATGATTCTGTGAAGGTATCTTGACTCTTCCCTGGGCTGAAGATGTGTCCTTTCCCATGGGGTGCTGGATTTGGCTGAATTAGACAAGGGAAACTTAATCCTAAAAACCTTGTAATCCAAAATGCAAAAAGCTAGAAAATGCAGGAAATAATTTTGCAGCTTCTCCCAGTAGCAAATTGGATGACGTCTGGAAGTGGCTCCATTGGCTTATCTCAATTATATTCTGACCTGCTCTAAGTATTCATCACTTGCCAAGGATGAATGTAACCACGGATTACAAAGGGGAACAATTCAGTGCTTCCTTGGTAAAGAGAAAACAACTTTTCCCTTCCTCCATTTCATCTCTTGGCCGCTTCCACTGGAACAAATACTGATTGTGATTAAGCCTAAAACAGGAACTTTCAAAACCAGAAAGTCCTGATAATTAGGAGAAATTAGCCCTTATGCATTGCTTGGTGTACAGGCTAGATGCATATTTGATGCTGAGATACACATACAGCTACAAACAAGCTGTCTTGGGAGTGAGACAAAGAAACGGGCGTGTTTTATTGCACTCAGAAAATCAAATCATCATCATCCAAGGCCTAAGGCTGGTTGGGCAGGAGGAGAGCTGAGAATCGCTGAAGCCGGGGCAGCCCTGAGGCTGTGGGAGGGAGGAGGAGGAGGAGGAGGAGGAGGAGGAGGAGGAAGGCAGCTGCTTGCCTGCCCTCTGTGCAGGTTGCAGAGCTGACGGCCACCGGTGCCCATATGGCCAGGAGCAGGGGCACCCTCTGCACGTGGCTGGGCTGCCGCGGGCTGCTGGGCTGATTCCTGCTGGGCTTTCTTGCAGGTGAGTACGGAGAGCCCAGGGCTCCACCCGCAGCTTTGCCCTCTACAGATACTTACGTGTGACTCCTGTTGTGATTAACTCCCCATCGGGGAGCTTTTCCTGCTTCTCAGGGGTGTTGTAAAATACTCATCCCACTGTTTTTCTAAAGGGTTGTTCTCCCGAGCAGTTTTGGTCTTTAAGGAGTGAGGAATATTACGGCTGCGTGCTTCGGCCCAAGAAGAGCCCTGGTGAACTGACAGGGTCCAACGGTAGTCAGATGGGTAATGGGTAATTACCAGTCTAATGGGTAGTCAGACATTCAAAAAGGAGAGATTAATAGAAGAGTCTGAGACTTCTGTGACTGTAAAACCTCCAGGATTATTTTTTTGTGGTTTGTATTTCCTGATTTTTGCTGAAGATGGGTTTAAATGCTCCTATTCAGTTGCTATTTCAGAAATTAAAAGGCAGAACGTAGAGGAGGAGGAGTTTTGACTGACAGCCAAGAGTGGAGTTGCTGAATTTTCCATTATGTGCAATGAACTTCACTGGAACACTAGATTCTTTTCTGCACTCACTTGCAGCATTTGATTTTGAGTCTAAAATTGCATGTCTGCATCTGTGCTTTTTAAACTTGTGTTGTAGCACACACCTAAGGCTAAAGCATGAAAGAAAAATCCATGAAGGTTATTAAATATGAAAACTATTAATTTGATTTAGGAGATCCCTGAGCTGCAAATTTCTGATACTTGAGCTATTCTTACCCTTTTCCCTGAACATCATCTTTTGGCCATGCTCCAAAACAGAATCCTGGGAAAGATGGACCTTTGGTCCCATCCAGTATCACTGTTATGTTCCGAGTGTTCCTACAATTGCATTTAAGTCTAACGGATCATATGTATTGCGCATGTGACAGCACATACACTCGGCTTTGTGATTACAGTTTGCACAGTTTGGGATTTTTCTAGCTAGAATTGTAAAAGGATTTTATTTTTTTTTTTAAAGACAAATTCATGTAGTTGGTATGCTCTCTCAGATTTATGGCAAATGAAAAATCTTTAACTTTTTCAAACTGACAAGGGTCACAGTTAGCTTTATTCCTTTAGTTATTAAATAGACTAACCCCACCGTTCCCCAGATGTGTAACTGGCAGGGCGGCTGTTGAGTCTTAGACCTTCACCTTAAACATTCTTATGCACGTATTTTTAAATATACGTATAAATTAAATAAGGGAATTTCATCATGAGTATCAGGAGTTCAATCTTTCCACTGCAAACAGTTAACTGAGAATTTAAACTATAGTTTAAAATTAATGAGAGGTGAATCTGCCTTAAAAGGGGGACTGTATTTACCAGATATTTAGGGTGTGCTCTTCTTAATATGTCCCTTTTTTGACAGTTCAGTCAATGAACTGTATTTAACTTCTCTGTTTCACTTCTATGTTTGAACCAGCAAACGCTGACAGAGGATGCTCTAAGCCCTGTTCGTTGTCGTGGTTTTAGGGAGACTGTTCAGTACTTTAGGTTGCACATGGGCTCAAATATTTGAGGACCGAGGTTCTTCCTAAGCAGCAAGCTTTTCAAATTCAAACTTTTCAAATTTTCAGGATGGTTTACAAAACTGACCGAGAAAACACCCGACTCATCCGATGTCTGTTAAAATGTGAGACAGAAACTTGTGGCTGAAATGAAAGCAGAAAACACCTAGCAATTCCTCCGGTAAGTCCTGCGCAGCTTGGTTTTGGAATAATTTTATCAGTTGCAAAAGCCAGAAAGTGATAACATCAGCTCCAAGGAACGGCCTGTGAGAGCAGAGCTCTTTAGATGCTTTGGAAGTATTTGGTTTGTACAAGAAGGGAGAGACTCACAACCCTTCTGTCCTCCTCTCCCTATTTTTGCAGTTACCTTTTGGAGTGGTTGTACTCTTAAGAGTGCTTCCCTCAAGGGGCGTTACTGCCAGTGCGTATCATGCTTTTTAGTATGATTTTCTGTAGTCCTGATTTAATGCAGTGTAAGTGTCTGGTTTTTCTTCACAAGCGTCCGAAACTCTAACATCACATAACTTTGCTTTGTCTCAGACCGAGATGATTTTGCTGTGGTTGGGGTATGCTGATTGCTATTAATTACATTTGATTGATAATCTGTCCAGCGTCCACTTAGACTTTCAGTTTGAGTAGCTAATAACCCAATTAGTCGAAGTAGAAAATGAATATATTCAAAATGCTTCAAAGTTTGCCTGGCGCTGAGTTGCATGTATAGTTACAACTGATAATTCCTTTAGTGTGGCCAGGCTGGATAATGTCCTGTTAATTGGGTGCTTGAGGTCCCGTTATTCCCTGTCTTCTGTTTCAGGTGGTGACGGGCCCTGTCCCAGTGCAATGTGTGTGTATGGTTGGTTAAGTCTTGCATGATGCAATTGTTATTAAATACGCTTTTTTAGCATCCTAGTGCATCCACGTGGTTCTTTCAAATCATCTAAAATGCTAGGGATAGAGAAATACCTTCTTGTTTTGCCGTGTATTTCACTGGAAATGAAAAAAAAATCATTCTTGTGCATATTTATATCTTCTACAGAGGAACAAATATATTCACACAAAAGGTAAACAAATATAACCTCTGGTTAGTAACATGCAGATATTCAGTATGTAAGTCAGCAACTGCATCATAAACATCAAAGGATTGCTGACAAATTTTATCTCTGTACATTTATTCTTAAACTAAAAGGTTTCATTTCCAATATCAATTAGCTTTTTAAGTCTATAGGCCTTATCTTATTTTGTACTTGTTCCTCTCAGTAGCTTGAGAGTTTCTGAAGATAATGTTTGAGTGAGAGTCCAGGCAACACGGAGATTGATGGCAGCATGAAATAGCTCTGCAATTATGCTAAAGTTTCTTGGCCATAGGGTATGTATGGTCTCTGGTTTGTCTGCTTGCTTTGATGATGGGCCACATGTTTTATACTGGTTTGGTCTTTTTTCCCCCCTAAATTCAAATAAAAAGCAGGAACTGCAGAAAAATTATCCTAATACACTATCCAGAAAGTTTGTTAAAAGCATAAAAAATGTGAACTTAAGAATTTTTGATCCCCATTCTTAGTTATTTAGACTACTAAATCTGTTTTTATCAAGTGGGGAAAACAAACTTTGAGTCTCAGAAAGTGCAGACACCTTGATATTGAATTGTAGCTCTGGAAAGGATGAAACTGGAAGGGAAAAATTGAAAAAAGGCATCACACGTTGTTCAGTCTATTTTTCCTGGTGGCATATGTAGTTTTTAAACTAGGGTACTTAAGGAATTAAAAGGTACTTAGAATACTCTAGACAATTAAAAGGCAAGAAGACGACAGGTAACAAGCTTTGTCAAAGGTTGCTTCCGAACCCTGGTGCATACCCACACAGTTTAAAGAGAAGGAAAGACAAAAGCAGAGAGCAGAAGGTTGTGGTCTACATCAAGAACCTAGATTCATTCAAATCCAGGAGGCCAGGTTGGATTCACGTGAAAGAGCTGGATGTTACGACTGCAAGGCTGCTGTCTATGAGAAGTTCTGGTGATTGAAGTTCTGGTGGCTGAAAAAAGCTGATGTTGTGCCCATCCTTAAGTAAGGCAAGAAGGACAATCTGGGGACACTATGGGTAGGTCAGTTTTACTTCAATCCGTGGAAGGGTGACCAAACATCCTTCTACAATCTGTTTCCAAACACAAAGGACAGTTAGGAACAGTCAGCGTTTTTTTATTATGTGTTTATATGATCACCCTGATCCAGGGCGATGGTCTTCTGTAAGGAAATGACTGTCTATATGTATCCGTGGAGATGTTACAGTGGCTGAAACATCCTTGACTTTAACGAGGCTTTGGACATCGTCTCCTGCAGCATTCCCATTTGGAAGCTGAAGAAGCGCATACTGAAGAACAAGTTGTTACATTGGTTGAAAACAGTCTGAACTGACAAGTTGAAGTGGTACTAATGGTACTTGGTACCGCTAATTAATGGTAATTAACGGTATCTGACATCTGTGGGGCAGCCATTAACAAGTAGCCTGTTGGGAATTCGAAGCTGGTGCGTGGTACCCAGCTGACTGATCAGCGTTCACCATAACTGTTGTTCAGCGGGCCAAACAAATTGTAGTCAGATTTCTGTAGGGTAGCCCAGAGGGGCTGGATATTGTTTCTGACTATTTATGACCATTATTTGTTACATCTGATCTGGATGTAAATGTTATTAAGAAAGCTTTTATTATTCAGGCTTTTGATTAAGAAAAAAAGAACAAATCTGTGCAGATAATTTGACATAATGATTTTCAAGTTAAACTTATTAGGACATGTTATGCCAAAAATGGACAAACCCATAATCAGATACCAGAGTTATTTGGAGGATTGCTTTCTGAATGTGTAGCTTTTTTCTATCTGTTTCTGCTCCTTGCACACTGTTCATATTATTTAGCTGAATGTCTTTGGCACTGATTTTCATTGCTTGTGTGTAGATGTGGCTATTTCTGTTATGCAAAGAGAAAGGTTCAGCTGACTTATCTTAAGGCCTCAGGAAAGATCCTCTGCTCTGACTACATTTTGTGCTTATGCTGGTGCAGACCCTGATAAACGATCATGTTATACAGCTCAGACTTTCAGTATAAAACCTTACTTTCCACGTGTGTAGCTTGAAGATAAGCTTTATACACACTGATCAGAGTTCACTGTTGTGCTTCTCTGCATTTGCTGCTTACTTGCGTTTTTCTATTTTATTTTAGCTCGTTTACGCAGTTGCCTCACCTCGCAGGAACTGAACAGAATCTTCTACTTGCTGAACAAATTCAAGGCCAGTGGAAGGGTTTTGGACTGGATTCAGCAGAACTCGTTCATTATGATGTGCTGCTTTCATATCCAAATGAAAAGCAGCCAAACTACATCTCAGTAATTGACGGTCAAGGGAATGAGGTGACCTTTTTAATGGTTAAACTACGTTTATCTAAGACTTCTCTAAAGAAAGAGTGTCTTCCTCTGTTTTACCATCCACTCATCCCAGCATGTGTTTTATAATATGATAAAAAATCCAGTGCAAAGGGAACGCATTTTTAGAAATGATTTTGCAGACTGTGTAACAGAACAGCAGAGTGGCTGAAATCTCAGTGTCTCATACAGCAGAAAGCGGATGTGTGGAGAGGCTGCAATTAACACCAACAGATTATAAGGTGTAAGACTGGCCCTACTGGTTCAGCTTAAGGATACATCTAGGCTAATATCCTCTTGCCATAAACAGCCGTGAGTGGCTGCACAGGGAAGTTTAAGAACAAATAAAGGCATGTAAGGCATGCAATCCTTCCAGTGTCCAGCTGTTTTCGGGTCAGGGGTTCTCTGAACTTGGTGCAATTAGTCTCTTTAAGAATCCTCCTTAGACCTCTTTTCCAGGTATTTATGCAGTTAGTGACCCTTGTTAGATCTCTCTTCCAACTACCTGTCCAAACTCTGCTTGAACATGTGTATAATTTTTGCTTCCACAACATGCTGAGAGGTAAGGAATGCCACACGGATGCTATCCATTGTAGGAAGCACTGCCTTGTTTCATCTGAACCTGATCCTACTGGCTTCCAGTGGTGTCTCCTAAGTTAGTGTTGGAAGTAATAATGTACAGGCGGTCTAGAGTCACCTTCTCCGTTTTGTATACTCATGGGAATAAAGAAGTAAATATAAAATCTGACATGGCGCCTGAGCGAGGAGAGGAGATGGGACTGCTAGAGAAGCATAGGTAGGGATGAAGAACCCTGGTAGAAGCTAAGGAATGTGTGCTTGGGGATGACGTGAGCTTAGAGGTGAAAGAATGGAGAAGTTATTCCAGAAACTCCCTAACACAGTCTCTCAGCTATAATCTCAAAAGGTGAGAAAGTGGACGTGAACCTTGAGGCAACAGGAGTGTTACATGAGTGATAGTGATGAAAGGCAGCGTGTTTAACTGGGGCGTAACTAGCAAAGAGGTGAAGAGGGGAATTATAATACAGGCGAGAGTAATCACAAAAAACACCTGTGATGGCATGCATGAACTAGGTGTCTTTTTACTGTTACCACCTCTTGGCAATTTTCAGCCACTTCTTTGCTTAGGTTCAGGCAGTGCCTTCTGACAAGTGATCTATCTCTGTATTCATACCTGCGCTCTGTTATAACAATTCAGCTATGTATCCCTAGCTGGTTTTTTGTTTGAACTTATGTGCGCTAGTTAGAATTATATTTTTTACTAACAATTTATGGAAACTAGCATATCATGGGCAATAACTAAGCTTAGTGTATGAACTCGTGCCTGGAGGTAGAGTCTTTGACCAAAGACTTCTGTTATTTGTTGATAGATTTTCAATACGTTGTTGTTTGAACCACCTCCACAGAGGTCTGAAAATGTTACTGATATACTGCCACCTTATAATGCTTTTTCAGCACAAGGTGTGCTAGAGGTAAGAAAAAACAAATTATGTAAGAGTATTATTAGCTGAAGTCATCTATTGCAAAACACTTGCTGGGATGGATTGCTCCAACTTCTCAAAAGATTTCTTGTAGTAGTTTTAATTAACTATTAGTATAAGAAAACACGTAAGGACAGCTAGGCCGCATATTGTGTGAAGGTTAGAAGTCTCCTATTAGAAAAAGAGCTCAAAAAGAGCAAATCACATAACAAGTGAAAAGCTTTTATCTTTATGGAAAATGTTGGGTACACCTCAGGTTACTCCATATTACTCAATCGTATGGAGAGGACTTGCTGAAGTCACAAGTAGAAATAGCAATATATAAATCAATTTGGAAGACATTTTGGATTAAGTGAATGTCTTCAAAGGCTACAAAAGTCACTCACTTAATCTGATCATTCATCACGGAAGAGCGAGTCAGAGACAACTTTGCATTGCGCAGATGAATGAAATCATATAATAGTGTTTGTGTATGCAAGAGATACCACTATTTTTTCATGGCCACAGAAGTTTGTCAGTTTAGCAAAGTGCATTGGCTTCATTTCCAACCTCGGTTTATAGGGTTGCTGTTAAGTGAAGGGTAACATAGAAAGGTAAGGAGTTTGAGCCAATGCATCCTATAGAATATTAAGGAAATCTTTTGCTATTGTTTTTATGGGCACTGGTTCTCATTTATGGAAATGCAAAAAAATAACTATATCATACATAGTGAATAAAACTGTGTATTTCTGAGAACAGGTATATTGTTGGTTGAACGGCCAGCTGCCGTGAAACTGCTTTTCTCTGCAGGCAGATCTGGTATATGTGAATTATGGCCGCACTGAAGATTTTTTTAAGCTGGAGCATGAAATGGGAATTAACTGTACAGAAAAGATTGTCATTGCCAGATATGGGAAGATCTTCAGAGGAAACAAAGTAAGGCTTGTGTTTCATTTTTCCCTCTGTGGGTCAGAGAGGGCTCAAGGTAGAGCCGGTGGGAGTTAGGGAAGGCTGTAAGTTGGAACACATGAGCAGAAGGACACCTGCAATGTGTCCATTGTGGCTGCATTTTAAGAGTAACTTCCAAAACAATAAAAACAGATGAATGCATTAATCTCCCGAGACTGAGATGACTGCAAACTCCTTAGGCAGTTCTTGCAAGAGATTAGTTTAGGGAACTGAGTACTTTATAGAGCCAGGGCTTTTAATACTTTTCATCCATGGAACTGCAGTATTTTGAAGAGGTAAGTATTTGACAAGGAGTCTGATGCACAGAGATTGAATAACTAATTCTTTTGACTTTAGACAATTCTGACAAAATTGGTGATAGTGGGACAGTGGGGATATTGGTCAGGTTTTGTGCCTCAGTTTCATTCCCTGTGCTTTATTTCATAGCCTTGAGCTATGACGAAAGGTGTGATGCAAATAATGAACATACTGTGTTTTGCTGTGGTTTGATTTTCTGCTGAGTCTGTGGTCATTTTCCCTCTTCCACATATACAACTTCTAAAGCTACATCCCCATGAAAGTAAATTGCAACATTCAGATTTCTTTTTGCATAAAAAAAAAGCCCTTTCTTAAAAGCAAGTGTTTTCACAGGTTAAAAATGCCATATTAGCAGGAGTCCAAGGGATCATACTTTATTCAGATCCTGCTGACTATTGCGCCCCAGGAGTAGATCCCTATCCAAACGGCTGGAACCTTCCAGGTGGAGGAGCCCAGCGTGGGAATGTGTTAAACCAGAATGGAGCTGGGGACCCTCTAACGCCAGGTTATCCTGCGAAAGGTGAGTGAAAGATCTGTACCCTGAGCCATCAAGCATTTTATAAATTGGTGCTGAAAGTTATTGTGGCACAAGAAATTAATCTATTTTCAGTAGAGATGCAAAGTAAAAAGCTGCTTAAAATTATTTTATTAATTTTCCTATTGAAGACTAAATTCTACCTGTATGTCATAAAATCTAGAATCATAGAATGATTTGGGCTGGAAGGAACCTTAACAATTATCTAGTTCCAACCCCGTCCCCTGGGCAAGGACACCTCCCACCAGACCAGGCTGCTCAAAGCCTCATCCAGCCTGGCCTTGAACACCTCCAGGGATGGGGCAGCCACAGCTTCTCTGGAAAACCCGTTCCAGTGTCTCACCACCCTCATGGTAAAGAATTTCTTCCTAATATCTCATCTAAATCTACCCTCTTCCTGTTTAAAAATGTTACCCCTCATCCTATCACTACACTCCCTGATAAAGAGTCCCTCCCCATCTTTCCTCTAGGCCCCCTTCAGGGACTGGAAGGCAGCTCTAAGGTCTCCCTGGAGCCTTCTCTTCTCCAGGATGAACAACCTCAACTCCCTCAGCCTCTCTTTCTAGGAGAGGTGCTCCAGCCCTCTGATCATCTTCGTGGCCCTCCGCTGGACCCCTTCCAGCAAGTCCACGTCCTTCTTGTGCTGAGGACTCCAGAGCTGGACGCAGTACTCCAGGTGGGGTCTCACCAGAGCGGAGCAGAGGGGCAGAATCACCTCCCTCGACCTGCTGGCCACGCTTCTTTCGATGCAGCCCAGGATGCGTTGGCTTTCAGGGTTGCAAGCGCGCATTGCCTGCTCATGTTGAGCTTCTTGTCCACCAGCACCCCCAAGTCCCTCTCCTCAGGGCTGCTCTCAAGCCATTCTCCGCCCAACCTGTAGGTGTGCCTGGCATTGCCATGACCCAGGTGCAGGCTCTTGCACTTGGCCTGGCTGAACTTCGTGACGTTCACACAGGCCCACCTCTCGAGCCTGTCCAGGTCCCTCTGGATGGCGTCCCTTCTCTCCAGTGTGTCGACCGTGCCACACAGCCTGGTGTCGTCAGCAAACTTGCTGAGGGTGCACTCAATCCCACTGTCCATGTCACTGACAAAAATGTTAAATAGTACCAGTCTCAATACCGACCCCTGAGGAACACCACTCGTTCACTGGTCACCACTTGGACATTGAGCTGTTGACCACTACTCTTTGAGTGCGACCATCCAGCCAATTCCTTATACACTGAGTGGTCCATCTATCAAATCCATGTCTCTCCAATTTAGAGACAAGGATGTTGTGTGGGACAGTGTCAAATGCTTTGCACACGTCCAAGTAGATGATGTCATTTGCATTTCCCTTACCCACCAATGCTGTAACCCCGTCGTAGAAGGCCACCAAATTTGTGAGACACAATTTGCCTTTAGTGAAGCCATGTTGGCTATCACTGATTACCTCCGTATTTTCCATGTGCCTTGGTATAGTTTCCAGGAGGATCTGCTCTGTGATCTTTCTGGGCACAGAGGAGAGATTGACTGGCCCTTAGTTCCCCCGGTCTTCCTCTTTTCACTTTTTAAAAATTGGGGTTATGTTATATGTCCCTTTTCCAGTCAGTGGGAGCTTCACCGGACTGCCATAACTTCTCAAATATGATGGATAGTGGCTTAGCAACTTCATCCTCAGGACCCATGGATGTATCTCATCAGGTCCCATGGACTTGTGCACCTCCAGGTTCCTCGGATGGTCGCGAATCTGGTCTTCTACAGTGGGTGGTTCTTCATTCTCCCAGTCCTTGCCTTTGCCTGTGGCTAGAGCACTTGGTAGTGAATACGAAGCAAAAAAGTCATCGAGTACTGCAGCCTTCTCCATATCCTGGGTTACCAGATCTCCTGTTTCCTTCTGGAGAAGGCCCACATTTTCCCTAGTCTTCCTTTTATCGCTGACATACCTATAGAAGCTTTTCTTGTTGCCCTTGATGTCCCTGGCCAGGTGTAATTCTGTCTGGGCTTTAGCTTTCCTAACCTGCTCTTCCCTGTCTGCTCGGACATTTTCTCTGTATTCCTCCCAGGCTACCTGTACTTGCTTCCACCCTGTGTAGGCTTCCTTTTTGTGTTGGAGTTGTCATTTCAACTGCTTATTTCAGCTGGTGGCTTTTGAGTTGGGAAGGGAATGTAAGTTTTTAGGAAAATCTCTTTGTATGAGCCCAGCCTTTTAAGTTTTAGAAAAGCTGCTTACAGCCTGTGAAGCAGTAGAAAATGGCTGAGAATTTATAGCCATTTTTAAATGCCTGTGTTTCTCAAAAGAACCAGTTTAAACTAGACCATAGTCTACCATCAAAGAGGACTAATAGCTTTGCTTGGAGGTATGTTTCCTTGCTGATCCTAAATTCCAAGCAGAAAATCAATTTAAAATCCTCTTTACAGGGACTAAAATTTCTGTATTAAAAATAACAGTAACCTGGAGTCTTGTGAAACTTGGCACCGTGTGCTTGTCTTGTCCTTGTAGGCGTCCTAAACTCAGTCTGAACTAAAGTGCGCAGCAGGCCTGTCTGCCAAGGGGATGGGAACACAGGGGTGCTTCTGGAAAGCTCACTGGCCTGTGTGACCGTTGTTGGGGGCATAAAACAGCACCATACTTAAAAAACCAATAGAATGCGTGTGCCTGGCCCACCAGATTCAGAGAGACGTTCTCTGTCTTCTACATAGGTAAATCCATCTGTGGATGTCCTCTGCAGCTTGTAAACAGGCTGCACAGGGGCTTTCTTCACCTCACACTCCGGCGTGGTTGTCCCACAGTCAGCTTTGAGGAGATGTAATGATACGGATGGACAGCAGATCTCACCTTGCATCACATGTGGGGACTTCTCATACACAGTTGTGCAGATGCGCTATTGGGTTTGTGGCTCTGTCATTACATTTTGGTTTCCTAGAAACAATGTCTAAGAAATTATGTAAGAATGAAAAAATTGATTTATGCTCGTGGCTACTGTGTGGCTGCACTGTTCAAAAGTATTTCCAGTTTGGTGAAAGTTGCTAAGAACGCTATAAACTTGACGTTTTGTTCTGGTTTCTCAGAGTACACTTTCAGGTAGAAAGTTAATGAAGGTGTAGGGATTCCCAAAATCCCAGTTCATCCCATTGGGTATCATGATGCAGAAGTATTATTACAGTGAGTATACATCGGTCCTCCTCACCAGAAGCCAGTATTCACAAATGTTCAGCAAATTTTTTTATACTAAGATGGTAAAATCTATGCTGTTACTTGTATTTATAGTTCTTTTGAAGTAATGCATACTTCAGAAAATGTGGACAATTCAAAGCAAACTCTTTCTGGCATAATGTTTTTAAGAATTTTGTAAACCCACCTTGGTTTAGGTGCAGTAACCATTAAGGGAATTTAAGGTTTTAGCCTACTGGTCAACTACATTTGTCTTGGTTTTCACTTAACAGCGCAATGGGAGGACCCGCAGCTCCAGACAGCAGCTGGAAGGGAAATCTCAACGTGTCGTATAACATAGGGCCAGGATTTGCAGACAACTCTTCTACAAGGTCTGTTTTAACACTTGCCTATTTATAAAATATTGCAAAAAAAAAAATCTCCACAAGAAAAATATTGTGAAACAATGCATCTAGAGAGATTCTGGAGAAACTGACTTTCTTCTCAGTGTGAAACATTTGATGATAGCTATTAGAATTTGAAAATAAATTATCAAAACTATGTTTGTGCTCAGTGTCCCCAATGTCAATGGACAGACACATTCAGAGGGTATAGGTCCAGCCCTGTCATTCCAACTTTAATCCTTACTTTAAGGTTCAGACGTTGTTTCACTAGTCCTTTAAAAAATGGCTATATAGCAGTAAGTAGACATTTTATTACTACTGTTGAATTAACCCTAAACTTCCTCCTCACTTCAAGCTTTGGTCTTTTCTTTGCTGTTTCTGATGACCAAGGGGACAATAGGACAGCGAGCCTGTAGCTGTTGAACGCAGAAGGGCTGATAATTCAGTAGTTCTCTTCTATGCGTGTGTCCCTTTCCACTGGAAGCCTCCCAGGGTTTCTGTGAACTTAGAGCTGAGAAGTGTGGCAATGATTTGGGAGCCCATCAACTGTTCCCCGAAGCTGGTAGGCCCTGTGGTTGAAAGCCCTGAACAATAACAGCGCAGAAGACCCCAAAGCACATATATCTTCCTAATTCGCTTGGGAGGAGCCAGCCTTTGACCAGTTGGATTAGCAATACTGTGTTGGTGGTTTACATTTGTCAGCTCTAACAGAGAAATACAACTGTCCAGGTCTCCAGCACTAACAGAGTCGCTCTCCTGCAGACCAAGCCGCGTGACAGTTGCACCTGGCGATCGGGGGTTTGACTGGATGTCAGGGACTGTCATAGCATTCTTCCTTGTTTATAACTGATAAGCTGCAATAGATAAAGCTAAAGATCACTCTTCTGTCACTTTTTCACCTAAAAATACTTTCAGTTTACATGAGATATTACTCTGTGAGGACTGGTAGCAGACCACAATGAACAGTGTGTAAAAATGGTGCGTCATTATCACTGCTCCACCTCCTGCAAAACAAGAGTATGTCTGAATATATAATTTTATAAAGACTTCAGTGGTCATTATTCTTTCCTGCTCTGCGTTAACACTAGCTGAAAATGAGTAAAGTAAGAATAAATAAATAAGAAAGCATATTCGATATAAGCGAGGTGCTATTTGGAATGTCTTGAAGAGCAACAGTGAGAAAAGAAACAATATGATTCATCCACAAAACATATACGTGGGAAATATTTTTGAATGCACTTTTTAACACTTCCTGCTTGATCGGGTGGCAGTTTTTGTAAATACGGGCTAATCCTACATACACCTCTTTCTCAGAGTAGCTCCATATAGAAACAAATCTTTTGAGTCTTGGTAGAAAGTCACTTGCACATGGGAAGTGTGCAAGTATATGGATGCTCAAGGCGCTGGTGTCAGTTATTTTCTGGGCAAAGATCCAGTAGCTGTCCTGAAGTAGGTTTTGATTTTGACAGCTGTGCAGGTTTGCTGCTGAGAAGATAACTTCAAATGGCAAATTTTTTGCCAGATGCAAAAAAAGCATTATTTGATGCTTTGTTTCTTCTACAGGTTAAGATGGGCTGAATACTACATTATTTTTAGCTCTCCTAATACCTGAATTTCCTTCCTTTTTATAAAACTTCAAAAGTGGATTTTACTGGGGGGGAGGAGTAGGGGATGGAGGACTGACAAATCTTGATCACTTAGATCTGCTGTCCTAAACAGAGATTTCAGTTTATTCCTGGATGAATATTTCTAATGACCTTCTCTCCAAGTTCTATCTTATAACACAGAATTATGCTATGAAACCAAAGTGTATTCTTTATAAAAGTATGTATATCCACAATTATAATTTCGGTCAAAATTCATTACTGTATGTGCTTTTCATTTAACTCCTCTACTACACAATTATCCAATTGACTGCCATAAATAACAGGACAATAAATTCTGTAAATGTTTGAAAGTTTATAGACTGTCCCTCTTCATAGGCTTGTTGTTTCTAAGGCATCTTTCTGGTTAACCTGAAATGAAAAATGGGACACTGATGCAGCATGGTCAGTGCTGAACACACAGAGCAGAAGAGAAGCACGAACGTCCTGGCTCACAAGCGATTACATTGACTTCTTATTGCCTTCTCAGGCAGAAATGGCTACTCTGTACTGCGTTTCCTTTCAGAAGAGTCAGAATGCATGTTCACACAAACAATAAAATAACACGAATTTACAACGTCATTGGCATCCTCAGAGGAGCTGTGGAACCAGGTGAGCAGTGAGTGCTTGTGGCTTTTAATTCCTTCTTTATTTTGTGTTTGGTAAATTGTTCTCATGTTGCAAGAAGCTTCAAGTTTTTTAGACAGCCAGATAATACGGATTATGAGAAACCTTTAATAGTTGTCCTGTCCCTCCCAACACACTGTTTTTCATTGTCATTCCCAATAATGTATTTGGATGTAAATGCTGGAATGATAGATGTCAGGGAATTTTTTTATAAAGCCTATCATTTTACAGTAGGTTTCTCAGATTACATTACATCACTCATACATTTTGCCTTTGCAAAAATTAACACAACGCAGAGTACAGAAAACTAGTGATGATTTGGGACCTCAACATACTATTGCTGATACTAAGTAGCAGGCTGTCTACATGAAAAACTTTTTAAGTGGAAAAATATGCATAAAATATTTATTGACTTTATGTATATACTTGCAGATTACTTTAAAAAATAAACTTGTAGCACTGGTATCAAACTTCATATTTCGTTTGAAAGAAGTAGGGATGCAATCAAATGAAATACAGGTAACCTAAATGCATTTTTAGTTAAGGCTTGATGTTGTGTATTTGTTTCCAGGCAGATACATTATTTTAGGAGGCCGTAGAGACTCCTGGGTATTTGGTGGTATCGATCCAACTACGGGTGCAGCTGGTTGTACAGAGTTTTGGTAAAATGAAGATGGAAGGTAACTTACTTATTGCAGACATAAAATGATGGATATGGAAAACAGCAGCTTTGGAGAACAGTGTTCCCACAAGCAGTTGTGTCGATTTAACTTCTTACCGCTACAGAAAGTTGTATTTCTCATTATGAAAGATGCAAATTCAATTAAGAGATGCACACGTGTAGCATTGCATCTCAGTTGGCTGAATTTATTCCCTCACGTCTCTCATCAGTGTAATAGTACCCTCTTAGTGGTGTGGAATGAAAATATTGCATTAAGAAGGAATGCCTCTGCAATAGTGTGTTCCTCTAAGGAGTTTAGAGAGGATTTTTTTTTACTGCTATATCGATTAGGTGCTATTTTTTTAAAGTTATTTCAATTAACCGTGGTGATTTTTCACTAAACTTTCTAACTTTAAGTTGAATTTTCAAGCTTAACTATGTGATTGCAGGTTGGAGACCTAAGCAAACTATTATTTTTGCTAGCTGGGACGCAGAAGAATTTGGATTGTTGGGCTCCACAGAATGGGCTGAGGTAAATAAAAAATAGTGTAAAGAAAGCAACACTTGAAAATCTGTTGCAGGCGGCTGCAGTACCCAGTGGCATCAATTCCTAGACTGCAATCAATAGCTCCAAGATAAAATTGGAGCTCAACAGACTCCTTCAGGTGCTGTGAGGCCCTCATATATTTATACAAATTACCCACCTAACTTTTTACAACATAAGTGCAATAACTCTTGATTCAAAGCTAACGTCCCTCAGTGGTCTCTGTGTGGAAATCCATCCCTTCATTTAACAGAATGATAGCATTTTATATAACCTAAATTGGTCTATTTTCTAACTTTCTATTTGAGAAATTCCTTAGTTTCTGTAAACTACAGTCCAGATCCCGTAGCTGTGATCCGTAAGAACTCCCAGCCCTTTGTGTGGAAATTAATCCTCCTGGGCAAATGAAAGGGTAGGTATTCTATGAGTGAATAGTTCCAAATTCCTGTGAAATTTCCAGTATTGTAGAATCTCGGGGCAGGAAAATTGATTAATTCTGTAGTGGGATCTCTGACTATATTGCTGCCTGGTGCTGGGATGTTGAGAAATTCAGAAGTGAGGTTTTGAATATCTTTCTCTTCCTTTCCCTGTTGGGCATGGTGAGTTCGTAACCCTGTAAGTGTACTTGTTCAGCCCCGCTAAGAAATACAGGTCTTACCAGAGGTTTCATTGCTTGTCTGTAAAATCCAAATTACAAATAGGGCAGGCAGAAAATTGTCTGATGAAACACATTTCTGATGAACCATATCAATTTATTAGTACTGAATGGTTTAACGGAAACGTGTTGTCTTGCTCTTCTGTCAGAATTTTATTTACATGGTTATATTTAGATATGTGGATAGAGCTTTGAAAATCTATAAAATGAAGTATTCTAATATTATTATTTTTTTTTAGTTTATTGGTATATATTACAGGAAACCAAAACATTACGTAGCAAAATGACACATTTCGAAGGAGGGAACAAAACCAGAAACATGCTTCCAAACACTAAAGGGATTCCATAATTCTTCTGCTAACAAAGCTGAGATTTCTATTCCTTTGGATTTCCACTAATTCTTTCTTCCGTAAACTGTTTGGCTTCTAGCTGCAATAGACTCTCTGCATCTTATTATTGGTTTATGAGATACTACATGAAGAAAGCATAATTTAAATGATCTTTTAAATCATTTACTGAGAGATTTTAAAGAGCTGGCAATTCAGTTTCATCCCACCTGAACTCCAGCGGTAACAAAAGTATACTGTGTATAAAAATTTATTTGTGATTTCTTTGTCTGTGTATCTGTGCACATATTTAGATGCTGTCAAGAAAAAACACACAGTTGTTTTAACTAAGAAGAATAAGAAACAATGATACTTAAAGATCAATTTCTCTTGAGCAAGTCATGAATAAATTTTTATGTTTGGGTTGTTCACATGTTGCTACTGCTGTTCTGTAATGTTTTTTGTTTAATAATTTAATATATAGTAACCTATCAATCCATATTTCATGAAAAAGCAGCTGTACTAGATCAGAAAGCCATGAGGGCAATTCATGTTTGAACCTCAATGTTTAATATTATCGCTTTCTTGCTTTATCCTGGTGGCGTGCATTCCTCCTTTTTGACACCTAAATTAGATTCGGTTTCTCGAGGGACATTCCTCACAGCTCACATTCATGTTTTCTGCAGCTGTCAGATCTGTCATCTGCTAAATCTTGAGGAAAATTAACCCATGGTATTCACCGTCTGCTGCGCAACAAAAGACTCCGCAACTGTGGCCACATCCTTTTGTTACATAGACAATCTCCATTGTTCGTAAATGAAGGAAATTCTTTGTGTTGCAGACATGCCTTTGCATATATGCAAGGCCTCAGGTGTGCATATACAGGCTTGCTCCCTCCCTTCATATTCTTTTGCAGAACCTCACTACTGTTTGTTTTAAAGATATCAATTTATTTATGAAGTTAACAATTACTGATCCAACTTTTAGTTCATGTGACTTACAAATTATTAGTTAGGTTATAAATTGAATGAATCAAATAGCAATTACTAACCTAATTAGAATATCTACCACAAAGCCAAGGCTTAGTAAAATACCACTCACTGATTAGAATAGCCGTTTCAAACATAGTTACCAGTTTCCAAAAAATTAAACGTGTGTGTATATATTTAGCATGAAAGCAGTGCTTGGTTGACTCAAAACAGTCAGTTAAATTTATTTGAATAGGAAATGTCAGTGCTTTGACTCATCCCTTTTTGAAATGGAAGAGTGTAAAAATGACAGCAATACTCAGTTTAGCGGTGTTAAAACTGAGTTCAGTGCTGGGCACTCCCAGGATCAACTAGGGACTAAAAGAGGAATTCTGGCTGAGCTGAGCCCACAGTCACGTGCTGCATGTGCAAAAAGCCCTGCAACCGCAGAGTAAAACACACGTATAACCTTAATTTACCCTGTTACAATGCTGTTCGGTGCTTTTGCTGTTCCGTCTCACTCCTGTGTGATGCAGCAGGCAGCACCTACATTTTGTGGATGTTTTCCGCAACAAATTCAGTCCCAGAGAGCAGGGGTGTATTTCATATGCCCAAATCATTGACCCATCCTCAACCATGAGTATCGTTAGTAAGGTACATAGTGCTGCTTATCCGGACTGGGTTCTTAAAGGCACGATGAACTGAAGGCAGGTCTGTGTAGACAGAGGGAAGAGAAGGCGGCAGATAGATACACAGAAGATAGAGAGAAACCTCACACTTTTTAAGGGCCTTTTGTTAGTAGAAAACCAATTTGGAAAGCAATCAAAAAAGACCAGGGCAGGGAAAGAGTTTGAAATACAGTGTAGTCACCCTCCGGATGAGATCATATCAAAACTGTTAGGATAAGCAAATGCTCAGTTGAAAGAAACTGCCTAGAGCGGTAATTAAAAAGCTCTCTTGATACTTATTCTTTGGTTATACAATGAATGTAAATGTAATGCATTACAAATCTATACCCGAAGCTATTAAACTTCGTATTTGAAGGTATGAAAACTCCAAAACACTGTTTGAGCCAGTGACTCACAGGGCTAAATCTTACTCAAAATGTGTCGTTACTCACGTAAGGGAAATAGAACTGCCCTTTGTGTGATTTGACCAAAGCGTTCTGTGTGTATTGCCCTGTCTTTCGGACCCAGGTAAGATGGGTGTCCAGATTCGTCAGAGTCGCTGAGACTTCCTCCTTTTGAAAAAGTTACCAGATCTGATGTTTCGTAGTTGATACGAATAGTTCCTTACAGAAATTTATAATAACAGAAGAACTTTAGCTGGATTATTTTTCTTCTTTAGCTGAGAAACACCAATTATTCACCAGGCTAGACATATAAACTTAAACCAATATAAAACTTAAATAAATATTTGAAAATACTTAGAATATTACATCTGTCTTTATTATCTTTTTCTTTTCCTCTGTCTTGCCATACCTACCCAGTAGATGGCAATATTTACTTGTAAGTAACAAATGCTGATCATGCCTTCTGCAGTGGAAATTATTTATCAGTCTTTGATTGTACTATAGAAAATGCTAAGTATATAAACACATCTGTCTTTACATATATTGCTGCCCAATTCATATTAGTTTGGAAATAGATGATTAACGCTTTAAGATTGCAGAGACATGCCTGATACAATTTTATGGCACTTGTGCATAATGTGTACGTTGTTTTTTAAATGTGGTCAGTGTCATAAGCAGGATTGCTACCTTTGAAAGATATTCCTAGTAATATAGGATACTGAATTAGTGTGGTGAATAGCATCAGTTAGAATAACTAAGCTTGCCACTCATCTAGTGTCTGATCCTACTAGTGTCCCTGATGTGCCCTCCAGAAGAACCGACTTCCATTTCTTTGAAAAATCTGCATTTTGCATAAATTACTACCATACTGTAATGTAAGCAGTCTCACTAAGATTGGTCTTTTCCACATGTAGAATAAACAAACAGGGATCAGGCAGTGATTTTGAAGCTTAATTTCAGCGACTGGGAATTGCATCAGGCAGAGTCCGTTACACTAAGATCAGGGTGAGTCTTCCACATTGCTTGAAGAAGTTTGGTAGTGCTGAGCAGTCATCTTTTAAAAACAGTTCTTCGTGATTAATAAAAAAGCTACAAAGAATCTTTGGCTGCTTTGCATATCAGTGCCTTTTCTTAATTTAGCAAGAAACCTAAATGTTTGGAGAATAAAACATTTCAGTGAAGCATATATTATACACACTGTCAAGTTCACAGAAAGGTATTTATAGAATCTGATTGGAGGTGTGTATTTCATTCCACAATACTATTAATAGGACCCTTGATATACAAATCTTCCGTGATGGTGTTCAGAAATAACTGCACAAGGGGCCATGACTGAGGATTTCTGCTATCCAAACTCCCACTGCTTTCACTTTTAATGAGGGCAATCTCTGTACAATGAACTGAAGGCAGGTCTGTGTAGATAGAAGGAAGCCTCTTGTGCAACAGTCCGTGGATTCAGGTTGTTTCAGTTTCTTAAAATAAACACACAAAAATGAAAGGATAGTAAATTGTGTTTTATAGCAAATAGCTTTTTTGATTTGGAAACTGCGCGAGACATCATAGTCGTTAAGTGATCAATACATCCCTTACCTGCAGTCAGAACACAGTGCACTGACAAATTTGCTTGCTCTTTTTTAGATAGCAGACAAATTCAGCAATTATCCTGTTTATCATTTACCACACTGTGTATGAGACCTTTGAGTTAGTGGAAAAGTTTTATGACCCCACCTTCAAGAAACAGCTTACAATTGCCCAGTTACGAGGCAAACTGGTTTATGAACTGGCAGATTCCCAGGTCATTCCATTGGACTGTAGAGATTATGGAGAAGCCTTAAAAGGATATAGCAATAGAATTTATAACTTGGCCAAGAAACATGAAGAACAGCTGAAAACTTACAAAGTATCATTTGGTGAGTAATAGCCACAACACTATTTCTTACCTGCATTAATGAGAATTATGCAAGGGCATGATATATCTGTTACAGCTCTGAAACTGCATTCCTTATTTCCCTGTTTCAATTCTCCCATCATAATAAAGAGCCTTTTTTTTTTTTTTCCTAAACGTAACAGGGGTTTAACACATTATAGATGGGAGGGTTATGGATGAGAGGGTTATAGTAACTTTCATGCATATTACTAATTTTGGGCATTATTGCAGTGCTCATGAGCAGTCATGGAACACAATCAAATGCAGAACAAAGGGATAGTATCAGCCTGCTTCTCACGTTCTTTCTTAAGAAAGAAGACCAGTTAAACATTTAGGGCAACTGCCTGGAACTTGGGAGATGCAGGTGTCCACTTCTCCTCAGCCAAAGCCTTCATCTGACCGTGGGAAACATGCTGAATATCTGTCTCTGTGCCTGGATGCCACTTGTAGGCAATAGGAGCACCTCTCTAACTCTGCTGCAAAAATACATCCATTTGCTGAGCACTTGAACACATTGCAACGAAGCATATAAAACAGGTCGGAAGCAGCAGAATACTCTCGATCCCAGGCTAGGAATGCTTCCACAGTAAGTAATTTCTTTCTTCCTTCCTTCTTTCTTTCTTTCTTTCTTTCTTTCTTTCTTTCTTTCTTTCTTTCTTTCTTTCTTTCTTTCTTTCTTTCTTTCTTTCTTTCTTTCTTTCTTTCTTTCTTTCTTTCTTTCTTTCTTTCTTTCTTTCTTTCTTTCTTTCTTTCTTTCTTTCTTTCTTTTTCTTTTTCTTTCTTTCTTTCTTTCTTCTTTCTTTCTTTCTTTTTCTTTCTTTCTTTCTCTCTTTCTCTCTTTCTTTCTTTCTCTCTTTCTTTCTTTCTCTCTTTCTCTCCCTCTTTCTTTCTTTCGCTTTCTCTTTCTGTCTCTCTTTCTTTCTCTCTCTCTCTTTCTTTCTTTCTCTTTCTCTTTCTTTCTTTCTCTCTTTCTTTCTCTCTTTCTCTTTCTTTCTTTCTCTTTCTTTCTCTTTTTCTCTATCTTTCTCTCTTTCTCTTTCTCTCTCTCTTTCTTTCTCTCTTTCTTTCTTTCTTTCTCTCTCCCTTCCTTCCTTCCTTCCTTCCTTCCTCTTTTTCTCTCTTTCCTTCTCTTTCTCTCTCCCTCTTTCTTTCTTTCCTTCTTTCTTTCTCTCTTTGTCTTTCTCTCTTTGTCTTTCTCTCTCTCTCTCTCTCTCCTTCTCACTTTCTATCTTTTTGTGTTTCTGTACCAAGGAGGATTTTCAGTTGGTCCTAATTAACTTGGTATCTGAGGCACCCATGGTTTAGAGACATAAACTAGCTTTTTGGAGATGCAGTACACTTTTGGGTTGTGTAAAGCATTAGAAATAAATCAAATCCTCATTTTGGGAAAACTAAAAAGTTTAAAACTTTGTGTAAAGGCTTAGGTGAAAAAATTCTTGACTATTTTGAAAAGTCACCCTTTTTTGTGAAAAGGCCACTCAAGACAGGAAGCTTTGCATGATGGATCATCTGGTCTCAGATTTTGCATAACACAAGGATTTATTTCCATACGTCCCTGTGTTTCCTGTGACACATCTTGTAAGGAAACACCAAGTCTGGACTTCCTTTTTGCAGTAGTAGAGCATCTACCAAAATTTCTGTTAAATGATTTATTTTCAGTATTTGGGTTTCTTTCTTATTTAAGTTTAGAAGCTGCCCAAACTACCTTCTGACTAATACATCTTTTTTTTGTTCCTAGAACTCTGTCCTCTGGCAAACTTATAAGTATTGCCACAGTTGTGGACAAGTGTAAATTCTCACCAGGGGACGTGGATCTATCTATACTGCAGTCCCGGAATAGGTCACTACATGAAATCTGTGCCTCTAATTATGTAAACTAAACAAAAATATTAATACAAGAACGAGCAAGTGTAGGCTGGTGATCAAGTTTCCTAGAAATAGAAGAGCAACTGAGACTGCAGAACAGCTTTCAGTAGGAGTCCTGGGAACAGAAAGCCTGTCATACCAAATAGGGGGATACACTTATAAAAAGTGGTGATAAATTTATAAACAGTGAAGGGCCAACAGAGGACTGGATTTAGGAGATGAGCTAATCTTATGCCCCATATTCCTGTACGATCAAAGAGAGGATACTCAGGTTTATCTAAAGTTTTCTGAAACTTGTGGGCAAAATATACAAGTTGTAAATCTTCTCTCTTTGTAATTGAGTTGAATTTTGGGAAGGCCAGAAGTTCTTCTCCTGATAACATCCATCTTTTACTTACTCTGTGAAATAGTTGTATAAATTTATAATTTTCCCAGGCCTGTATTAAATAGACCCTTCCACAGGAAAATCATCGCAGCTGATGCTGTCATTAAAAGAAAGGCCTGCTGCTTCTTTGGCTAAGTTATTTCACATGTCTTGGACATACTGCCAGGGACCGAGCAGGAAAAAGCAACTGACATGCCTGCTTGCACATAGCCAGGTGTCCTGGTTTGAGGTAAAACCACGACATCGGGCATAACAGGCAAAATCCTGGGGTTTGAGTAGCAGCCCTGTGCGATGGCAGGCAGGGTCATGGCAGAGACACCTCCTGTGCTGTTGGTCCAGTCCACGAGTGGAGCGAGCAGTCCACTTTGATCTGCCTTGTCTATCCCTGCGGTCCCTGACAGTTGTGTCTTTTATGCCTCACCTAATACTATTCAATATACATATCACACTCTTCTGTTATGGTATGAATAGGGCATAATGTTCCAAGAGGGAAATCCTGCTGTCCTTCCACAGCCTGCTGGAAGAACTGGTGTTTTTTATGTAAGTCAGGCTTTTTATACCTAAATGCTGCATTGCACCCCTTTGTGAAAAAGGAAACTGCAGAGATCTCTGTTTACGATGCCAGCCAGTCTTCTCCTTGCCCGGCAGAGGGAAGATGTGTACTTGTGAAAGCTTTATCAAGCATTCTGCTTTATTGTTGACCTCATTGCACAAGGTCTTTGTCTATTACTGCCGCTAGTGCAGCTCTTTAAAGTCTGTGCTAGGGAAACTAGTGAATTATGGAAAACCAATGAAATTAATTCAATTATATCAGCAAAACAAATGTAGTTTTTCACTGGGCAACTGAAAGGTATATTGGGGTCAGCAGATACTCTGAAGTTGCTCACAAAGTCCTTCCTTTTCTAGATCCTCTTTTTTCCGCTGTGGTGAACTTCTCAAAGGCTGCTGCTGAATTGCATAGCAGACTTGAACAAGTTGACAAGAAAGAGTAAGTCTGAAAAAAAAATATTTTATATATATATATGTATATATGTGTGTATATCTGCCTTAGATACCCAGGGTGGCAGTTCTTTCTTTCCAGTGACTACCCAAGGAGACTCTCGTTAGTGTAGAATAGAGCACTCGAACTCTGAGACAGGAAATATCTGATAAGATGAATTCTGCTTCCCGTGATGCATAGTATCAGCTGCAAAGCTTATTACTAGCATCAGCTTGTCATTAAAATTATTGTAATACATGGAAAGGCGGGTAGCAGTAAAAGTTGGACTGAGGTCTGTATTTAGACACCTACACTTGAGTGTTGTAGGTGATGGCAGAATTTGTACTTTCAGCACACCTCAAGGAGACAGGATGATGCTTCAGAGTATGTAAGACATCCATATGATGCTTGCAAACCTAAGGGCCCCATAGGAAGGCCCTCTGAGCCACACCCTCTGAGTGCTGTGGCTGGAGGCCAGGTGCTCCTGTACCCCTTGTAAGGTACCAGATAGTTGTGTTTAGGCAACTGAATCCCATCCTTACTATGTTACTGTATAGATTAGATCAGGAGTTTGGATACTTGGCTTATGGGTGGACACCAAAATCATCATCTTGGCCTAAATCTCAGCCTTCCTCTCCCCTCTGTTAAGTGGGATGCTTCTAGTGCCATTTAATACTAAAAAAGTATCTGACACTCTCAGTCTCCCATCTTATTTTGCATAGTCTGAAATCTTGGAGTTGAGTTTTCTAACACAGACATCTTAATGCATTAATATAACATGTATTGAATATCTCCTTGCAAAACCTCATCTTTTTGCAAGCTGTGGACCATCTTTGTCATTTTCGTTCTTTCCAAAGGAGAGGAAAAGTGTTTAAATGAAACTAGGAAGTCGTGTTTCTTCATGGTGTGGAACGTCTCTCTCTCCATTTCCTGAAGTCCAGTCGCAGTGCGAATCATGAACGATCAGCTGATGTTTATAGAAAGAGCTTACCAGGAAGGAAGTTTTACAGGTGAGGCAACAAGTTTCTTGAGCAGCTGTCTGAGGCACTGGATTGTTGCTTTAGTATTGCTTCAGTTTCACTCTGAATAGCGTAAGTATAACTTTAGTTTGTGAATGATGTAAGTATTGCTTTGGCTTTGTTAATAATGAGGGTCGAAGCTTAAAAGCTACGAACTCTCAAAAGAAAAGGAGGGATCGATACAGCAGCTGGTGATACAGGATCCTTGAACAGCACAAAACGCTGGGGTGGAAGCCCCTCAGGCCTTACTGATACCGAGTTAAAAGAACATCTGGTTCCCTCCTGTGTAGGAATGTGTCTGAGAGAAAATGGTCATGTGAGCCAGCCTCCCTACTATGAGAGATTAGATTAAGGGCAAAACAGGTGGTAGAAGATGGAATTAGTACATGGGAAAAACAGGAACTGAGAAGGTAGAAAACATGTTGTGCTAATGACTAAGTAATTTACTATGTGAATTCTTGTAACCAACCTGATCTGTGAATGAACTGCATGGACAGCGTGTGAACAGAGACTGTAAGCCAATCATATAGCTGCCGCTAGCGCATGCTCTTATTGCCTGACTATATATACTCTGTGAAAACTTGAATAAAGGGAGAACGATCATACTCATATTGAGATTCCATCGTTACTCCGGGTCCGTCTCCCACTCCGACATCCTCCGACACTCCTGACTGGAACAATGTAGCTCAGTGTGAAATGCTCTGTAAGCGGATGGGTTAGACATCTGCTAGCTTTAGTGGGATAGAAGGAAGTCTTGAGACGTTGTCTCCTTGAGTAGAATAGGTAGGGAGAGATGCTAGAATAAGCTAGTTTTGTGAGAACAGGCGTTGCAAACTAAGCCAAAAGATGAACTGAGTACTCGCAAAGATCGAGTTCAACCAGTGGACATGGTCAGGAAGCCTAGCGACAACCACCAGAGGATGCCGGAAGACCACTAATGGACATGGATGCACACGTGTCAAGGACATTTGCATATATTAATGAGTTCTAGGTGATAATATGAACATGTTAATCATTTCTGGGAAATGTAATGAATATGTATATTCTGATCGTTTATAACCTTTGTAGTTGAGCAACTCAGCGCGCGCACTAGGTGAAGTGATTCCCTGTGCTCCCAGCATTGCAATAAAGAATGCCTGCTTTCTAAACCTCCAAAATGGAGTCTTAGAGAGTCCTTAATCACCAACTTACGGTATCACCTGGAGTCCATGCTGAGCTGGGACTCCTGCCGCTGGGGCTGCCAGTTGCTCTGCCACGGCTCATCCTCCAGGCAGGAGTCTGGCCCCAGGGAACACCAGCTGCCCCCGCTGGAGACCCGCTGCCAGCTCTGACAGGACTCCTGCCTTACAGGAACACTCACAGCACTGCCGGGCTGCTGAACCGTGCCACCCATCTTAGTGCGGAAACCTCCACTCCCCTGGCTTTATTCTGCCCCCACCTCGTTCTGGGCCCACGAGGTGTTGGCTGCTGCTAACACCTGGCTAGGGGCACCAATGATAAAAAGAAGAACTTCTCTAAGTACGTCAGGGGTAAAGGCAAGACTAGGGAAGACTTGGGCCCTGTCAGGAAGGAGGCAGGAGACCTGGTCACGCAGGGTATGGAGAAGGCTGAGGTGCTGAATGACTTTTTCGCCTCGGTCTTCACCGGCAAGGGCTCCAACCACAGCACCCAAGTTGCAGAATGCAAAGGCAGGGTCTACGAAAATGAAAACCCGCCCACTGTAGGAGAAGATCAGGTTCGGGACCATCTGAGGAACCTGAAGGTGCATAAGTCCATGGGACCAGATGAAATCCATCCACGGGTCCGGAGGGAGATGGCAGATGAAGTCGCCAAGCCGCTTTCCATTCTATTTGAAAAGTCGTGGCAGTCTAGTGAAGTTCCTGCTGATTGGAAAAGGGGAAACATAACCCCCATTTTCAAAAAGGGAAAAAAGGATGACCCAGCGAACGACAGACCGGTCAGTCTTACCTCTGTGCCCGGCAGGGTCATGGAGCAGATCCTCCTGGAATCTCTGCTAAGGCACATGGAAAATAAGAAGGTGATTGGTGATAGCCAACATGGCTTCACCAAAGGCAGATCGTGCCTGACAAATTTGGTGGCCTTCTATGATGTTGCCACCACATTGGTAGATACAGCATCTACCTGGACTTACGCAAAGCGTTTGACGCTGTCCTGCACGACGTCCTGGTCTCTAAATCGGAACAGCATGGATTTGATGGATGGACCACTCGGTGGATAAGGAACTGGCTAGATGGCCACACTCAAAGGCTTGCAGTCAATGGCTCAATGTCCACATGGAAACCAGTGACGAGTGCTGTTCCTCAGGGGTCAGTACGGGGACCAGTGCTGTTTAACGTCTTTGTCAGTGACATGGACAGTGGGATTGAGTGCACCCTCAGCAAGTTTGCTGACGACACCAGGCTGTGTGGCACGGTCGACACACTGGAGAGAAGGGACGCCATCCAGAGGGACCTGGACAGGCTCGAGAGGTGGGCCTGTGTGAACGTCATGAAGTTCAGCCAGGCCAAGTGCAAGAGCCTGCACCTGGGTCATGGCAATGCCAGGCACACCTACAGGTTGGGCGGAGAATGGCTTGAGAGCAGCCCTGAGGAGAGGGACTTGGGGGTGCTGGTGGACAAGAAGCTCAACATGAGCAGGCAATGCGCGCTTGCAACCCTGAAAGCCAACGCATCCTGGGCTGCATCGAAAGAAGCGTGGCCAGCAGGTCGAGGGAGGTGATTCTGCCCCTCTGCTCCGCTCTGGTGAGACCCCACCTGGAGTACTGCGTCCAGCTCTGGAGTCCTCAGCACAAGAAGGACGTGGACTTGCTGGAAGGGGTCCAGCGGAGGGCCACGAAGATGATCAGAGGGCTGGAGCGCCTATGCTATGAGGACAGGCTGAGAGAGCTGGGGATGTTCATCCTGGAGAAGAGAAGGCTCCGGGGCGACCTTAGAGCAGCCTTCCAGTCCCTAAAGGGGGCCTAGAGGAAGGATGGGGAGGGACTCTTTATCAGGGAGTGTAATGATAGGGCACGGGGTAACGGCTTCAAACTGAAAGAGGGCAGATTTAGATTGGATATCAGGAAGAATTTCTGTATTGTAAGGGTGGTGAGGCGCTGGAACAGGTTGCCCAGGGAAGCTGTCAGTGCCCCATCCCTGGAGGTGTTCAAGGCCAGGCTGGATGAGGCTTTGAGCAGCCTGGTCTAGTGGGAGGTGTCCCTGCCGAGAGCCTGGGTGCTTTGGGCCAGGTTGTGCTGGATGACAGCCATAGCACTGACCACAGCCTTTGTCACCATGCACAGGGCCATGTCCTGCAGAGCCTCGTAGGCTGTGGGGCTGCGCGGGGCAGGTGCCTGGCTCTCTGCCTGTGCTGCTGGGGCAAAGTGCGGAGCGCCAGCTTCTGCCAGAGGGATTTCAGGCACTGAAGCAGCCGCTTCATCGTAGTGGTCTTCCGACGTGGGAGAAGCCATGTTTTCTCCATGCTCACGTGCCAAAGGGATGAGAGGGGCTGCGCTGGCCTCTCCCCGAGGCTCTGCAGCCGAGGCAGACTCGCTGTCCTGTGGTGCTGCAGGTGGTGTTGCTGCTGTTGCTGCAGCCTTGCGTTTTGCCAGTTTTTCCTGGCTCACAAGGACAGAATTGATGAGAGCCTCTCTCACCATGCTCAGGATTGTGTCCTCTAAAGCCTCGTACTTGTACTCTGGGGGGGTGTATGGGGCAGGTGCCCGCAAGCGCTGGCTCACAGGCACAGAATTGATGAGAGCCTGTCTCACCATGCTCAGGATTGTGTCCTCTAAAGCCTCGTCCTTATAGTCTGGGGGGGTGTATGGGGCAGGTGCCCAGCTCTCTACTTCTGCTGCAGGGGCCTGCTCGCTGAGGATGGGAGAAGCGGTTGCCTTTGCCTCCTCTTCTGCCATGGGAGCCAGAGGCGTGCGGTGCCCCTCTTGCTCAGGAGTTCCGGCCAGGGCACAAGCTGCCGGCTCAGCATCCGTGGGACCAGCCAGGGCAGGAGACGCGCTCTGCAGGTCTCCAGCTATGTCTCCTGCCTCCCCTGTGCCCAGGCGGCTGGGCCGGCCGGACTCCTCCTGGGGACCAGCGTGGGTGTCCTGGAAGAGCTCCGGGACGGAGGCGTTGACCCAGATGGTGTGGATGCTGATGTCTTCCCCTTGGGACAGCTCCTTGTCACTGCTGTCTTTGCACTTCTGCTCCTCGGCCAAGGCCCCTGGCTTTCCCTCCGGGCTGTCCTGCTGCCACTGCAGGGTGGCATTGCTGAGTTGGGCCAGGCTGCGCCTGGTGCGGGCCAGGCAGCTCCTCTCCAGCTCCTCCAGGGACTCTGTCTTGATGGACAGGATGGCTGGATCCTCTGCAAAAGCCTTGCCTCCATTGGCCGCTAACACCTTGTCTGATGTTGGTGTCATGGCCTCAGCCCTTCCCCGTGGTGCTGCTGGCTGCTGGCTGGGTCCCCCGCTTCCAAGGAAAACCTTGGCCAGGACCTCACTCGTGAGGCACCGGGCTGTGTCCTTTATAGCTCCTCTGTAGGCTGGAGGGAGCTGGCCTTGCTGCTGTTGGATGCCAACACCTTGTCTGTTCTTTCAGTCATGGCCGCAGCCTTGCAATGTGCACGGTCCCGCGGTGCTGCTGGCTGCTGGCTGGGTCCATGGCTGGCAGGGAAAACTTTGCACAGGACCTTGTTTGTGATGTCCCGGGCGGCGTCCTTCCCTGCTGCGCTGTAGGCTGGAGGGAGCTGCTGGGCAGGCCTGAAGCTCCTCACCCTCGAATGTCTGCCCCGCTCACCGTTGATGCCCCGAGCAGGTGGGACTGGCCGTAGGCAGCCGCTGGCTGCGGTGCTGCTGGCCATTTGCCAGCCCGCGGCAGGAGAGGTCGAGGGTGCTGGTGTGTCCTGCAGAACCTTGTCCTCATATTCTCGGGGTGTGTATGGGGCAGGTGCCTGCCTCTCTGCCTCTGCTGCAGGGGCCTGCTCACTGAAGATGGGAGAAGTAGGTGGATCTTGCTGTGCTGCTTGTCCTTGGTGTCCTGGCCCCGCGTGCCTGCCCAGGGAAGCTGGTGCAGGGGCCCTGCTGGCAGCACCAGTGACCCCCTGTGCCCCCCTCAGTGTGGGACAAGCCGCGGGGGCCTTGCTGCTGTTGGCTGCCAACACCTTGTCTGTTCTTTCAGTCATGGCCGCAGCCTTGCAATGTGCACGGTCCCGCGGTGCTGCTGGCTGCTGGCTGGGTCCATGGCTTGCAGTGAAAACTTTGCACAGGACCTTGTTTGTGATGTCCCGGGCGGCGTCCTTCTCTGCTCCTCTGTAGGCTGGAGGGAGCTGCTGGGCAGGCCTGAACGTCCTCACCCTCGCAGGTCTGCCCCGCTCACCGTTGATGCCCCCAGCAGGTGGGACCGGCCGTAGGCAGCCGCTGGCTGCAGTGCTGCTGGCCGGTTCCCAGCCCGCGGCAGAAGGAGTCGAGGGTGCTGGTGGCAGAGGCGGCAGCTTGCAGCAGCTGCTGGCGTGTCTTGCTGGCCGAGCGGCGGTGGCATGCCCGGCTGTCCCTGCCTGCCTGGGCAGCCCACGGTGACGAGTGCTGTTCCTCAGGGGTCAGTACGGGGACCAGTGCTGTTTAACGTCTTTGTCAGTGACATGGACAGTGGGATTGAGTGCACCCTCAGCAAGTTTGCTGACGACACCAGGCTGTGTGGCACGGTCGACACACTGGAGAGAAGGGACGCCATCCAGAGGGACCTGGACAGGCTCGAGAGGTGGGCCTGTGTGAACGTCATGAAGTTCAGCCAGGCCAAGTGCAAGAGCCTGCACCTGGGTCATGGCAATGCCAGGCACACCTACAGGTTGGGCGGAGAATGGCTTGAGAGCAGCCCTGAGGAGAGGGACTTGGGGGTGCTGGTGGACAAGAAGCTCAACATGAGCAGGCAATGCGCGCTTGCAACCCTGAAAGCCAACGCATCCTGGGCTGCATCGAAAGAAGCGTGGCCAGCAGGTCGAGGGAGGTGATTCTGCCCCTCTGCTCCGCTCTGGTGAGACCCCACCTGGAGTACTGCGTCCAGCTCTGGAGTCCTCAGCACAAGAAGGACGTGGACTTGCTGGAAGGGGTCCAGCGGAGGGCCACGAAGATGATCAGAGGGCTGGAGCGCCTATGCTATGAGGACAGGCTGAGAGAGCTGGGGATGTTCATCCTGGAGAAGAGAAGGCTCCGGGGCGACCTTAGAGCAGCCTTCCAGTCCCTAAAGGGGGCCTAGAGGAAGGATGGGGAGGGACTCTTTATCAGGGAGTGTAATGATAGGGCACGGGGTAACGGCTTCAAACTGAAAGAGGGCAGATTTAGATTGGATATCAGGAAGAATTTCTGTATTGTAAGGGTGGTGAGGCGCTGGAACAGGTTGCCCAGGGAAGCTGTCAGTGCCCCATCCCTGGAGGTGTTCAAGGCCAGGCTGGATGAGGCTTTGAGCAGCCTGGTCTAGTGGGAGGTGTCCCTGCCGAGAGCCTGGGTGCTTTGGGCCAGGTTGTGCTGGATGACAGCCATAGCACTGACCACAGCCTTTGTCACCATGCACAGGGCCATGTCCTGCAGAGCCTCGTAGGCTGTGGGGCTGCGCGGGGCAGGTGCCTGGCTCTCTGCCTGTGCTGCTGGGGCAAAGTGCGGAGCGCCAGCTTCTGCCAGAGGGATTTCAGGCACTGAAGCAGCCGCTTCATCGTAGTGGTCTTCCGACGTGGGAGAAGCCATGTTTTCTCCATGCTCACGTGCCAAAGGGATGAGAGGGGCTGCGCTGGCCTCTCCCCGAGGCTCTGCAGCCGAGGCAGACTCGCTGTCCTGTGGTGCTGCAGGTGGTGTTGCTGCTGTTGCTGCAGCCTTGCGTTTTGCCAGTTTTTCCTGGCTCACAAGGACAGAATTGATGAGAGCCTCTCTCACCATGCTCAGGGCTGTGTCCTGCAGAGCCTCGTACTTGTACTCTGGGGGGTGTATGGGGCAGGTGCCTGCAAGCGCTGGCTCACAGGCACAGAATTGATGAGAGCCTGTCTCACCATGCTCAGGATTGTGTCCTCTAAAGCCTCGTCCTTATAGTCTGGGGGGGTGTATGGGGCAGGTGCCCAGCTCTCTACTTCTGCTGCAGGGGCCTGCTCGCTGAGGATGGGAGAAGCGGTTGCCTTTGCCTCCTCTTCTGCCATGGGAGCCAGAGGCGTGCGGTGCCCCTCTTGCTCAGGAGTTCCGGCCAGGGCACAAGCTGCCGGCTCAGCATCCGTGGGACCAGCCAGGGCAGGAGACGCGCTCTGCAGGTCTCCAGCTATGTCTCCTGCCTCCCCTGTGCCCAGGCGGCTGGGCCGGCCGGACTCCTCCTGGGGACCAGCGTGGGTGTCCTGGAAGAGCTCCGGGACGGAGGCGTTGACCCAGATGGTGTGGATGCTGATGTCTTCCCCTTGGGACAGCTCCTTGTCACTGCTGTCTTTGCACTTCTCCTGCTCCTCGGCCAAGGCCCCTGGCTTTTCCTCCGGGCTGTCCTGCTGCCACTGCAGGGTGGCATTGCTGAGTTGGGCCAGGCTGCGCCTGGTGCGGGCCAGGCAGCTCCTCTCCAGCTCCTCCAGGGACTCTGTCTTGATGGACAGGATGGCTGGATCCTCTGCAAAAGCCTTGCCTCCATTGGCCGCTAACACCTTGTCTGATGTTGGTGTCATGGCCTCAGCCCTTCCCCGTGGTGCTGCTGGCTGCTGGCTGGGTCCCCCGCTTCCAAGGAAAACCTTGGCCAGGACCTCACTCGTGAGGCACCGGGCTGTGTCCTTTATAGCTCCTCTGTAGGCTGGAGGGAGCTGGCCTTGCTGCTGTTGGATGCCAACACCTTGTCTGTTCTTTCAGTCATGGCCGCAGCCTTGCAATGTGCACGGTCCCGCGGTGCTGCTGGCTGCTGGCTGGGTCCATGGCTGGCAGGGAAAACTTTGCACAGGACCTTGTTTGTGATGTCCCGGGCGGCGTCCTTCCCTGCTGCGCTGTAGGCTGGAGGGAGCTGCTGGGCAGGCCTGAAGCTCCTCACCCTCGAATGTCTGCCCCGCTCACCGTTGATGCCCCGAGCAGGTGGGACTGGCCGTAGGCAGCCGCTGGCTGCGGTGCTGCTGGCCATTTGCCAGCCCGCGGCAGGAGAGGTCGAGGGTGCTGGTGTGTCCTGCAGAACCTTGTCCTCATATTCTCGGGGTGTGTATGGGGCAGGTGCCTGCCTCTCTGCCTCTGCTGCAGGGGCCTGCTCACTGAAGATGGGAGAAGTAGGTGGATCTTGCTGTGCTGCTTGTCCTTGGTGTCCTGGCCCCGCGTGCCTGCCCAGGGAAGCTGGTGCAGGGGCCCTGCTGGCAGCACCAGTGACCCCCTGTGCCCCCCTCAGTGTGGGACAAGCCGCGGGGGCCTTGCTGCTGTTGGCTGCCAACACCTTGTCTGTTCTTTCAGTCATGGCCGCAGCCTTGCAATGTGCACGGTCCCGCGGTGCTGCTGGCTGCTGGCTGGGTCCATGGCTTGCAGTGAAAACTTTGCACAGGACCTTGTTTGTGATGTCCCGGGCGGCGTCCTTCTCTGCTCCTCTGTAGGCTGGAGGGAGCTGCTGGGCAGGCCTGAACGTCCTCACCCTCGCAGGTCTGCCCCGCTCACCGTTGATGCCCCCAGCAGGTGGGACCGGCCGTAGGCAGCCGCTGGCTGCAGTGCTGCTGGCCGGTTCCCAGCCCGCGGCAGAAGGAGTCGAGGGTGCTGGTGGCAGAGGCGGCAGCTTGCAGCAGCTGCTGGCGTGTCTTGCTGGCCGAGCGGCGGTGGCATGCCCGGCTGTCCCTGCCTGCCTGGGCAGCCCACGGTGACGAGTGCTGTTCCTCAGGGGTCAGTACGGGGACCAGTGCTGTTTAACGTCTTTGTCAGTGACATGGACAGTGGGATTGAGTGCACCCTCAGCAAGTTTGCTGACGACACCAGGCTGTGTGGCACGGTCGACACACTGGAGAGAAGGGACGCCATCCAGAGGGACCTGGACAGGCTCGAGAGGTGGGCCTGTGTGAACGTCATGAAGTTCAGCCAGGCCAAGTGCAAGAGCCTGCACCTGGGTCATGGCAATGCCAGGCACACCTACAGGTTGGGCGGAGAATGGCTTGAGAGCAGCCCTGAGGAGAGGGACTTGGGCGTGCTGGTGGACAAGAAGCTCAACATGAGCAGGCAATGCGCGCTTGCAACCCTGAAAGCCAACGCATCCTGGGCTGCATCGAAAGAAGCGTGGCCAGCAGGTCGAGGGAGGTGATTCTGCCCCTCTGCTCCGCTCTGGTGAGACCCCACCTGGAGTACTGCGTCCAGCTCTGGAGTCCTCAGCACAAGAAGAACGTGGACTTGCTGGAAGGGGTCCAGCGGAGGGCCACGAAGATGATCAGAGGGCTGGAGCGCGGGATGTTCATCCTGGAGAAGAGAAGGCTCCGGGGCGACCTTAGAGCAGCCTTCCAGTCCCTAAAGGGGGCCTAGAGGAAGGATGGGGAGGGACTCTTTATCAGGGAGTGTAATGATAGGGCACGGGGTAACGGCTTCAAACTGAAAGAGGGCAGATTTAGATTGGATATCAGGAAGAATTTCTGTATTGTAAGGGTGGTGAGGCGCTGGAACAGGTTGCCCAGGGAAGCTGTCAGTGCCCCATCCCTGGAGGTGTTCAAGGCCAGGCTGGACGGAGCTTGGAGCAGCCTGGTCTAGTGGGAGGTGTCCCTGCCGAGAGCCTGGGTGCTTTGGGCCAGGTTGTGCTGGATGACAGCCATAGCACTGACCACAGCCTTTGTCACCATGCACAGGGCCATGTCCTGCAGAGCCTCGTAGGCTGTGGGGCTGCGCGGGGCAGGTGCCTGGCTCTCTGCCTGTGCTGCTGGGGCAAAGTGCGGAGCGCCAGCTTCTGCCAGAGGGATTTCAGGCACTGAAGCAGCCGCTTCATCGTAGTGGTCTTCCGACGTGGGAGAAGCCATGTTTTCTCCATGCTCACGTGCCAAAGGGATGAGAGGGGCTGCGCTGGCCTCTCCCCGAGGCTCTGCAGCCGAGGCAGACTCGCTGTCCTGTGGTGCTGCAGGTGGTGTTGCTGCTGTTGCTGCAGCCTTGCGTTTTGCCAGTTTTTCCTGGCTCACAAGGACAGAATTGATGAGAGCCTCTCTCACCATGCTCAGGATTGTGTCCTCTAAAGCCTCGTACTTGTACTCTGGGGGGGTGTATGGGGCAGGTGCCCAGCTCTCTACTTCTGCTGCAGGGGCCTGCTCGCTGAGGATGGGAGAAGCGGTTGCCTTTGCCTCGTCTTCTGCCATGGGAGCCAGAGGTGTGCGGTGCCCCTCTTGCTCAGGAGTTCCGGCCAGGGCACAAGCTGCCGGCTCAGCATCCGTGGGACCAGCCAGGGCAGGAGACGCGCTCTGCAGGTCTCCAGCTATGTCTCCTGCCTCCCCTGTGCCCAGGCGGCTGGGCCGGCCGGACTCCTCCTGGGGACCAGCGTGGGTGTCCTGGAAGAGCTCCGGGACGGAGGCGTTGACCCAGATGGTGTGGATGCTGATGTCTTCCCCTTGGGACAGCTCCTTGTCACTGCTGTCTTTGCACTTCTCCTGCTCCTCGGCCAAGGCCCCTGGCTTTTCCTCCGGGCTGTCCTGCTGCCACTGCAGGGTGGCATTGCTGAGTTGGGCCAGGCTGCGCCTGGTGCGGGCCAGGCAGCTCCTCTCCAGCTCCTCCAGGGACTCTGTCTTGATGGACAGGATGGCTGGATCCTCTGCAAAAGCCTTGCCTCCATTGGCCGCTAACACCTTGTCTGATGTTGGTGTCATGGCCTCAGCCCTTCCCCGTGGTGCTGCTGGCTGCTGGCTGGGTCCCTCGCTTCCAAGGAAAACCTTGGCCAGGACCTCACTCGTGAGGCACCGGGCTGTGTCCTTTATAGCTCCTCTGTAGGCTGGAGGGAGCTGGCCTTGCTGCTGTTGGCTGCCAACACCTTGTCTGTTCTTTCAGTCATGGCCGCAGCCTTGCAATGTGCACGGTCCCGCGGTGCTGCTGGCTGCTGGCTGGGTCCATGGCTTGCAGTGAAAACTTTGCACAGGACCTTGTTTGTGATGTCCCGGGCGGCGTCCTTCTCTGCTCCTCTGTAGGCTGGAGGGAGCTGCTGGGCAGGCCTGAACGTCCTCACCCTCGCAGGTCTGCCCCGCTCACCGTTGATGCCCCCAGCAGGTGGGACCGGCCGTAGGCAGCCGCTGGCTGCAGTGCTGCTGGCCGGTTCCCAGCCCGCGGCAGAAGGAGTCGAGGGTGCTGGTGGCAGAGGCGGCAGCTTGCAGCAGCTGCTGGCGTGTCTTGCTGGCCGAGCGGCGGTGGCATGCCCGGCTGTCCCTGCCTGCCTGGGCAGCCCACGGTGACGAGTGCTGTTCCTCAGGGGTCAGTACGGGGACCAGTGCTGTTTAACGTCTTTGTCAGTGACATGGACAGTGGGATTGAGTGCACCCTCAGCAAGTTTGCTGACGTCACCAGGCTGTGTGGCACGGTCGACACACTGGAGAGAAGGGACGCCATCCAGAGGGACCTGGACAGGCTCGAGAGGTGGGCCTGTGTGAACGTCATGAAGTTCAGCCAGGCCAAGTGCAAGAGCCTGCACCTGGGTCATGGCAATGCCAGGCACACCTACAGGTTGGGCGGAGAATGGCTTGAGAGCAGCCCTGAGGAGAGGGACTTGGGGGTGCTGGTGGACAAGAAGCTCAACATGAGCAGGCAATGCGCGCTTGCAACCCTGAAAGCCAACGCATCCTGGGCTGCATCGAAAGAAGCGTGGCCAGCAGGTCGAGGGAGGTGATTCTGCCCCTCTGCTCCGCTCTGGTGAGACCCCACCTGGAGTACTGCGTCCAGCTCTGGAGTCCTCAGCACAAGAAGGACGTGGACTTGCTGGAAGGGGTCCAGCGGAGGGCCACGAAGATGATCAGAGGGCTGGAGCGCCTATGCTATGAGGACAGGCTGAGAGAGCTGGGGATGTTCATCCTGGAGAAGAGAAGGCTCCGGGGCGACCTTAGAGCAGCCTTCCAGTCCCTAAAGGGGACCTAGAGGAAGGACGGGGAGGGACTCTTTATCAGGGAGTGTAATGATAGGGCACGGGGTAACGGCTTCAAACTGAAAGAGGGCAGATTTAGATTGGATATCAGGAAGAATTTCTGTATTGTAAGGGTGGTGAGGCGCTGGAACAGGTTGCCCAGGGAAGCTGTCAGTGCCCCATCCCTGGAGGTGTTCAAGGCCAGGCTGGACGGAGCTTGGAGCAGCCTGGTCTAGTGGGAGGTGTCCCTGCCGAGAGCCTGGGTGCTTTGGGCCAGGTTGTGCTGGATGACAGCCATAGCACTGACCACAGCCTTTGTCACCATGCACAGGGCCATGTCCTGCAGAGCCTCGTAGGCTGTGGGGCTGCGCGGGGCAGGTGCCTGGCTCTCTGCCTGTGCTGCTGGGGCAAAGTGCGGAGCGCCAGCTTCTGCCAGAGGGATTTCAGGCACTGAAGCAGCCGCTTCATCGTAGTGGTCTTCCGACGTGGGAGAAGCCATGTTTTCTCCATGCTCACGTGCCAAAGGGATGAGAGGGGCTGCGCTGGCCTCTCCCCGAGGCTCTGCAGCCGAGGCAGACTCGCTGTCCTGTGGTGCTGCAGGTGGTGTTGCTGCTGTTGCTGCAGCCTTGTGTTTTGCCAGTTTTTCCTGGCTCACAAGGACAGAATTGATGAGAGCCTCTCTCACCATGCTCAGGATTGTGTCCTCTAAAGCCTCGTACTTGTACTCTGGGGGGGTGTATGGGGCAGGTGCCCAGCTCTCTACTTCTGCTGCAGGGGCCTGCTCGCTGAGGATGGGAGAAGCGGTTGCCTTTGCCTCCTCTTCTGCCATGGGAGCCAGAGGCGTGCGGTGCCCCTCTTGCTCAGGAGTTCCGGCCAGGGCACAAGCTGCCGGCTCAGCATCCGTGGGACCAGCCAGGGCAGGAGATGCGCTCTGCAGGTCTCCAGCTATGTCTCCTGCCTCCCCTGTGCCCAGGCGGCTGGGCCGGCCGGACTCCTCCTGGGGACCAGCGTGGGTGTCCTGGAAGAGCTCCGGGACGGAGGCGTTGACCCAGATGGTGTGGATGCTGATGTCTTCCCCTTGGGACAGCTCCTTGTCACTGCTGTCTTTGCACTTCTCCTGCTCCTCGGCCAAGGCCCCTGGCTTTTCCTCCGGGCTGTCCTGCTGCCACTGCAGGGTGGCATTGCTGAGTTGGGCCAGGCTGCGCCTGGTGCGGGCCAGGCAGCTCCTCTCCAGCTCCTCCAGGGACTCTGTCTTGATGGACAGGATGGCTGGATCCTCTGCAAAAGCCTTGCCTCCATTGGCCGCTAACACCTTGTCTGATGTTGGTGTCATGGCCTCAGCCCTTCCCCGTGGTGCTGCTGGCTGCTGGCTGGGTCCCCCGCTTCCAAGGAAAACCTTGGCCAGGACCTCACTCGTGAGGCACCGGGCTGTGTCCTTTATAGCTCCTCTGTAGGCTGGAGGGAGCTGGCCTTGCTGCTGTTGGATGCCAACACCTTGTCTGTTGTTTCAGTCATGGCCGCAGCCTTGCAATGTGCACGGTCCCGCGGTGCTGCTGGCTGCTGGCTGGGTCCATGGCTGGCAGGGAAAACTTTGCACAGGACCTTGTTTGTGATGTCCCGGGCGGCGTCCTTCCCTGCTGCGCTGTAGGCTGGAGGGAGCTGCTGGGCAGGCCTGAAGCTCCTCACCCTCGAATGTCTGCCCCGCTCACCGTTGATGCCCCGAGCAGGTGGGACTGGCCGTAGGCAGCCGCTGGCTGCGGTGCTGCTGGCCATTTGCCAGCCCGCGGCAGGAGAGGTCGAGGGTGCTGGTGTGTCCTGCAGAACCTTGTCCTCATATTCTCGGGGTGTGTATGGGGCAGGTGCCTGCCTCTCTGCCTCTGCTGCAGGGGCCTGCTCACTGAAGATGGGAGAAGTAGGTGGATCTTGCTGTGCTGCTTGTCCTTGGTGTCCTGGCCCCGCGTGCCTGCCCAGGGAAGCTGGTGCAGGGGCCCTGCTGGCAGCACCAGTGACCCCCTGTGCCCCCCTCAGTGTGGGACAAGCCGCGGGGGCCTTGCTGCTGTTGGCTGCCAACACCTTGTCTGTTCTTTCAGTCATGGCCGCAGCCTTGCAATGTGCACGGTCCCGCGGTGCTGCTGGCTGCTGGATGGGTCCATGGCTTGCAGTGAAAACTTTGCACAGGACCTTGTTTGTGATGTCCCGGGCGGCGTCCTTCTCTGCTCCTCTGTAGGCTGGAGGGAGCTGCTGGGCAGGCCTGAACGTCCTCACCCTCGCAGGTCTGCCCCGCTCACCGTTGATGCCCCCAGCAGGTGGGACCGGCCGTAGGCAGCCGCTGGCTGCAGTGCTGCTGGCCGGTTCCCAGCCCGCGGCAGAAGGAGTCGAGGGTGCTGGTGGCAGAGGCGGCAGCTTGCAGCAGCTGCTGGCGTGTCTTGCTGGCCGAGCGGCGGTGGCATGCCCGGCTGTCCCTGCCTGCCTGGGCAGCCCACGGTGACGAGTGCTGTTCCTCAGGGGTCAGTACGGGGACCAGTGCTGTTTAACGTCTTTGTCAGTGACATGGACAGTGGGATTGAGTGCACCCTCAGCAAGTTTGCTGACGACACCAGGCTGTGTGGCACGGTCGACACACTGGAGAGAAGGGACGCCATCCAGAGGGACCTGGACAGGCTCGAGAGGTGGGCCTGTGTGAACGTCATGAAGTTCAGCCAGGCCAAGTGCAAGAGCCTGCACCTGGGTCATGGCAATGCCAGGCACACCTACAGGTTGGGCGGAGAATGGCTTGAGAGCAGCCCTGAGGAGAGGGACTTGGGGGTGCTGGTGGACAAGAAGCTCAACATGAGCAGGCAATGCGCGCTTGCAACCCTGAAAGCCAACGCATCCTGGGCTGCATCGAAAGAAGCGTGGCCAGCAGGTCGAGGGAGGTGATTCTGCCCCTCTGCTCCGCTCTGGTGAGACCCCACCTGGAGTACTGCGTCCAGCTCTGGAGTCCTCAGCACAAGAAGGACGTGGACTTGCTGGAAGGGGTCCAGCGGAGGGCCACGAAGATGATCAGAGGGCTGGAGCGCGGGATGTTCATCCTGGAGAAGAGAAGGCTCCGGGGCGACCTTAGAGCAGCCTTCCAGTCCCTAAAGGGGGCCTAGAGGAAGGATGGGGAGGGACTCTTTATCAGGGAGTGTAATGATAGGGCACGGGGTAACGGCTTCAAACTGAAAGAGGGCAGATTTAGATTGGATATCAGGAAGAATTTCTGTATTGTAAGGGTGGTGAGGCGCTGGAACAGGTTGCCCAGGGAAGCTGTCAGTGCCCCATCCCTGGAGGTGTTCAAGGCCAGGCTGGATGAGGCTTTGAGCAGCCTGGTCTAGTGGGAGGTGTCCCTGCCGAGAGCCTGGGTGCTTTGGGCCAGGTTGTGCTGGATGACAGCCATAGCACTGACCACAGCCTTTGTCACCATGCACAGGGCCATGTCCTGCAGAGCCTCGTAGGCTGTGGGGCTGCACGGGGCAGGTGCCTGGCTCTCTGCCTGTGCTGCTGGGGCAAAGTGCGGAGCGCCAGCTTCTGCCAGAGGGATTTCAGGCACTGAAGCAGCCGCTTCATCGTAGTGGTCTTCCGACGTGGGAGAAGCCATGTTTTCTCCATGCTCACGTGCCAAAGGGATGAGAGGGGCTGCGCTGGCCTCTCCCCGAGGCTCTGCAGCCGAGGCAGACTCGCTGTCCTGTGGTGCTGCAGGTGGTGTTGCTGCTGTTGCTGCAGCCTTGCGTTTTGCCAGTTTTTCCTGGCTCACAAGCACAGAATTGATGAGAGCCTCTCTCACCATGCTCAGGGCTGTGTCCTGCAGAGCCTCGTACTTGTACTCTGGGGGGGTGTATGGGGCAGGTGCCTGCAAGCGCTGGCTCACAGGCACAGAATTGATGAGAGCCTGTCTCACCATGCTCAGGATTGTGTCCTCTAAAGCCTCGTCCTTATAGTCTGGGGGGGTGTATGGGGCAGGTGCCCAGCTCTCTACTTCTGCTGCAGGGGCCTGCTCGCTGAGGATGGGAGAAGCGGTTGCCTTTGCCTCCTCTTCTGCCATGGGAGCCAGAGGCGTGCGGTGCCCCTCTTGCTCAGGAGTTCCGGCCAGGGCACAAGCTGCCGGCTCAGCATCCGTGGGACCAGCCAGGGCAGGAGACGCGCTCTGCAGGTCTCCAGCTATGTCTCCTGCCACCCCTGTGCCCAGGCGGCTGGGCCGGCCGGACTCCTCCTGGGGACCAGCGTGGGTGTCCTGGAAGAGCTCCGGGACGGAGGCGTTGACCCAGATGGTGTGGATGCTGATGTCTTCCCCTTGGGACAGCTCCTTGTCACTGCTGTCTTTGCACTTCTCCTGCTCCTCGGCCAAGGCCCCTGGCTTTTCCTCCGGGCTGTCCTGCTGCCACTGCAGGGTGGCATTGCTGAGTTGGGCCAGGCTGCGCCTGGTGCGGGCCAGGCAGCTCCTCTCCAGCTCCTCCAGGGACTCTGTCTTGATGGACAGGATGGCTGGATCCTCTGCAAAAGCCTTGCCTCCATTGGCCGCTAACACCTTGTCTGATGTTGGTGTCATGGCCTCAGCCCTTCCCCGTGGTGCTGCTGGCTGCTGGCTGGGTCCCCCGCTTCCAAGGAAAACCTTGGCCAGGACCTCACTCGTGAGGCACCGGGCTGTGTCCTTTATAGCTCCTCTGTAGGCTGGAGGGAGCTGGCCTTGCTGCTGTTGGCTGCCAACACCTTGTCTGTTCTTTCAGTCATGGCCGCAGCCTTGCAATGTGCACGGTCCCGCGGTGCTGCTGGCTGCTGGCTGGGTCCATGGCTGGCAGGGAAAACTTTGCACAGGACCTTGTTTGTGATGTCCCGGGCGGCGTCCTTCCCTGCTGCGCTGTAGGCTGGAGGGAGCTGCTGGGCAGGCCTGAAGCTCCTCACCCTCGAATGTCTGCCCCGCTCACCGTTGATGCCCCGAGCAGGTGGGACTGGCCGTAGGCAGCCGCTGGCTGCGGTGCTGCTGGCCATTTGCCAGCCCGCGGCAGGAGAGGTCGAGGGTGCTGGTGTGTCCTGCAGAACCTTGTCCTCATATTCTCGGGGTGTGTATGGGGCAGGTGCCTGCCTCTCTGCCTCTGCTGCAGGGGCCTGCTCACTGAAGATGGGAGAAGTAGGTGGATCTTGCTGTGCTGCTTGTCCTTGGTGTCCTGGCCCCGCGTGCCTGCCCAGGGAAGCTGGTGCAGGGGCCCTGCTGGCAGCACCAGTGACCCCCTGTGCCCCCCTCAGTGTGGGACAAGCCGCGGGGGCCTTGCTGCTGTTGGCTGCCAACACCTTGTCTGTTCTTTCAGTCATGGCCGCAGCCTTGCAATGTGCACGGTCCCGCGGTGCTGCTGGCTGCTGGCTGGGTCCATGGCTTGCAGTGAAAACTTTGCACAGGACCTTGTTTGTGATGTCCCGGGCGGCGTCCTTCTCTGCTCCTCTGTAGGCTGGAGGGAGCTGCTGGGCAGGCCTGAACGTCCTCACCCTCGCAGGTCTGCCCCGCTCACCGTTGATGCCCCCAGCAGGTGGGACCGGCCGTAGGCAGCCGCTGGCTGCAGTGCTGCTGGCCGGTTCCCAGCCCGCGGCAGAAGGAGTCGAGGGTGCTGGTGGCAGAGGCGGCAGCTTGCAGCAGCTGCTGGCGTGTCTTGCTGGCCGAGCGGCGGTGGCATGCCCGGCTGTCCCTGCCTGCCTGGGCAGCCCACGGTGACGAGTGGTGTTCCTCAGGGGTCAGTACGGGGACCAGTGCTGTTTAACGTCTTTGTCAGTGACATGGACAGTGGGATTGAGTGCACCCTCAGCAAGTTTGCTGACGACACCAGGCTGTGTGGCACGGTCGACACACTGGAGAGAAGGGACGCCATCCAGAGGGACCTGGACAGGCTCGAGAGGTGGGCCTGTGTGAACGTCATGAAGTTCAGCCAGGCCAAGTGCAAGAGCCTGCACCTGGGTCATGGCAATGCCAGGCACACCTACAGGTTGGGCGGAGAATGGCTTGAGAGCAGCCCTGAGGAGAGGGACTTGGGGGTGCTGGTGGACAAGAAGCTCAACATGAGCAGGCAATGCGCGCTTGCAACCCTGAAAGCCAACGCATCCTGGGCTGCATCGAAAGAAGCGTGGCCAGCAGGTCGAGGGAGGTGATTCTGCCCCTCTGCTCCGCTCTGGTGAGACCCCACCTGGAGTACTGCGTCCAGCTCTGGAGTCCTCAGCACAAGAAGGACGTGGACTTGCTGGAAGGGGTCCAGCGGAGGGCCACGAAGATGATCAGAGGGCTGGAGCGCGGGATGTTCATCCTGGAGAAGAGAAGGCTCCGGGGCGACCTTAGAGCAGCCTTCCAGTCCCTAAAGGGGGCCTAGAGGAAGGATGGGGAGGGACTCTTTATCAGGGAGTGTAATGATAGGGCACGGGGTAACGGCTTCAAACTGAAAGAGGGCAGATTTAGATTGGATATCAGGAAGAATTTCTGTATTGTAAGGGTGGTGAGGCGCTGGAACAGGTTGCCCAGGGAAGCTGTCAGTGCCCCATCCCTGGAGGTGTTCAAGGCCAGGCTGGATGAGGCTTTGAGCAGCCTGGTCTAGTGGGAGGTGTCCCTGCCGAGAGCCTGGGTGCTTTGGGCCAGGTTGTGCTGGATGACAGCCATAGCACTGACCACAGCCTTTGTCACCATGCACAGGGCCATGTCCTGCAGAGCCTCGTAGGCTGTGGGGCTGCACGGGGCAGGTGCCTGGCTCTCTGCCTGTGCTGCTGGGGCAAAGTGCGGAGCGCCAGCTTCTGCCAGAGGGATTTCAGGCACTGAAGCAGCCGCTTCATCGTAGTGGTCTTCCGACGTGGGAGAAGCCATGTTTTCTCCATGCTCACGTGCCAAAGGGATGAGAGGGGCTGCGCTGGCCTCTCCCCGAGGCTCTGCAGCCGAGGCAGACTCGCTGTCCTGTGGTGCTGCAGGTGGTGTTGCTGCTGTTGCTGCAGCCTTGCGTTTTGCCAGTTTTTCCTGGCTCACAAGCACAGAATTGATGAGAGCCTCTCTCACCATGCTCAGGGCTGTGTCCTGCAGAGCCTCGTACTTGTACTCTGGGGGGGTGTATGGGGCAGGTGCCTGCAAGCGCTGGCTCACAGGCACAGAATTGATGAGAGCCTGTCTCACCATGCTCAGGATTGTGTCCTCTAAAGCCTCGTCCTTATAGTCTGGGGGGGTGTATGGGGCAGGTGCCCAGCTCTCTACTTCTGCTGCAGGGGCCTGCTCGCTGAGGATGGGAGAAGCGGTTGCCTTTGCCTCCTCTTCTGCCATGGGAGCCAGAGGCGTGCGGTGCCCCTCTTGCTCAGGAGTTCCGGCCAGGGCACAAGCTGCCGGCTCAGCATCCGTGGGACCAGCCAGGGCAGGAGACGCGCTCTGCAGGTCTCCAGCTATGTCTCCTGCCACCCCTGTGCCCAGGCGGCTGGGCCGGCCGGACTCCTCCTGGGGACCAGCGTGGGTGTCCTGGAAGAGCTCCGGGACGGAGGCGTTGACCCAGATGGTGTGGATGCTGATGTCTTCCCCTTGGGACAGCTCCTTGTCACTGCTGTCTTTGCACTTCTCCTGCTCCTCGGCCAAGGCCCCTGGCTTTTCCTCCGGGCTGTCCTGCTGCCACTGCAGGGTGGCATTGCTGAGTTGGGCCAGGCTGCGCCTGGTGCGGGCCAGGCAGCTCCTCTCCAGCTCCTCCAGGGACTCTGTCTTGATGGACAGGATGGCTGGATCCTCTGCAAAAGCCTTGCCTCCATTGGCCGCTAACACCTTGTCTGATGTTGGTGTCATGGCCTCAGCCCTTCCCCGTGGTGCTGCTGGCTGCTGGCTGGGTCCCCCGCTTCCAAGGAAAACCTTGGCCAGGACCTCACTCGTGAGGCACCGGGCTGTGTCCTTTATAGCTCCTCTGTAGGCTGGAGGGAGCTGGCCTTGCTGCTGTTGGATGCCAACACCTTGTCTGTTCTTTCAGTCATGGCCGCAGCCTTGCAATGTGCACGGTCCCGCGGTGCTGCTGGCTGCTGGCTGGGTCCATGGCTGGCAGGGAAAACTTTGCACAGGACCTTGTTTGTGATGTCCCGGGCGGCGTCCTTCCCTGCTGCGCTGTAGGCTGGAGGGAGCTGCTGGGCAGGCCTGAAGCTCCTCACCCTCGAATGTCTGCCCCGCTCACCGTTGATGCCCCGAGCAGGTGGGACTGGCCGTAGGCAGCCGCTGGCTGCGGTGCTGCTGGCCATTTGCCAGCCCGCGGCAGGAGAGGTCGAGGGTGCTGGTGTGTCCTGCAGAACCTTGTCCTCATATTCTCGGGGTGTGTATGGGGCAGGTGCCTGCCTCTCTGCCTCTGCTGCAGGGGCCTGCTCACTGAAGATGGGAGAAGTAGGTGGATCTTGCTGTGCTGCTTGTCCTTGGTGTCCTGGCCCCGCGTGCCTGCCCAGGGAAGCTGGTGCAGGGGCCCTGCTGGCAGCACCAGTGACCCCCTGTGCCCCCCTCAGTGTGGGACAAGCCGCGGGGGCCTTGCTGCTGTTGGCTGCCAACACCTTGTCTGTTCTTTCAGTCATGGCCGCAGCCTTGCAATGTGCACGGTCCCGCGGTGCTGCTGGCTGCTGGCTGGGTCCATGGCTTGCAGTGAAAACTTTGCACAGGACCTTGTTTGTGATGTCCCGGGCGGCGTCCTTCTCTGCTCCTCTGTAGGCTGGAGGGAGCTGCTGGGCAGGCCTGAACGTCCTCACCCTCGCAGGTCTGCCCCGCTCACCGTTGATGCCCCCAGCAGGTGGGACTGGCCGTAGGCAGCCGCTGGCTGCAGTGCTGCTGGCCGGTTCCCAGCCCGCGGCAGAAGGAGTCGAGGGTGCTGGTGGCAGAGGCGGCAGCTTGCAGCAGCTGCTGGCGTGTCTTGCTGGCCGAGCGGCGGTGGCATGCCCGGCTGTCCCTGCCTGCCTGGGCAGCCCACGGTGACGAGTGCTGTTCCTCAGGGGTCAGTACGGGGACCAGTGCTGTTTAACGTCTTTGTCAGTGACATGGACAGTGGGATTGAGTGCACCCTCAGCAAGTTTGCTGACGACACCAGGCTGTGTGGCATGGTCGACACACTGGAGAGAAGGGACGCCATCCAGAGGGACCTGGACAGGCTCGAGAGGTGGGCCTGTGTGAACGTCATGAAGTTCAGCCAGGCCAAGTGCAAGAGCCTGCACCTGGGTCATGGCAATGCCAGGCACACCTACAGGTTGGGCGGAGAATGGCTTGAGAGCAGCCCTGAGGAGAGGGACTTGGGGGTGCTGGTGGACAAGAAGCTCAACATGAGCAGGCAATGCGCGCTTGCAACCCTGAAAGCCAACGCATCCTGGGCTGCATCGAAAGAAGCGTGGCCAGCAGGTCGAGGGAGGTGATTCTGCCCCTCTGCTCCGCTCTGGTGAGACCCCACCTGGAGTACTGCGTCCAGCTCTGGAGTCCTCAGCACAAGAAGGACGTGGACTTGCTGGAAGGGGTCCAGCGGAGGGCCACGAAGATGATCAGAGGGCTGGAGCGCGGGATGTTCATCCTGGAGAAGAGAAGGCTCCGGGGCGACCTTAGAGCAGCCTTCCAGTCCCTAAAGGGGGCCTAGAGGAAGGATGGGGAGGGACTCTTTATCAGGGAGTGTAATGATAGGGCACGGGGTAACGGCTTCAAACTGAAAGAGGGCAGATTTAGATTGGATATCAGGAAGAATTTCTGTATTGTAAGGGTGGTGAGGCGCTGGAACAGGTTGCCCAGGGAAGCTGTCAGTGCCCCATCCCTGGAGGTGTTCAAGGCCAGGCTGGATGAGGCTTTGAGCAGCCTGGTCTAGTGGGAGGTGTCCCTGCCGAGAGCCTGGGTGCTTTGGGCCAGGTTGTGCTGGATGACAGCCATAGCACTGACCACAGCCTTTGTCACCATGCACAGGGCCATGTCCTGCAGAGCCTCGTAGGCTGTGGGGCTGCACGGGGCAGGTGCCTGGCTCTCTGCCTGTGCTGCTGGGGCAAAGTGCGGAGCGCCAGCTTCTGCCAGAGGGATTTCAGGCACTGAAGCAGCCGCTTCATCGTAGTGGTCTTCCGACGTGGGAGAAGCCATGTTTTCTCCATGCTCACGTGCCAAAGGGATGAGAGGGGCTGCGCTGGCCTCTCCCCGAGGCTCTGCAGCCGAGGCAGACTCGCTGTCCTGTGGTGCTGCAGGTGGTGTTGCTGCTGTTGCTGCAGCCTTGCGTTTTGCCAGTTTTTCCTGGCTCACAAGCACAGAATTGATGAGAGCCTCTCTCACCATGCTCAGGGCTGTGTCCTGCAGAGCCTCGTACTTGTACTCTGGGGGGGTGTATGGGGCAGGTGCCTGCAAGCGCTGGCTCACAGGCACAGAATTGATGAGAGCCTGTCTCACCATGCTCAGGATTGTGTCCTCTAAAGCCTCGTCCTTATAGTCTGGGGGGGTGTATGGGGCAGGTGCCCAGCTCTCTACTTCTGCTGCAGGGGCCTGCTCGCTGAGGATGGGAGAAGCGGTTGCCTTTGCCTCCTCTTCTGCCATGGGAGCCAGAGGCGTGCGGTGCCCCTCTTGCTCAGGAGTTCCGGCCAGGGCACAAGCTGCCGGCTCAGCATCCGTGGGACCAGCCAGGGCAGGAGACGCACTCTGCAGGTCTCCAGCTATGTCTCCTGCCACCCCTGTGCCCAGGCGGCTGGGCCGGCCGGACTCCTCCTGGGGACCAGCGTGGGTGTCCTGGAAGAGCTCCGGGACGGAGGCGTTGACCCAGATGGTGTGGATGCTGATGTCTTCCCCTTGGGACAGCTCCTTGTCACTGCTGTCTTTGCACTTCTCCTGCTCCTCGGCCAAGGCCCCTGGCTTTTCCTCCGGGCTGTCCTGCTGCCACTGCAGGGTGGCATTGCTGAGTTGGGCCAGGCTGCGCCTGGTGCGGGCCAGGCAGCTCCTCTCCAGCTCCTCCAGGGACTCTGTCTTGATGGACAGGATGGCTGGATCCTCTGCAAAAGCCTTGCCTCCATTGGCCGCTAACACCTTGTCTGATGTTGGTGTCATGGCCTCAGCCCTTCCCCGTGGTGCTGCTGGCTGCTGGCTGGGTCCCCCGCTTCCAAGGAAAACCTTGGCCAGGACCTCACTCGTGAGGCACCGGGCTGTGTCCTTTATAGCTCCTCTGTAGGCTGGAGGGAGCTGGCCTTGCTGCTGTTGGATGCCAACACCTTGTCTGTTCTTTCAGTCATGGCCGCAGCCTTGCAATGTGCACGGTCCCGCGGTGCTGCTGGCTGCTGGCTGGGTCCATGGCTGGCAGGGAAAACTTTGCACAGGACCTTGTTTGTGATGTCCCGGGCGGCGTCCTTCCCTGCTGCGCTGTAGGCTGGAGGGAGCTGCTGGGCAGGCCTGAACGTCCTCACCCTCGAATGTCTGCCCCGCTCACCGTTGATGCCCCGAGCAGGTGGGACTGGCCGTAGGCAGCCGCTGGCTGCGGTGCTGCTGGCCATTTGCCAGCCCGCGGCAGGAGAGGTCGAGGGTGCTGGTGTGTCCTGCAGAACCTTGTCCTCATATTCTCGGGGTGTGTATGGGGCAGGTGCCTGCCTCTCTGCCTCTGCTGCAGGGGCCTGCTCACTGAAGATGGGAGAAGTAGGTGGATCTTGCTGTGCTGCTTGTCCTTGGTGTCCTGGCCCCGCGTGCCTGCCCAGGGAAGCTGGTGCAGGGGCCCTGCTGGCAGCACCAGTGACCCCCTGTGCCCCTCTCAGTGTGGGACAAGCCGCGGGGGCCTTGCTGCTGTTGGCTGCCAACACCTTGTCTGTTCTTTCAGTCATGGCCGCAGCCTTGCAATGTGCACGGTCCCGCGGTGCTGCTGGCTGCTGGCTGGGTCCATGGCTTGCAGTGAAAACTTTGCACAGGACCTTGTTTGTGATGTCCCGGGCGGCGTCCTTCTCTGCTCCTCTGTAGGCTGGAGGGAGCTGCTGGGCAGGCCTGAACGTCCTCACCCTCGCAGGTCTGCCCCGCTCACCGTTGATGCCCCCAGCAGGTGGGACCGGCCGTAGGCAGCCGCTGGCTGCAGTGCTGCTGGCCGGTTCCCAGCCCGCGGCAGAAGGAGTCGAGGGTGCTGGTGGCAGAGGCGGCAGCTTGCAGCAGCTGCTGGCGTGTCTTGCTGGCCGAGCGGCGGTGGCATGCCCGGCTGTCCCTGCCTGCCTGGGCAGCCCACGGTGACGAGTGGTGTTCCTCAGGGGTCAGTACGGGGACCAGTGCTGTTTAACGTCTTTGTCAGTGACATGGACAGTGGGATTGAGTGCACCCTCAGCAAGTTTGCTGACGTCACCAGGCTGTGTGGCACGGTCGACACACTGGAGAGAAGGGACGCCATCCAGAGGGACCTGGACAGGCTCGAGAGGTGGGCCTGTGTGAACGTCATGAAGTTCAGCCAGGCCAAGTGCAAGAGCCTGCACCTGGGTCATGGCAATGCCAGGCACACCTACAGGTTGGGCGGAGAATGGCTTGAGAGCAGCCCTGAGGAGAGGGACTTGGGGGTGCTGGTGGACAAGAAGCTCAACATGAGCAGGCAATGCGCGCTTGCAACCCTGAAAGCCAACGCATCCTGGGCTGCATCGAAAGAAGCGTGGCCAGCAGGTCGAGGGAGGTGATTCTGCCCCTCTGCTCCGCTCTGGTGAGACCCCACCTGGAGTACTGCGTCCAGCTCTGGAGTCCTCAGCACAAGAAGGACGTGGACTTGCTGGAAGGGGTCCAGCGGAGGGCCACGAAGATGATCAGAGGGCTGGAGCGCGGGATGTTCATCCTGGAGAAGAGAAGGCTCCGGGGCGACCTTAGAGCAGCCTTCCAGTCCCTAAAGGGGGCCTAGAGGAAGGATGGGGAGGGACTCTTTATCAGGGAGTGTAATGATAGGGCACGGGGTAACGGCTTCAAACTGAAAGAGGGCAGATTTAGATTGGATATCAGGAAGAATTTCTGTATTGTAAGGGTGGTGAGGCGCTGGAACAGGTTGCCCAGGGAAGCTGTCAGTGCCCCATCCCTGGAGGTGTTCAAGGCCAGGCTGGATGAGGCTTTGAGCAGCCTGGTCTAGTGGGAGGTGTCCCTGCCGAGAGCCTGGGTGCTTTGGGCCAGGTTGTGCTGGATGACAGCCATAGCACTGACCACAGCCTTTGTCACCATGCACAGGGCCATGTCCTGCAGAGCCTCGTAGGCTGTGGGGCTGCACGGGGCAGGTGCCTGGCTCTCTGCCTGTGCTGCTGGGGCAAAGTGCGGAGCGCCAGCTTCTGCCAGAGGGATTTCAGGCACTGAAGCAGCCGCTTCATCGTAGTGGTCTTCCGACGTGGGAGAAGCCATGTTTTCTCCATGCTCACGTGCCAAAGGGATGAGAGGGGCTGCGCTGGCCTCTCCCCGAGGCTCTGCAGCCGAGGCAGACTCGCTGTCCTGTGGTGCTGCAGGTGGTGTTGCTGCTGTTGCTGCAGCCTTGCGTTTTGCCAGTTTTTCCTGGCTCACAAGCACAGAATTGATGAGAGCCTCTCTCACCATGCTCAGGGCTGTGTCCTGCAGAGCCTCGTACTTGTACTCTGGGGGGGTGTATGGGGCAGGTGCCTGCAAGCGCTGGCTCACAGGCACAGAATTGATGAGAGCCTCTCTCACCATGCTCAGGATTGTGTCCTCTAAAGCCTCGTCCTTATAGTCTGGGGGGGTGTATGGGGCAGGTGCCCAGCTCTCTACTTCTGCTGCAGGGGCCTGCTCGCTGAGGATGGGAGAAGCGGTTGCCTTTGCCTCGTCTTCTGCCATGGGAGCCAGAGGTGTGTGGTGCCCCTCTTGCTCAGGAGTTCCAGCCAGGGCACAAGCTGCCGGCTCAGCATCCGTGGGACCAGCCAGGGCAGGAGACGCGCTCTGCAGGTCTCCAGCTATGTCTCCTGCCTCCCCTGTGCCCAGGCGGCTGGGCCGGCCGGACTCCTCCTGGGGACCAGCGTGGGTGTCCTGGAAGAGCTCCGGGACGGAGGCGTTGACCCAGATGGTGTGGATGCTGATGTCTTCCCCTTGGGACAGCTCCTTGTCACTGCTGTCTTTGCACTTCTCCTGCTCCTCGGCCAAGGCCCCTGGCTTTTCCTCCGGGCTGTCCTGCTGCCACTGCAGGGTGGCATTGCTGAGTTGGGCCAGGCTGCGCCTGGTGCGGGCCAGGCAGCTCCTCTCCAGCTCCTCCAGGGACTCTGTCTTGATGGACAGGATGGCTGGATCCTCTGCAAAAGCCTTGCCTCCATTGGCCGCTAACACCTTGTCTGATGTTGGTGTCATGGCCTCAGCCCTTCCCCGTGGTGCTGCTGGCTGCTGGCTGGGTCCCCCGCTTCCAAGGAAAACCTTGGCCAGGACCTCACTCGTGAGGCACCGGGCTGTGTCCTTTATAGCTCCTCTGTAGGCTGGAGGGAGCTGGCCTTGCTGCTGTTGGCTGCCAACACCTTGTCTGTTCTTTCAGTCATGGCCGCAGCCTTGCAATGTGCACGGTCCCGCGGTGCTGCTGGCTGCTGGCTGGGTCCATGGCTGGCAGGGAAAACTTTGCACAGGACCTTGTTTGTGATGTCCCGGGCGGCGTCCTTCCCTGCTGCGCTGTAGGCTGGAGGGAGCTGCTGGGCAGGCCTGAAGCTCCTCACCCTCGAATGTCTGCCCCGCTCACCGTTGATGCCCCGAGCAGGTGGGACTGGCCGTAGGCAGCCGCTGGCTGCGGTGCTGCTGGCCATTTGCCAGCCCGCGGCAGGAGAGGTCGAGGGTGCTGGTGTGTCCTGCAGAACCTTGTCCTCATATTCTCGGGGTGTGTATGGGGCAGGTGCCTGCCTCTCTGCCTCTGCTGCAGGGGCCTGCTCACTGAAGATGGGAGAAGTAGGTGGATCTTGCTGTGCTGCTTGTCCTTGGTGTCCTGGCCCCGCGTGCCTGCCCAGGGAAGCTGGTGCAGGGGCCCTGCTGGCAGCACCAGTGACCCCCTGTGCCCCTCTCAGTGTGGGACAAGCCGCGGGGGCCTTGCTGCTGTTGGCTGCCAACACCTTGTCTGTTCTTTCAGTCATGGCCGCAGCCTTGCAATGTGCACGGTCCCGCGGTGCTGCTGGCTGCTGGCTGGGTCCATGGCTTGCAGTGAAAACTTTGCACAGGACCTTGTTTGTGATGTCCCGGGCGGCGTCCTTCTCTGCTCCTCTGTAGGCTGGAGGGAGCTGCTGGGCAGGCCTGAACGTCCTCACCCTCGCAGGTCTGCCCCGCTCACCGTTGATGCCCCCAGCAGGTGGGACCGGCCGTAGGCAGCCGCTGGCTGCAGTGCTGCTGGCCGGTTCCCAGCCCGCGGCAGAAGGAGTCGAGGGTGCTGGTGGCAGAGGCGGCAGCTTGCAGCAGCTGCTGGCGTGTCTTGCTGGCCGAGCGGCGGTGGCATGCCCGGCTGTCCCTGCCTGCCTGGGCAGCCCACGGTGACGAGTGGTGTTCCTCAGGGGTCAGTACGGGGACCAGTGCTGTTTAACGTCTTTGTCAGTGACATGGACAGTGGGATTGAGTGCACCCTCAGCAAGTTTGCTGACGTCACCAGGCTGTGTGGCACGGTCGACACACTGGAGAGAAGGGACGCCATCCAGAGGGACCTGGACAGGCTCGAGAGGTGGGCCTGTGTGAACGTCATGAAGTTCAGCCAGGCCAAGTGCAAGAGCCTGCACCTGGGTCATGGCAATGCCAGGCACACCTACAGGTTGGGCGGAGAATGGCTTGAGAGCAGCCCTGAGGAGAGGGACTTGGGGGTGCTGGTGGACAAGAAGCTCAACATGAGCAGGCAATGCGCGCTTGCAACCCTGAAAGCCAACGCATCCTGGGCTGCATCGAAAGAAGCGTGGCCAGCAGGTCGAGGGAGGTGATTCTGCCCCTCTGCTCCGCTCTGGTGAGACCCCACCTGGAGTACTGCGTCCAGCTCTGGAGTCCTCAGCACAAGAAGGACGTGGACTTGCTGGAAGGGGTCCAGCGGAGGGCCACGAAGATGATCAGAGGGCTGGAGCGCGGGATGTTCATCCTGGAGAAGAGAAGGCTCCGGGGCGACCTTAGAGCAGCCTTCCAGTCCCTAAAGGGGGCCTAGAGGAAGGATGGGGAGGGACTCTTTATCAGGGAGTGTAATGATAGGGCACGGGGTAACGGCTTCAAACTGAAAGAGGGCAGATTTAGATTGGATATCAGGAAGAATTTCTGTATTGTAAGGGTGGTGAGGCGCTGGAACAGGTTGCCCAGGGAAGCTGTCAGTGCCCCATCCCTGGAGGTGTTCAAGGCCAGGCTGGATGAGGCTTTGAGCAGCCTGGTCTAGTGGGAGGTGTCCCTGCCGAGAGCCTGGGTGCTTTGGGCCAGGTTGTGCTGGATGACAGCCATAGCACTGACCACAGCCTTTGTCACCATGCACAGGGCCATGTCCTGCAGAGCCTCGTAGGCTGTGGGGCTGCACGGGGCAGGTGCCTGGCTCTCTGCCTGTGCTGCTGGGGCAAAGTGCGGAGCGCCAGCTTCTGCCAGAGGGATTTCAGGCACTGAAGCAGCCGCTTCATCGTAGTGGTCTTCCGACGTGGGAGAAGCCATGTTTTCTCCATGCTCACGTGCCAAAGGGATGAGAGGGGCTGCGCTGGCCTCTCCCCGAGGCTCTGCAGCCGAGGCAGACTCGCTGTCCTGTGGTGCTGCAGGTGGTGTTGCTGCTGTTGCTGCAGCCTTGCGTTTTGCCAGTTTTTCCTGGCTCACAAGCACAGAATTGATGAGAGCCTCTCTCACCATGCTCAGGGCTGTGTCCTGCAGAGCCTCGTACTTGTACTCTGGGGGGGGTGTATGGGGCAGGTGCCTGCAAGCGCTGGCTCACAGGCACAGAATTGATGAGAGCCTCTCTCACCATGCTCAGGATTGTGTCCTCTAAAGCCTCGTACTTGTACTCTGGGGGGGTGTATGGGGCAGGTGCCCAGCTCTCTACTTCTGCTGCAGGGGCCTGCTCGCTGAGGATGGGAGAAGCGGTTGCCTTTGCCTCGTCTTCTGCCATGGGAGCCAGAGGTGTGCGGTGCCCCTCTTGCTCAGGAGTTCCGGCCAGGGCACAAGCTGCCGGCTCAGCATCCGTGGGACCAGCCAGGGCAGGAGACGCGCTCTGCAGGTCTCCAGCTATGTCTCCTGCCTCCCCTGTGCCCAGGCGGCTGGGCCGGCCGGACTCCTCCTGGGGACCAGCGTGGGTGTCCTGGAAGAGCTCCGGGACGGAGGCGTTGACCCAGATGGTGTGGATGCTGATGTCTTCCCCTTGGGACAGCTCCTTGTCACTGCTGTCTTTGCACTTCTCCTGCTCCTCGGCCAAGGCCCCTGGCTTTTCCTCCGGGCTGTCCTGCTGCCACTGCAGGGTGGCATTGCTGAGTTGGGCCAGGCTGCGCCTGGTGCGGGCCAGGCAGCTCCTCTCCAGCCCCTCCAGGGACTCTGTCTTGATGGACAGGATGGCTGGATCCTCTGCAAAAGCCTTGCCTCCATTGGCCGCTAACACCTTGTCTGATGTTGGTGTCATGGCCTCAGCCCTTCCCCGTGGTGCTGCTGGCTGCTGGCTGGGTCCCCCGCTTCCAAGGAAAACCTTGGCCAGGACCTCACTCGTGAGGCACCGGGCTGTGTCCTTTATAGCTCCTCTGTAGGCTGGAGGGAGCTGGCCTTGCTGCTGTTGGATGCCAACACCTTGTCTGTTCTTTCAGTCATGGCCGCAGCCTTGCAATGTGCACGGTCCCGCGGTGCTGCTGGCTGCTGGCTGGGTCCATGGCTGGCAGGGAAAACTTTGCACAGGACCTTGTTTGTGATGTCCCGGGCGGCGTCCTTCCCTGCTGCGCTGTAGGCTGGAGGGAGCTGCTGGGCAGGCCTGAAGCTCCTCACCCTCGAATGTCTGCCCCGCTCACCGTTGATGCCCCGAGCAGGTGGGACTGGCCGTAGGCAGCCGCTGGCTGCGGTGCTGCTGGCCATTTGCCAGCCCGCGGCAGGAGAGGTCGAGGGTGCTGGTGTGTCCTGCAGAACCTTGTCCTCATATTCTCGGGGTGTGTATGGGGCAGGTGCCTGCCTCTCTGCCTCTGCTGCAGGGGCCTGCTCACTGAAGATGGGAGAAGTAGGTGGATCTTGCTGTGCTGCTTGTCCTTGGTGTCCTGGCCCCGCGTGCCTGCCCAGGGAAGCTGGTGCAGGGGCCCTGCTGGCAGCACCAGTGACCCCCTGTGCCCCTCTCAGTGTGGGACAAGCCGCGGGGGCCTTGCTGCTGTTGGCTGCCAACACCTTGTCTGTTCTTTCAGTCATGGCCGCAGCCTTGCAATGTGCACGGTCCCGCGGTGCTGCTGGCTGCTGGCTGGGTCCATGGCTTGCAGTGAAAACTTTGCACAGGACCTTGTTTGTGATGTCCCGGGCGGCGTCCTTCTCTGCTCCTCTGTAGGCTGGAGGGAGCTGCTGGGCAGGCCTGAACGTCCTCACCCTCGCAGGTCTGCCCCGCTCACCGTTGATGCCCCCAGCAGGTGGGACCGGCCGTAGGCAGCCGCTGGCTGCAGTGCTGCTGGCCGGTTCCCAGCCCGCGGCAGAAGGAGTCGAGGGTGCTGGTGGCAGAGGCGGCAGCTTGCAGCAGCTGCTGGCGTGTCTTGCTGGCCGAGCGGCGGTGGCATGCCCGGCTGTCCCTGCCTGCCTGGGCAGCCCACGGTGACGAGTGCTGTTCCTCAGGGGTCAGTACGGGGACCAGTGCTGTTTAACGTCTTTGTCAGTGACATGGACAGTGGGATTGAGTGCACCCTCAGCAAGTTTGCTGACGACACCAGGCTGTGTGGCACGGTCGACACACTGGAGAGAAGGGACGCCATCCAGAGGGACCTGGACAGGCTCGAGAGGTGGGCCTGTGTGAACGTCATGAAGTTCAGCCAGGCCAAGTGCAAGAGCCTGCACCTGGGTCATGGCAATGCCAGGCACACCTACAGGTTGGGCGGAGAATGGCTTGAGAGCAGCCCTGAGGAGAGGGACTTGGGGGTGCTGGTGGACAAGAAGCTCAACATGAGCAGGCAATGCGCGCTTGCAACCCTGAAAGCCAACGCATCCTGGGCTGCATCGAAAGAAGCGTGGCCAGCAGGTCGAGGGAGGTGATTCTGCCCCTCTGCTCCGCTCTGGTGAGACCCCACCTGGAGTACTGCGTCCAGCTCTGGAGTCCTCAGCACAAGAAGAACGTGGACTTGCTGGAAGGGGTCCAGCGGAGGGCCACGAAGATGATCAGAGGGCTGGAGCGCGGGATGTTCATCCTGGAGAAGAGAAGGCTCCGGGGCGACCTTAGAGCAGCCTTCCAGTCCCTAAAGGGGGCCTAGAGGAAGGATGGGGAGGGACTCTTTATCAGGGAGTGTAATGATAGGGCACGGGGTAACGGCTTCAAACTGAAAGAGGGCAGATTTAGATTGGATATCAGGAAGAATTTCTGTATTGTAAGGGTGGTGAGGCGCTGGAACAGGTTGCCCAGGGAAGCTGTCAGTGCCCCATCCCTGGAGGTGTTCAAGGCCAGGCTGGATGAGGCTTTGAGCAGCCTGGTCTAGTGGGAGGTGTCCCTGCCGAGAGCCTGGGTGCTTTGGGCCAGGTTGTGCTGGATGACAGCCATAGCACTGACCACAGCCTTTGTCACCATGCACAGGGCCATGTCCTGCAGAGCCTCGTAGGCTGTGGGGCTGCGCGGGGCAGGTGCCTGGCTCTCTGCCTGTGCTGCTGGGGCAAAGTGCGGAGCGCCAGCTTCTGCCAGAGGGATTTCAGGCACTGAAGCAGCCGCTTCATCGTAGTGGTCTTCCGACGTGGGAGAAGCCATGTTTTCTCCATGCTCACGTGCCAAAGGGATGAGAGGGGCTGCGCTGGCCTCTCCCCGAGGCTCTGCAGCCGAGGCAGACTCGCTGTCCTGTGGTGCTGCAGGTGGTGTTGCTGCTGTTGCTGCAGCCTTGCGTTTTGCCAGTTTTTCCTGGCTCACAAGCACAGAATTGATGAGAGCCTCTCTCACCATGCTCAGGGCTGTGTCCTGCAGAGCCTCGTACTTGTACTCTGGGGGGGTGTATGGGGCAGGTGCCTGCAAGCGCTGGCTCACAGGCACAGAATTGATGAGAGCCTGTCTCACCATGCTCAGGATTGTGTCCTCTAAAGCCTCGTCCTTATAGTCTGGGGGGGTGTATGGGGCAGGTGCCCAGCTCTCTACTTCTGCTGCAGGGGCCTGCTCGCTGAGGATGGGAGAAGCGGTTGCCTTTGCCTCCTCTTCTGCCATGGGAGCCAGAGGCGTGCGGTGCCCCTCTTGCTCAGGAGTTCCGGCCAGGGCACAAGCTGCCGGCTCAGCATCCGTGGGACCAGCCAGGGCAGGAGACGCGCTCTGCAGGTCTCCAGCTATGTCTCCTGCCACCCCTGTGCCCAGGCGGCTGGGCCGGCCGGACTCCTCCTGGGGACCAGCGTGGGTGTCCTGGAAGAGCTCCGGGACGGAGGCGTTGACCCAGATGGTGTGGATGCTGATGTCTTCCCCTTGGGACAGCTCCTTGTCACTGCTGTCTTTGCACTTCTCCTGCTCCTCGGCCAAGGCCCCTGGCTTTTCCTCCGGGCTGTCCTGCTGCCACTGCAGGGTGGCATTGCTGAGTTGGGCCAGGCTGCGCCTGGTGCGGGCCAGGCAGCTCCTCTCCAGCTCCTCCAGGGACTCTGTCTTGATGGACAGGATGGCTGGATCCTCTGCAAAAGCCTTGCCTCCATTGGCCGCTAACACCTTGTCTGATGTTGGTGTCATGGCCTCAGCCCTTCCCCGTGGTGCTGCTGGCTGCTGGCTGGGTCCCCCGCTTCCAAGGAAAACCTTGGCCAGGACCTCACTCGTGAGGCACCGGGCTGTGTCCTTTATAGCTCCTCTGTAGGCTGGAGGGAGCTGGCCTTGCTGCTGTTGGATGCCAACACCTTGTCTGTTCTTTCAGTCATGGCCGCAGCCTTGCAATGTGCACGGTCCCGCGGTGCTGCTGGCTGCTGGCTGGGTCCATGGCTGGCAGGGAAAACTTTGCACAGGACCTTGTTTGTGATGTCCCGGGCGGCGTCCTTCCCTGCTGCGCTGTAGGCTGGAGGGAGCTGCTGGGCAGGCCTGAAGCTCCTCACCCTCGAATGTCTGCCCCGCTCACCGTTGATGCCCCGAGCAGGTGGGACTGGCCGTAGGCAGCCGCTGGCTGCGGTGCTGCTGGCCATTTGCCAGCCCGCGGCAGGAGAGGTCGAGGGTGCTGGTGTGTCCTGCAGAACCTTGTCCTCATATTCTCGGGGTGTGTATGGGGCAGGTGCCTGCCTCTCTGCCTCTGCTGCAGGGGCCTGCTCACTGAAGATGGGAGAAGTAGGTGGATCTTGCTGTGCTGCTTGTCCTTGGTGTCCTGGCCCCGCGTGCCTGCCCAGGGAAGCTGGTGCAGGGGCCCTGCTGGCAGCACCAGTGACCCCCTGTGCCCCCCTCAGTGTGGGACAAGCCGCGGGGGCCTTGCTGCTGTTGGCTGCCAACACCTTGTCTGTTCTTTCAGTCATGGCCGCAGCCTTGCAATGTGCACGGTCCCGCGGTGCTGCTGGCTGCTGGCTGGGTCCATGGCTTGCAGTGAAAACTTTGCACAGGACCTTGTTTGTGATGTCCCGGGCGGCGTCCTTCTCTGCTCCTCTGTAGGCTGGAGGGAGCTGCTGGGCAGGCCTGAACGTCCTCACCCTCGCAGGTCTGCCCCGCTCACCGTTGATGCCCCCAGCAGGTGGGACTGGCCGTAGGCAGCCGCTGGCTGCAGTGCTGCTGGCCGGTTCCCAGCCCGCGGCAGAAGGAGTCGAGGGTGCTGGTGGCAGAGGCGGCAGCTTGCAGCAGCTGCTGGCGTGTCTTGCTGGCCGAGCGGCGGTGGCATGCCCGGCTGTCCCTGCCTGCCTGGGCAGCCCACGGTGACGAGTGCTGTTCCTCAGGGGTCAGTACGGGGACCAGTGCTGTTTAACGTCTTTGTCAGTGACATGGACAGTGGGATTGAGTGCACCCTCAGCAAGTTTGCTGACGACACCAGGCTGTGTGGCACGGTCGACACACTGGAGAGAAGGGACGCCATCCAGAGGGACCTGGACAGGCTCGAGAGGTGGGCCTGTGTGAACGTCATGAAGTTCAGCCAGGCCAAGTGCAAGAGCCTGCACCTGGGTCATGGCAATGCCAGGCACACCTACAGGTTGGGCGGAGAATGGCTTGAGAGCAGCCCTGAGGAGAGGGACTTGGGGGTGCTGGTGGACAAGAAGCTCAACATGAGCAGGCAATGCGCGCTTGCAACCCTGAAAGCCAACGCATCCTGGGCTGCATCGAAAGAAGCGTGGCCAGCAGGTCGAGGGAGGTGATTCTGCCCCTCTGCTCCGCTCTGGTGAGACCCCACCTGGAGTACTGCGTCCAGCTCTGGAGTCCTCAGCACAAGAAGGACGTGGACTTGCTGGAAGGGGTCCAGCGGAGGGCCACGAAGATGATCAGAGGGCTGGAGCGCCTATGCTATGAGGACAGGCTGAGAGAGCTGGGGATGTTCATCCTGGAGAAGAGAAGGCTCCGGGGCGACCTTAGAGCAGCCTTCCAGTCCCTAAAGGGGGCCTAGAGGAAGGATGGGGAGGGACTCTTTATCAGGGAGTGTAATGATAGGGCACGGGGTAACGGCTTCAAACTGAAAGAGGGCAGATTTAGATTGGATATCAGGAAGAATTTCTGTATTGTAAGGGTGGTGAGGCGCTGGAACAGGTTGCCCAGGGAAGCTGTCAGTGCCCCATCCCTGGAGGTGTTCAAGGCCAGGCTGGATGAGGCTTTGAGCAGCCTGGTCTAGTGGGAGGTGTCCCTGCCGAGAGCCTGGGTGCTTTGGGCCAGGTTGTGCTGGATGACAGCCATAGCACTGACCACAGCCTTTGTCACCATGCACAGGGCCATGTCCTGCAGAGCCTCGTAGGCTGTGGGGCTGCGCGGGGCAGGTGCCTGGCTCTCTGCCTGTGCTGCTGGGGCAAAGTGCGGAGCGCCAGCTTCTGCCAGAGGGATTTCAGGCACTGAAGCAGCCGCTTCATCGTAGTGGTCTTCCGACGTGGGAGAAGCCATGTTTTCTCCATGCTCACGTGCCAAAGGGATGAGAGGGGCTGCGCTGGCCTCTCCCCGAGGCTCTGCAGCCGAGGCAGACTCGCTGTCCTGTGGTGCTGCAGGTGGTGTTGCTGCTGTTGCTGCAGCCTTGCGTTTTGCCAGTTTTTCCTGGCTCACAAGGACAGAATTGATGAGAGCCTCTCTCACCATGCTCAGGGCTGTGTCCTCTAAAGCCTCGTACTTGTACTCTGGGGGGGTGTATGGGGCAGGTGCCTGCAAGCGCTGGCTCACAGGCACAGAATTGATGAGAGCCTCTCTCACCATGCTCAGGATTGTGTCCTCTAAAGCCTCGTACTTGTACTCTGGGGGGGTGTATGGGGCAGGTGCCCAGCTCTCTACTTCTGCTGCAGGGGCCTGCTCGCTGAGGATGGGAGAAGCGGTTGCCTTTGCCTCCTCTTCTGCCATGGGAGCCAGAGGCGTGCGGTGCCCCTCTTGCTCAGGAGTTCCGGCCAGGGCACAAGCTGCCGGCTCAGCATCCGTGGGACCAGCCAGGGCAGGAGACGCGCTCTGCAGGTCTCCAGCTATGTCTCCTGCCACCCCTGTGCCCAGGCGGCTGGGCCGGCCGGACTCCTCCTGGGGACCAGCGTGGGTGTCCTGGAAGAGCTCCGGGACGGAGGCGTTGACCCAGATGGTGTGGATGCTGATGTCTTCCCCTTGGGACAGCTCCTTGTCACTGCTGTCTTTGCACTTCTCCTGCTCCTCGGCCAAGGCCCCTGGCTTTTCCTCCGGGCTGTCCTGCTGCCACTGCAGGGTGGCATTGCTGAGTTGGGCCAGGCTGCGCCTGGTGCGGGCCAGGCAGCTCCTCTCCAGCTCCTCCAGGGACTCTGTCTTGATGGACAGGATGGCTGGATCCTCTGCAAAAGCCTTGCCTCCATTGGCCGCTAACACCTTGTCTGATGTTGGTGTCATGGCCTCAGCCCTTCCCCGTGGTGCTGCTGGCTGCTGGCTGGGTCCCCCGCTTCCAAGGAAAACCTTGGCCAGGACCTCACTCGTGAGGCACCGGGCTGTGTCCTTTATAGCTCCTCTGTAGGCTGGAGGGAGCTGGCCTTGCTGCTGTTGGCTGCCAACACCTTGTCTGTTCTTTCAGTCATGGCCGCAGCCTTGCAATGTGCACGGTCCCGCGGTGCTGCTGGCTGCTGGCTGGGTCCATGGCTTGCAGTGAAAACTTTGCACAGGACCTTGTTTGTGATGTCCCGGGCGGCGTCCTTCTCTGCTCCTCTGTAGGCTGGAGGGAGCTGCTGGGCAGGCCTGAACGTCCTCACCCTCGCAGGTCTGCCCCGCTCACCGTTGATGCCCCCAGCAGGTGGGACCGGCCGTAGGCAGCCGCTGGCTGCAGTGCTGCTGGCCGGTTCCCAGCCCGCGGCAGAAGGAGTCGAGGGTGCTGGTGGCAGAGGCGGCAGCTTGCAGCAGCTGCTGGCGTGTCTTGCTGGCCGAGCGGCGGTGGCATGCCCGGCTGTCCCTGCCTGCCTGGGCAGCCCACGGTGACGAGTGCTGTTCCTCAGGGGTCAGTACGGGGACCAGTGCTGTTTAACGTCTTTGTCAGTGACATGGACAGTGGGATTGAGTGCACCCTCAGCAAGTTTGCTGACGACACCAGGCTGTGTGGCACGGTCGACACACTGGAGAGAAGGGACGCCATCCAGAGGGACCTGGACAGGCTCGAGAGGTGGGCCTGTGTGAACGTCATGAAGTTCAGCCAGGCCAAGTGCAAGAGCCTGCACCTGGGTCATGGCAATGCCAGGCACACCTACAGGTTGGGCGGAGAATGGCTTGAGAGCAGCCCTGAGGAGAGGGACTTGGGGGTGCTGGTGGACAAGAAGCTCAACATGAGCAGGCAATGCGCGCTTGCAACCCTGAAAGCCAACGCATCCTGGGCTGCATCGAAAGAAGCGTGGCCAGCAGGTCGAGGGAGGTGATTCTGCCCCTCTGCTCCGCTCTGGTGAGACCCCACCTGGAGTACTGCGTCCAGCTCTGGAGTCCTCAGCACAAGAAGGACGTGGACTTGCTGGAAGGGGTCCAGCGGAGGGCCACGAAGATGATCAGAGGGCTGGAGCGCCTATGCTATGAGGACAGGCTGAGAGAGCTGGGGATGTTCATCCTGGAGAAGAGAAGGCTCCGGGGCGACCTTAGAGCAGCCTTCCAGTCCCTAAAGGGGGCCTAGAGGAAGGATGGGGAGGGACTCTTTATCAGGGAGTGTAATGATAGGGCACGGGGTAACGGCTTCAAACTGAAAGAGGGCAGATTTAGATTGGATATCAGGAAGAATTTCTGTATTGTAAGGGTGGTGAGGCGCTGGAACAGGTTGCCCAGGGAAGCTGTCAGTGCCCCATCCCTGGAGGTGTTCAAGGCCAGGCTGGATGAGGCTTTGAGCAGCCTGGTCTAGTGGGAGGTGTCCCTGCCGAGAGCCTGGGTGCTTTGGGCCAGGTTGTGCTGGATGACAGCCATAGCACTGACCACAGCCTTTGTCACCATGCACAGGGCCATGTCCTGCAGAGCCTCGTAGGCTGTGGGGCTGCGCGGGGCAGGTGCCTGGCTCTCTGCCTGTGCTGCTGGGGCAAAGTGCGGAGCGCCAGCTTCTGCCAGAGGGATTTCAGGCACTGAAGCAGCCGCTTCATCGTAGTGGTCTTCCGACGTGGGAGAAGCCATGTTTTCTCCATGCTCACGTGCCAAAGGGATGAGAGGGGCTGCGCTGGCCTCTCCCCGAGGCTCTGCAGCCGAGGCAGACTCGCTGTCCTGTGGTGCTGCAGGTGGTGTTGCTGCTGTTGCTGCAGCCTTGCGTTTTGCCAGTTTTTCCTGGCTCACAAGGACAGAATTGATGAGAGCCTCTCTCACCATGCTCAGGATTGTGTCCTCTAAAGCCTCGTACTTGTACTCTGGGGGGGTGTATGGGGCAGGTGCCCAGCTCTCTACTTCTGCTGCAGGGGCCTGCTCGCTGAGGATGGGAGAAGCGGTTGCCTTTGCCTCCTCTTCTGCCATGGGAGCCAGAGGCGTGCGGTGCCCCTCTTGCTCAGGAGTTCCGGCCAGGGCACAAGCTGCCGGCTCAGCATCCGTGGGACCAGCCAGGGCAGGAGACGCGCTCTGCAGGTCTCCAGCTATGTCTCCTGCCACCCCTGTGCCCAGGCGGCTGGGCCGGCCGGACTCCTCCTGGGGACCAGCGTGGGTGTCCTGGAAGAGCTCCGGGACGGAGGCGTTGACCCAGATGGTGTGGATGCTGATGTCTTCCCCTTGGGACAGCTCCTTGTCACTGCTGTCTTTGCACTTCTCCTGCTCCTCGGCCAAGGCCCCTGGCTTTTCCTCCGGGCTGTCCTGCTGCCACTGCAGGGTGGCATTGCTGAGTTGGGCCAGGCTGCGCCTGGTGCGGGCCAGGCAGCTCCTCTCCAGCTCCTCCAGGGACTCTGTCTTGATGGACAGGATGGCTGGATCCTCTGCAAAAGCCTTGCCTCCATTGGCCGCTAACACCTTGTCTGATGTTGGTGTCATGGCCTCAGCCCTTCCCCGTGGTGCTGCTGGCTGCTGGCTGGGTCCCCCGCTTCCAAGGAAAACCTTGGCCAGGACCTCACTCGTGAGGCACCGGGCTGTGTCCTTTATAGCTCCTCTGTAGGCTGGAGGGAGCTGGCCTTGCTGCTGTTGGCTGCCAACACCTTGTCTGTTCTTTCAGTCATGGCCGCAGCCTTGCAATGTGCACGGTCCCGCGGTGCTGCTGGCTGCTGGCTGGGTCCATGGCTTGCAGTGAAAACTTTGCACAGGACCTTGTTTGTGATGTCCCGGGCGGCGTCCTTCTCTGCTCCTCTGTAGGCTGGAGGGAGCTGCTGGGCAGGCCTGAACGTCCTCACCCTCGCAGGTCTGCCCCGCTCACCGTTGATGCCCCCAGCAGGTGGGACCGGCCGTAGGCAGCCGCTGGCTGCAGTGCTGCTGGCCGGTTCCCAGCCCGCGGCAGAAGGAGTCGAGGGTGCTGGTGGCAGAGGCGGCAGCTTGCAGCAGCTGCTGGCGTGTCTTGCTGGCCGAGCGGCGGTGGCATGCCCGGCTGTCCCTGCCTGCCTGGGCAGCCCACGGTGACGAGTGCTGTTCCTCAGGGGTCAGTACGGGGACCAGTGCTGTTTAACGTCTTTGTCAGTGACATGGACAGTGGGATTGAGTGCACCCTCAGCAAGTTTGCTGACGACACCAGGCTGTGTGGCACGGTCGACACACTGGAGAGAAGGGACGCCATCCAGAGGGACCTGGACAGGCTCGAGAGGTGGGCCTGTGTGAACGTCATGAAGTTCAGCCAGGCCAAGTGCAAGAGCCTGCACCTGGGTCATGGCAATGCCAGGCACACCTACAGGTTGGGCGGAGAATGGCTTGAGAGCAGCCCTGAGGAGAGGGACTTGGGGGTGCTGGTGGACAAGAAGCTCAACATGAGCAGGCAATGCGCGCTTGCAACCCTGAAAGCCAACGCATCCTGGGCTGCATCGAAAGAAGCGTGGCCAGCAGGTCGAGGGAGGTGATTCTGCCCCTCTGCTCCGCTCTGGTGAGACCCCACCTGGAGTACTGCGTCCAGCTCTGGAGTCCTCAGCACAAGAAGAACGTGGACTTGCTGGAAGGGGTCCAGCGGAGGGCCACGAAGATGATCAGAGGGCTGGAGCGCGGGATGTTCATCCTGGAGAAGAGAAGGCTCCGGGGCGACCTTAGAGCAGCCTTCCAGTCCCTAAAGGGGGCCTAGAGGAAGGATGGGGAGGGACTCTTTATCAGGGAGTGTAATGATAGGGCACGGGGTAACGGCTTCAAACTGAAAGAGGGCAGATTTAGATTGGATATCAGGAAGAATTTCTGTATTGTAAGGGTGGTGAGGCGCTGGAACAGGTTGCCCAGGGAAGCTGTCAGTGCCCCATCCCTGGAGGTGTTCAAGGCCAGGCTGGATGAGGCTTTGAGCAGCCTGGTCTAGTGGGAGGTGTCCCTGCCGAGAGCCTGGGTGCTTTGGGCCAGGTTGTGCTGGATGACAGCCATAGCACTGACCACAGCCTTTGTCACCATGCACAGGGCCATGTCCTGCAGAGCCTCGTAGGCTGTGGGGCTGCGCGGGGCAGGTGCCTGGCTCTCTGCCTGTGCTGCTGGGGCAAAGTGCGGAGCGCCAGCTTCTGCCAGAGGGATTTCAGGCACTGAAGCAGCCGCTTCATCGTAGTGGTCTTCCGACGTGGGAGAAGCCATGTTTTCTCCATGCTCACGTGCCAAAGGGATGAGAGGGGCTGCGCTGGCCTCTCCCCGAGGCTCTGCAGCCGAGGCAGACTCGCTGTCCTGTGGTGCTGCAGGTGGTGTTGCTGCTGTTGCTGCAGCCTTGCGTTTTGCCAGTTTTTCCTGGCTCACAAGGACAGAATTGATGAGAGCCTCTCTCACCATGCTCAGGATTGTGTCCTCTAAAGCCTCGTACTTGTACTCTGGGGGGGTGTATGGGGCAGGTGCCCAGCTCTCTACTTCTGCTGCAGGGGCCTGCTCGCTGAGGATGGGAGAAGCGGTTGCCTTTGCCTCCTCTTCTGCCATGGGAGCCAGAGGTGTGCGGTGCCCCTCTTGCTCAGGAGTTCCGGCCAGGGCACAAGCTGCCGGCTCAGCATCCGTGGGACCAGCCAGGGCAGGAGACGCGCTCTGCAGGTCTCCAGCTATGTCTCCTGCCTCCCCTGTGCCCAGGCGGCTGGGCCGGCCGGACTCCTCCTGGGGACCAGCGTGGGTGTCCTGGAAGAGCTCCGGGACGGAGGCGTTGACCCAGATGGTGTGGATGCTGATGTCTTCCCCTTGGGACAGCTCCTTGTCACTGCTGTCTTTGCACTTCTCCTGCTGCTCGGCCAAGGCCCCTGGCTTTTCCTCCGGGCTGTCCTGCTGCCACTGCAGGGTGGCATTGCTGAGTTGGGCCAGGCTGCGCCTGGTGCGGGCCAGGCAGCTCCTCTCCAGCTCCTCCAGGGACTCTGTCTTGATGGACAGGATGGCTGGATCCTCTGCAAAAGCCTTGCCTCCATTGGCCGCTAACACCTTGTCTGATGTTGGTGTCATGGCCTCAGCCCTTCCCCGTGGTGCTGCTGGCTGCTGGCTGGGTCCCCCGCTTCCAAGGAAAACCTTGGCCAGGACCTCACTCGTGAGGCACCGGGCTGTGTCCTTTATAGCTCCTCTGTAGGCTGGAGGGAGCTGGCCTTGCTGCTGTTGGATGCCAACACCTTGTCTGTTGTTTCAGTCATGGCCGCAGCCTTGCAATGTGCACGGTCCCGCGGTGCTGCTGGCTGCTGGCTGGGTCCATGGCTGGCAGGGAAAACTTTGCACAGGACCTTGTTTGTGATGTCCCGGGCGGCGTCCTTCCCTGCTGCGCTGTAGGCTGGAGGGAGCTGCTGGGCAGGCCTGAAGCTCCTCACCCTCGAATGTCTGCCCCGCTCACCGTTGATGCCCCGAGCAGGTGGGACTGGCCGTAGGCAGCCGCTGGCTGCGGTGCTGCTGGCCATTTGCCAGCCCGCGGCAGGAGAGGTCGAGGGTGCTGGTGTGTCCTGCAGAACCTTGTCCTCATATTCTCGGGGTGTGTATGGGGCAGGTGCCTGCCTCTCTGCCTCTGCTGCAGGGGCCTGCTCACTGAAGATGGGAGAAGTAGGTGGATCTTGCTGTGCTGCTTGTCCTTGGTGTCCTGGCCCCGCGTGCCTGCCCAGGGAAGCTGGTGCAGGGGCCCTGCTGGCAGCACCAGTGACCCCCTGTGCCCCCCTCAGTGTGGGACAAGCCGCGGGGGCCTTGCTGCTGTTGGCTGCCAACACCTTGTCTGTTCTTTCAGTCATGGCCGCAGCCTTGCAATGTGCACGGTCCCGCGGTGCTGCTGGCTGCTGGCTGGGTCCATGGCTTGCAGTGAAAACTTTGCACAGGACCTTGTCTGTGATGTCCCGGGCGGCATCCTTCTCTGCTCCTCTGTAGGCTGGAGGGAGCTGCTGGGCAGGCCTGAACGTCCTCACCCTCGCAGGTCTGCCCCGCTCACCGTTGATGCCCCCAGCAGGTGGGACCGGCCGTAGGCAGCCGCTGGCTGCAGTGCTGCTGGCCGGTTCCCAGCCCGCGGCAGAAGGAGTCGAGGGTGCTGGTGGCAGAGGCGGCAGCTTGCAGCAGCTGCTGGCGTGTCTTGCTGGCCGAGCGGCGGTGGCATGCCCGGCTGTCCCTGCCTGCCTGGGCAGCCCACGGTGACGAGTGGTGTTCCTCAGGGGTCAGTACGGGGACCAGTGCTGTTTAACGTCTTTGTCAGTGACATGGACAGTGGGATTGAGTGCACCCTCAGCAAGTTTGCTGACGACACCAGGCTGTGTGGCACGGTCGACACACTGGAGAGAAGGGACGCCATCCAGAGGGACCTGGACAGGCTCGAGAGGTGGGCCTGTGTGAACGTCATGAAGTTCAGCCAGGCCAAGTGCAAGAGCCTGCACCTGGGTCATGGCAATGCCAGGCACACCTACAGGTTGGGCGGAGAATGGCTTGAGAGCAGCCCTGAGGAGAGGGACTTGGGGGTGCTGGTGGACAAGAAGCTCAACATGAGCAGGCAATGCGCGCTTGCAACCCTGAAAGCCAACGCATCCTGGGCTGCATCGAAAGAAGCGTGGCCAGCAGGTCGAGGGAGGTGATTCTGCCCCTCTGCTCCGCTCTGGTGAGACCCCACCTGGAGTACTGCGTCCAGCTCTGGAGTCCTCAGCACAAGAAGGACGTGGACTTGCTGGAAGGGGTCCAGCGGAGGGCCACGAAGATGATCAGAGGGCTGGAGCGCCTATGCTATGAGGACAGGCTGAGAGAGCTGGGGATGTTCATCCTGGAGAAGAGAAGGCTCCGGGGCGACCTTAGAGCAGCCTTCCAGTCCCTAAAGGGGGCCTAGAGGAAGGATGGGGAGGGACTCTTTATCAGGGAGTGTAATGATAGGGCACGGGGTAACGGCTTCAAACTGAAAGAGGGCAGATTTAGATTGGATATCAGGAAGAATTTCTGTATTGTAAGGGTGGTGAGGCGCTGGAACAGGTTGCCCAGGGAAGCTGTCAGTGCCCCATCCCTGGAGGTGTTCAAGGCCAGGCTGGATGAGGCTTTGAGCAGCCTGGTCTAGTGGGAGGTGTCCCTGCCGAGAGCCTGGGTGCTTTGGGCCAGGTTGTGCTGGATGACAGCCATAGCACTGACCACAGCCTTTGTCACCATGCACAGGGCCATGTCCTGCAGAGCCTCGTAGGCTGTGGGGCTGCGCGGGGCAGGTGCCTGGCTCTCTGCCTGTGCTGCTGGGGCAAAGTGCGGAGCGCCAGCTTCTGCCAGAGGGATTTCAGGCACTGAAGCAGCCGCTTCATCGTAGTGGTCTTCCGACGTGGGAGAAGCCATGTTTTCTCCATGCTCACGTGCCAAAGGGATGAGAGGGGCTGCGCTGGCCTCTCCCCGAGGCTCTGCAGCCGAGGCAGACTCGCTGTCCTGTGGTGCTGCAGGTGGTGTTGCTGCTGTTGCTGCAGCCTTGCGTTTTGCCAGTTTTTCCTGGCTCACAAGGACAGAATTGATGAGAGCCTCTCTCACCATGCTCAGGATTGTGTCCTCTAAAGCCTCGTACTTGTACTCTGGGGGGGTGTATGGGGCAGGTGCCCAGCTCTCTACTTCTGCTGCAGGGGCCTGCTCGCTGAGGATGGGAGAAGCGGTTGCCTTTGCCTCCTCTTCTGCCATGGGAGCCAGAGGCGTGCGGTGCCCCTCTTGCTCAGGAGTTCCGGCCAGGGCACAAGCTGCCGGCTCAGCATCCGTGGGACCAGCCAGGGCAGGAGACGCGCTCTGCAGGTCTCCAGCTATGTCTCCTGCCACCCCTGTGCCCAGGCGGCTGGGCCGGCCGGACTCCTCCTGGGGACCAGCGTGGGTGTCCTGGAAGAGCTCCGGGACGGAGGCGTTGACCCAGATGGTGTGGATGCTGATGTCTTCCCCTTGGGACAGCTCCTTGTCACTGCTGTCTTTGCACTTCTCCTGCTCCTCGGCCAAGGCCCCTGGCTTTTCCTCCGGGCTGTCCTGCTGCCACTGCAGGGTGGCATTGCTGAGTTGGGCCAGGCTGCGCCTGGTGCGGGCCAGGCAGCTCCTCTCCAGCTCCTCCAGGGACTCTGTCTTGATGGACAGGATGGCTGGATCCTCTGCAAAAGCCTTGCCTCCATTGGCCGCTAACACCTTGTCTGATGTTGGTGTCATGGCCTCAGCCCTTCCCCGTGGTGCTGCTGGCTGCTGGCTGGGTCCCCCGCTTCCAAGGAAAACCTTGGCCAGGACCTCACTCGTGAGGCACCGGGCTGTGTCCTTTATAGCTCCTCTGTAGGCTGGAGGGAGCTGGCCTTGCTGCTGTTGGCTGCCAACACCTTGTCTGTTCTTTCAGTCATGGCCGCAGCCTTGCAATGTGCACGGTCCCGCGGTGCTGCTGGCTGCTGGCTGGGTCCATGGCTTGCACTGAAAACTTTGCACAGGACCTTGTTTGTGATGTCCCGGGCGGCGTCCTTCTCTGCTCCTCTGTAGGCTGGAGGGAGCTGCTGGGCAGGCCTGAACGTCCTCACCCTCGCAGGTCTGCCCCGCTCACCGTTGATGCCCCCAGCAGGTGGGACCGGCCGTAGGCAGCCGCTGGCTGCAGTGCTGCTGGCCGGTTCCCAGCCCGCGGCAGAAGGAGTCGAGGGTGCTGGTGGCAGAGGCGGCAGCTTGCAGCAGCTGCTGGCGTGTCTTGCTGGCCGAGCGGCGGTGGCATGCCCGGCTGTCCCTGCCTGCCTGGGCAGCCCACGGTGACGAGTGCTGTTCCTCAGGGGTCAGTACGGGGACCAGTGCTGTTTAACGTCTTTGTCAGTGACATGGACAGTGGGATTGAGTGCACCCTCAGCAAGTTTGCTGACGACACCAGGCTGTGTGGCACGGTCGACACACTGGAGAGAAGGGACGCCATCCAGAGGGACCTGGACAGGCTCGAGAGGTGGGCCTGTGTGAACGTCATGAAGTTCAGCCAGGCCAAGTGCAAGAGCCTGCACCTGGGTCATGGCAATGCCAGGCACACCTACAGGTTGGGCGGAGAATGGCTTGAGAGCAGCCCTGAGGAGAGGGACTTGGGGGTGCTGGTGGACAAGAAGCTCAACATGAGCAGGCAATGCGCGCTTGCAACCCTGAAAGCCAACGCATCCTGGGCTGCATCGAAAGAAGCGTGGCCAGCAGGTCGAGGGAGGTGATTCTGCCCCTCTGCTCCGCTCTGGTGAGACCCCACCTGGAGTACTGCGTCCAGCTCTGGAGTCCTCAGCACAAGAAGAACGTGGACTTGCTGGAAGGGGTCCAGCGGAGGGCCACGAAGATGATCAGAGGGCTGGAGCGCGGGATGTTCATCCTGGAGAAGAGAAGGCTCCGGGGCGACCTTAGAGCAGCCTTCCAGTCCCTAAAGGGGGCCTAGAGGAAGGATGGGGAGGGACTCTTTATCAGGGAGTGTAATGATAGGGCACGGGGTAACGGCTTCAAACTGAAAGAGGGCAGATTTAGATTGGATATCAGGAAGAATTTCTGTATTGTAAGGGTGGTGAGGCGCTGGAACAGGTTGCCCAGGGAAGCTGTCAGTGCCCCATCCCTGGAGGTGTTCAAGGCCAGGCTGGATGAGGCTTTGAGCAGCCTGGTCTAGTGGGAGGTGTCCCTGCCGAGAGCCTGGGTGCTTTGGGCCAGGTTGTGCTGGATGACAGCCATAGCACTGACCACAGCCTTTGTCACCATGCACAGGGCCATGTCCTGCAGAGCCTCGTAGGCTGTGGGGCTGCGCGGGGCAGGTGCCTGGCTCTCTGCCTGTGCTGCTGGGGCAAAGTGCGGAGCGCCAGCTTCTGCCAGAGGGATTTCAGGCACTGAAGCAGCCGCTTCATCGTAGTGGTCTTCCGACGTGGGAGAAGCCATGTTTTCTCCATGCTCACGTGCCAAAGGGATGAGAGGGGCTGCGCTGGCCTCTCCCCGAGGCTCTGCAGCCGAGGCAGACTCGCTGTCCTGTGGTGCTGCAGGTGGTGTTGCTGCTGTTGCTGCAGCCTTGCGTTTTGCCAGTTTTTCCTGGCTCACAAGGACAGAATTGATGAGAGCCTCTCTCACCATGCTCAGGATTGTGTCCTCTAAAGCCTCGTACTTGTACTCTGGGGGGGTGTATGGGGCAGGTGCCCAGCTCTCTACTTCTGCTGCAGGGGCCTGCTCGCTGAGGATGGGAGAAGCGGTTGCCTTTGCCTCCTCTTCTGCCATGGGAGCCAGAGGTGTGCGGTGCCCCTCTTGCTCAGGAGTTCCGGCCAGGGCACAAGCTGCCGGCTCAGCATCCGTGGGACCAGCCAGGGCAGGAGACGCGCTCTGCAGGTCTCCAGCTATGTCTCCTGCCTCCCCTGTGCCCAGGCGGCTGGGCCGGCCGGACTCCTCCTGGGGACCAGCGTGGGTGTCCTGGAAGAGCTCCGGGACGGAGGCGTTGACCCAGATGGTGTGGATGCTGATGTCTTCCCCTTGGGACAGCTCCTTGTCACTGCTGTCTTTGCACTTCTCCTGCTGCTCGGCCAAGGCCCCTGGCTTTTCCTCCGGGCTGTCCTGCTGCCACTGCAGGGTGGCATTGCTGAGTTGGGCCAGGCTGCGCCTGGTGCGGGCCAGGCAGCTCCTCTCCAGCTCCTCCAGGGACTCTGTCTTGATGGACAGGATGGCTGGATCCTCTGCAAAAGCCTTGCCTCCATTGGCCGCTAACACCTTGTCTGATGTTGGTGTCATGGCCTCAGCCCTTCCCCGTGGTGCTGCTGGCTGCTGGCTGGGTCCCCCGCTTCCAAGGAAAACCTTGGCCAGGACCTCACTCGTGAGGCACCGGGCTGTGTCCTTTATAGCTCCTCTGTAGGCTGGAGGGAGCTGGCCTTGCTGCTGTTGGATGCCAACACCTTGTCTGTTGTTTCAGTCATGGCCGCAGCCTTGCAATGTGCACGGTCCCGCGGTGCTGCTGGCTGCTGGCTGGGTCCATGGCTGGCAGGGAAAACTTTGCACAGGACCTTGTTTGTGATGTCCCGGGCGGCGTCCTTCCCTGCTGCGCTGTAGGCTGGAGGGAGCTGCTGGGCAGGCCTGAAGCTCCTCACCCTCGAATGTCTGCCCCGCTCACCGTTGATGCCCCGAGCAGGTGGGACTGGCCGTAGGCAGCCGCTGGCTGCGGTGCTGCTGGCCATTTGCCAGCCCGCGGCAGGAGAGGTCGAGGGTGCTGGTGTGTCCTGCAGAACCTTGTCCTCATATTCTCGGGGTGTGTATGGGGCAGGTGCCTGCCTCTCTGCCTCTGCTGCAGGGGCCTGCTCACTGAAGATGGGAGAAGTAGGTGGATCTTGCTGTGCTGCTTGTCCTTGGTGTCCTGGCCCCGCGTGCCTGCCCAGGGAAGCTGGTGCAGGGGCCCTGCTGGCAGCACCAGTGACCCCCTGTGCCCCCCTCAGTGTGGGACAAGCCGCGGGGGCCTTGCTGCTGTTGGCTGCCAACACCTTGTCTGTTCTTTCAGTCATGGCCGCAGCCTTGCAATGTGCACGGTCCCGCGGTGCTGCTGGCTGCTGGCTGGGTCCATGGCTTGCAGTGAAAACTTTGCACAGGACCTTGTCTGTGATGTCCCGGGCGGCATCCTTCTCTGCTCCTCTGTAGGCTGGAGGGAGCTGCTGGGCAGGCCTGAACGTCCTCACCCTCGCAGGTCTGCCCCGCTCACCGTTGATGCCCCCAGCAGGTGGGACCGGCCGTAGGCAGCCGCTGGCTGCAGTGCTGCTGGCCGGTTCCCAGCCCGCGGCAGAAGGAGTCGAGGGTGCTGGTGGCAGAGGCGGCAGCTTGCAGCAGCTGCTGGCGTGTCTTGCTGGCCGAGCGGCGGTGGCATGCCCGGCTGTCCCTGCCTGCCTGGGCAGCCCACGGTGACGAGTGGTGTTCCTCAGGGGTCAGTACGGGGACCAGTGCTGTTTAACGTCTTTGTCAGTGACATGGACAGTGGGATTGAGTGCACCCTCAGCAAGTTTGCTGACGACACCAGGCTGTGTGGCACGGTCGACACACTGGAGAGAAGGGACGCCATCCAGAGGGACCTGGACAGGCTCGAGAGGTGGGCCTGTGTGAACGTCATGAAGTTCAGCCAGGCCAAGTGCAAGAGCCTGCACCTGGGTCATGGCAATGCCAGGCACACCTACAGGTTGGGCGGAGAATGGCTTGAGAGCAGCCCTGAGGAGAGGGACTTGGGGGTGCTGGTGGACAAGAAGCTCAACATGAGCAGGCAATGCGCGCTTGCAACCCTGAAAGCCAACGCATCCTGGGCTGCATCGAAAGAAGCGTGGCCAGCAGGTCGAGGGAGGTGATTCTGCCCCTCTGCTCCGCTCTGGTGAGACCCCACCTGGAGTACTGCGTCCAGCTCTGGAGTCCTCAGCACAAAAAGGACGTGGACTTGCTGGAAGGGGTCCAGCGGAGGGCCACGAAGATGATCAGAGGGCTGGAGCGCCTATGCTATGAGGACAGGCTGAGAGAGCTGGGGATGTTCATCCTGGAGAAGAGAAGGCTCCGGGGCGACCTTAGAGCAGCCTTCCAGTCCCTAAAGGGGGCCTAGAGGAAGGACGGGGAGGGACTCTTTATCAGGGAGTGTAATGATAGGGCACGGGGTAACGGCTTCAAACTGAAAGAGGGCAGATTTAGATTGGATATCAGGAAGAATTTCTGTATTGTAAGGGTGGTGAGGCGCTGGAACAGGTTGCCCAGGGAAGCTGTCAGTGCCCCATCCCTGGAGGTGTTCAAGGCCAGGCTGGATGAGGCTTTGAGCAGCCTGGTCTAGTGGGAGGTGTCCCTGCCGAGAGCCTGGGTGCTTTGGGCCAGGTTGTGCTGGATGACAGCCATAGCACTGACCACAGCCTTTGTCACCATGCACAGGGCCATGTCCTGCAGAGCCTCGTAGGCTGTGGGGCTGCGCGGGGCAGGTGCCTGGCTCTCTGCCTGTGCTGCTGGGGCAAAGTGCGGAGCGCCAGCTTCTGCCAGAGGGATTTCAGGCACTGAAGCAGCCGCTTCATCGTAGTGGTCTTCCGACGTGGGAGAAGCCATGTTTTCTCCATGCTCACGTGCCAAAGGGATGAGAGGGGCTGCGCTGGCCTCTCCCCGAGGCTCTGCAGCCGAGGCAGACTCGCTGTCCTGTGGTGCTGCAGGTGGTGTTGCTGCTGTTGCTGCAGCCTTGCGTTTTGCCAGTTTTTCCTGGCTCACAAGCACAGAATTGATGAGAGCCTCTCTCACCATGCTCAGGGCTGTGTCCCGCAGAGCCTCGTACTTGTACTCTGGGGGGGTGTATGGGGCAGGTGCCTGCAAGCGCTGGCTCACAGGCACAGAATTGATGAGAGCCTCTCTCACCATGCTCAGGATTGTGTCCTCTAAAGCCTCGTCCTTATAGTCTGGGGGGGTGTATGGGGCAGGTGCCCAGCTCTCTACTTCTGCTGCAGGGGCCTGCTCGCTGAGGATGGGAGAAGCGGTTGCCTTTGCCTCCTCTTCTGCCATGGGAGCCAGAGGCGTGCGGTGCCCCTCTTGCTCAGGAGTTCCGGCCAGGGCACAAGCTGCCGGCTCAGCATCCGTGGGACCAGCCAGGGCAGGAGACGCGCTCTGCAGGTCTCCAGCTATGTCTCCTGCCACCCCTGTGCCCAGGCGGCTGGGCCGGCCGGACTCCTCCTGGGGACCAGCGTGGGTGTCCTGGAAGAGCTCCGGGACGGAGGCGTTGACCCAGATGGTGTGGATGCTGATGTCTTCCCCTTGGGACAGCTCCTTGTCACTGCTGTCTTTGCACTTCTCCTGCTCCTCGGCCAAGGCCCCTGGCTTTTCCTCCGGGCTGTCCTGCTGCCACTGCAGGGTGGCATTGCTGAGTTGGGCCAGGCTGCGCCTGGTGTGGGCCAGGCAGCTCCTCTCCAGCTCCTCCAGGGACTCTGTCTTGATGGACAGGATGGCTGGATCCTCTGCAAAAGCCTTGCCTCCATTGGCCGCTAACACCTTGTCTGATGTTGGTGTCATGGCCTCAGCCCTTCCCCGTGGTGCTGCTGGCTGCTGGCTGGGTCCCCCGCTTCCAAGGAAAACCTTGGCCAGGACCTCACTCGTGAGGCACCGGGCTGTGTCCTTTATAGCTCCTCTGTAGGCTGGAGGGAGCTGGCCTTGCTGCTGTTGGATGCCAACACCTTGTCTGTTCTTTCAGTCATGGCCGCAGCCTTGCAATGTGCACGGTCCCGCGGTGCTGCTGGCTGCTGGCTGGGTCCATGGCTGGCAGGGAAAACTTTGCACAGGACCTTGTTTGTGATGTCCCGGGCGGCGTCCTTCCCTGCTGCGCTGTAGGCTGGAGGGAGCTGCTGGGCAGGCCTGAAGCTCCTCACCCTCGAATGTCTGCCCCGCTCACCGTTGATGCCCCGAGCAGGTGGGACTGGCCGTAGGCAGCCGCTGGCTGCGGTGCTGCTGGCCATTTGCCAGCCCGCGGCAGGAGAGGTCGAGGGTGCTGGTGTGTCCTGCAGAACCTTGTCCTCATATTCTCGGGGTGTGTATGGGGCAGGTGCCTGCCTCTCTGCCTCTGCTGCAGGGGCCTGCTCACTGAAGATGGGAGAAGTAGGTGGATCTTGCTGTGCTGCTTGTCCTTGGTGTCCTGGCCCCGCGTGCCTGCCCAGGGAAGCTGGTGCAGGGGCCCTGCTGGCAGCACCAGTGACCCCCTGTGCCCCCCTCAGTGTGGGACAAGCCGCGGGGGCCTTGCTGCTGTTGGCTGCCAACACCTTGTCTGTTCTTTCAGTCATGGCCGCAGCCTTGCAATGTGCACGGTCCCGCGGTGCTGCTGGCTGCTGGCTGGGTCCATGGCTTGCAGTGAAAACTTTGCACAGGACCTTGTTTGTGATGTCCCGGGCGGCGTCCTTCTCTGCTCCTCTGTAGGCTGGAGGGAGCTGCTGGGCAGGCCTGAACGTCCTCACCCTCGCAGGTCTGCCCCGCTCACCGTTGATGCCCCCAGCAGGTGGGACTGGCCGTAGGCAGCCGCTGGCTGCAGTGCTGCTGGCCGGTTCCCAGCCCGCGGCAGAAGGAGTCGAGGGTGCTGGTGGCAGAGGCGGCAGCTTGCAGCAGCTGCTGGCGTGTCTTGCTGGCCGAGCGGCGGTGGCATGCCCGGCTGTCCCTGCCTGCCTGGGCAGCCCACGGTGACGAGTGCTGTTCCTCAGGGGTCAGTACGGGGACCAGTGCTGTTTAACGTCTTTGTCAGTGACATGGACAGTGGGATTGAGTGCACCCTCAGCAAGTTTGCTGACGACACCAGGCTGTGTGGCACGGTCGACACACTGGAGAGAAGGGACGCCATCCAGAGGGACCTGGACAGGCTCGAGAGGTGGGCCTGTGTGAACGTCACGAAGTTCAGCCAGGCCAAGTGCAAGAGCCTGCACCTGGGTCATGGCAATGCCAGGCACACCTACAGGTTGGGCGGAGAATGGCTTGAGAGCAGCCCTGAGGAGAGGGACTTGGGGGTGCTGGTGGACAAGAAGCTCAACATGAGCAGGCAATGCGCGCTTGCAACCCTGAAAGCCAACGCATCCTGGGCTGCATCGAAAGAAGCGTGGCCAGCAGGTCGAGGGAGGTGATTCTGCCCCTCTGCTCCGCTCTGGTGAGACCCCACCTGGAGTACTGCGTCCAGCTCTGGAGTCCTCAGCACAAGAAGGACGTGGACTTGCTGGAAGGGGTCCAGCGGAGGGCCACGAAGATGATCAGAGGGCTGGAGCGCCTATGCTATGAGGACAGGCTGAGAGAGCTGGGGATGTTCATCCTGGAGAAGAGAAGGCTCCGGGGCGACCTTAGAGCAGCCTTCCAGTCCCTAAAGGGGGCCTAGAGGAAGGATGGGGAGGGACTCTTTATCAGGGAGTGTAATGATAGGGCACGGGGTAACGGCTTCAAACTGAAAGAGGGCAGATTTAGATTGGATATCAGGAAGAATTTCTGTATTGTAAGGGTGGTGAGGCGCTGGAACAGGTTGCCCAGGGAAGCTGTCAGTGCCCCATCCCTGGAGGTGTTCAAGGCCAGGCTGGACGGAGCTTGGAGCAGCCTGGTCTAGTGGGAGGTGTCCCTGCCGAGAGCCTGGGTGCTTTGGGCCAGGTTGTGCTGGATGACAGCCATAGCACTGACCACAGCCTTTGTCACCATGCACAGGGCCATGTCCTGCAGAGCCTCGTAGGCTGTGGGGCTGCGCGGGGCAGGTGCCTGGCTCTCTGCCTGTGCTGCTGGGGCAAAGTGCGGAGCGCCAGCTTCTGCCAGAGGGATTTCAGGCACTGAAGCAGCCGCTTCATCGTAGTGGTCTTCCGACGTGGGAGAAGCCATGTTTTCTCCATGCTCACGTGCCAAAGGGATGAGAGGGGCTGCGCTGGCCTCTCCCCGAGGCTCTGCAGCCGAGGCAGACTCGCTGTCCTGTGGTGCTGCAGGTGGTGTTGCTGCTGTTGCTGCAGCCTTGCGTTTTGCCAGTTTTTCCTGGCTCACAAGCACAGAATTGATGAGAGCCTCTCTCACCATGCTCAGGGCTGTGTCCTGCAGAGCCTCGTACTTGTACTCTGGGGGGGTGTATGGGGCAGGTGCCTGCGAGCGCTGGCTCACAGGCACAGAATTGATGAGAGCCTGTCTCACCATGCTCAGGATTGTGTCCTCTAAAGCCTCGTCCTTATAGTCTGGGGGGGTGTATGGGGCAGGTGCCCAGCTCTCTACTTCTGCTGCAGGGGCCTGCTCGCTGAGGATGGGAGAAGCGGTTGCCTTTGCCTCCTCTTCTGCCATGGGAGCCAGAGGCGTGCGGTGCCCCTCTTGCTCAGGAGTTCCGGCCAGGGCACAAGCTGCCGGCTCAGCATCCGTGGGACCAGCCAGGGCAGGAGACGCGCTCTGCAGGTCTCCAGCTATGTCTCCTGCCTCCCCTGTGCCCAGGCGGCTGGGCCGGCCGGACTCCTCCTGGGGACCAGCGTGGGTGTCCTGGAAGAGCTCCGGGATGGAGGCGTTGACCCAGATGGTGTGGATGCTGATGTCTTCCCCTTGGGACAGCTCCTTGTCACTGCTGTCTTTGCACTTCTCCTGCTCCTCGGCCAAGGCCCCTGGCTTTTCCTCCGGGCTGTCCTGCTGCCACTGCAGGGTGGCATTGCTGAGTTGGGCCAGGCTGCGCCTGGTGCGGGCCAGGCAGCTCCTCTCCAGCTCCTCCAGGGACTCTGTCTTGATGGACAGGATGGCTGGATCCTCTGCAAAAGCCTTGCCTCCATTGGCCGCTAACACCTTGTCTGATGTTGGTGTCATGGCCTCAGCCCTTCCCCGTGGTGCTGCTGGCTGCTGGCTGGGTCCCCCGCTTCCAAGGAAAACCTTGGCCAGGACCTCACTCGTGAGGCACCGGGCTGTGTCCTTTATAGCTCCTCTGTAGGCTGGAGGGAGCTGGCCTTGCTGCTGTTGGATGCCAACACCTTGTCTGTTGTTTCAGTCATGGCCGCAGCCTTGCAATGTGCACGGTCCCGCGGTGCTGCTGGCTGCTGGCTGGGTCCATGGCTGGCAGGGAAAACTTTGCACAGGACCTTGTTTGTGATGTCCCGGGCGGCGTCCTTCCCTGCTGCGCTGTAGGCTGGAGGGAGCTGCTGGGCAGGCCTGAAGCTCCTCACCCTCGAATGTCTGCCCCGCTCACCGTTGATGCCCCGAGCAGGTGGGACTGGCCGTAGGCAGCCGCTGGCTGCGGTGCTGCTGGCCATTTGCCAGCCCGCGGCAGGAGAGGTCGAGGGTGCTGGTGTGTCCTGCAGAACCTTGTCCTCATATTCTCGGGGTGTGTATGGGGCAGGTGCCTGCCTCTCTGCCTCTGCTGCAGGGGCCTGCTCACTGAAGATGGGAGAAGTAGGTGGATCTTGCTGTGCTGCTTGTCCTTGGTGTCCTGGCCCCGCGTGCCTGCCCAGGGAAGCTGGTGCAGGGGCCCTGCTGGCAGCACCAGTGACCCCCTGTGCCCCCCTCAGTGTGGGACAAGCCGCGGGGGCCTTGCTGCTGTTGGCTGCCAACACCTTGTCTGTTCTTTCAGTCATGGCCGCAGCCTTGCAATGTGCACGGTCCCGCGGTGCTGCTGGCTGCTGGCTGGGTCCATGGCTTGCAGTGAAAACTTTGCACAGGACCTTGTTTGTGATGTCCCGGGCGGCGTCCTTCTCTGCTCCTCTGTAGGCTGGAGGGAGCTGCTGGGCAGGCCTGAACGTCCTCACCCTCGCAGGTCTGCCCCGCTCACCGTTGATGCCCCCAGCAGGTGGGACCGGCCGTAGGCAGCCGCTGGCTGCAGTGCTGCTGGCCGGTTCCCAGCCCGCAGCAGAAGGAGTCGAGGGTGCTGGTGGCAGAGGCGGCAGCTTGCAGCAGCTGCTGGCGTGTCTTGCTGGCCGAGCGGCGGTGGCATGCCCGGCTGTCCCTGCCTGCCTGGGCAGCCCACGGTGACGAGTGCTGTTCCTCAGGGGTCAGTACGGGGACCAGTGCTGTTTAACGTCTTTGTCAGTGACATGGACAGTGGGATTGAGTGCACCCTCAGCAAGTTTGCTGACGACACCAGGCTGTGTGGCACGGTCGACACACTGGAGAGAAGGGACGCCATCCAGAGGGACCTGGACAGGCTCGAGAGGTGGGCCTGTGTGAACGTCACGAAGTTCAGCCAGGCCAAGTGCAAGAGCCTGCACCTGGGTCATGGCAATGCCAGGCACACCTACAGGTTGGGCGGAGAATGGCTTGAGAGCAGCCCTGAGGAGAGGGACTTGGGGGTGCTGGTGGACAAGAAGCTCAACATGAGCAGGCAATGCGCGCTTGCAACCCTGAAAGCCAACGCATCCTGGGCTGCATCGAAAGAAGCGTGGCCAGCAGGTCGAGGGAGGTGATTCTGCCCCTCTGCTCCGCTCTGGTGAGACCCCACCTGGAGTACTGCGTCCAGCTCTGGAGTCCTCAGCACAAGAAGGACGTGGACTTGCTGGAAGGGGTCCAGCGGAGGGCCACGAAGATGATCAGAGGGCTGGAGCGCCTATGCTATGAGGACAGGCTGAGAGAGCTGGGGATGTTCATCCTGGAGAAGAGAAGGCTCCGGGGCGACCTTAGAGCAGCCTTCCAGTCCCTAAAGGGGGCCTAGAGGAAGGATGGGGAGGGACTCTTTATCAGGGAGTGTAATGATAGGGCACGGGGTAACGGCTTCAAACTGAAAGAGGGCAGATTTAGATTGGATATCAGGAAGAATTTCTGTATTGTAAGGGTGGTGAGGCGCTGGAACAGGTTGCCCAGGGAAGCTGTCAGTGCCCCATCCCTGGAGGTGTTCAAGGCCAGGCTGGACGGAGCTTGGAGCAGCCTGGTCTAGTGGGAGGTGTCCCTGCCGAGAGCCTGGGTGCTTTGGGCCAGGTTGTGCTGGATGACAGCCATAGCACTGACCACAGCCTTTGTCACCATGCACAGGGCCATGTCCTGCAGAGCCTCGTAGGCTGTGGGGCTGCGCGGGGCAGGTGCCTGGCTCTCTGCCTGTGCTGCTGGGGCAAAGTGCGGAGCGCCAGCTTCTGCCAGAGGGATTTCAGGCACTGAAGCAGCCGCTTCATCGTAGTGGTCTTCCGACGTGGGAGAAGCCATGTTTTCTCCATGCTCACGTGCCAAAGGGATGAGAGGGGCTGCGCTGGCCTCTCCCCGAGGCTCTGCAGCCGAGGCAGACTCGCTGTCCTGTGGTGCTGCAGGTGGTGTTGCTGCTGTTGCTGCAGCCTTGCGTTTTGCCAGTTTTTCCTGGCTCACAAGCACAGAATTGATGAGAGCCTCTCTCACCATGCTCAGGGCTGTGTCCTGCAGAGCCTCGTACTTGTACTCTGGGGGGGTGTATGGGGCAGGTGCCTGCGAGCGCTGGCTCACAGGCACAGAATTGATGAGAGCCTCTCTCACCATGCTCAGGATTGTGTCCTCTAAAGCCTCGTCCTTATAGTCTGGGGGGGTGTATGGGGCAGGTGCCCAGCTCTCTACTTCTGCTGCAGGGGCCTGCTCGCTGAGGATGGGAGAAGCGGTTGCCTTTGCCTCCTCTTCTGCCATGGGAGCCAGAGGCGTGCGGTGCCCCTCTTGCTCAGGAGTTCCGGCCAGGGCACAAGCTGCCGGCTCAGCATCCGTGGGACCAGCCAGGGCAGGAGATGCGCTCTGCAGGTCTCCAGCTATGTCTCCTGCCACCCCTGTGCCCAGGCGGCTGGGCCGGCCGGACTCCTCCTGGGGACCAGCGTGGGTGTCCTGGAAGAGCTCCGGGACGGAGGCGTTGACCCAGATGGTGTGGATGCTGATGTCTTCCCCTTGGGACAGCTCCTTGTCACTGCTGTCTTTGCACTTCTCCTGCTCCTCGGCCAAGGCCCCTGGCTTTTCCTCCGGGCTGTCCTGCTGCCACTGCAGGGTGGCATTGCTGAGTTGGGCCAGGCTGCGCCTGGTGCGGGCCAGGCAGCTCCTCTCCAGCTCCTCCAGGGACTCTGTCTTGATGGACAGGATGGCTGGATCCTCTGCAAAAGCCTTGCCTCCATTGGCCGCTAACACCTTGTCTGATGTTGGTGTCATGGCCTCAGCCCTTCCCCGTGGTGCTGCTGGCTGCTGGCTGGGTCCCCCGCTTCCAAGGAAAACCTTGGCCAGGACCTCACTCGTGAGGCACCGGGCTGTGTCCTTTATAGCTCCTCTGTAGGCTGGAGGGAGCTGGCCTTGCTGCTGTTGGATGCCAACACCTTGTCTGTTGTTTCAGTCATGGCCGCAGCCTTGCAATGTGCACGGTCCCGCGGTGCTGCTGGCTGCTGGCTGGGTCCATGGCTGGCAGGGAAAACTTTGCACAGGACCTTGTTTGTGATGTCCCGGGCGGCGTCCTTCCCTGCTGCGCTGTAGGCTGGAGGGAGCTGCTGGGCAGGCCTGAAGCTCCTCACCCTCGAATGTCTGCCCCGCTCACCGTTGATGCCCCGAGCAGGTGGGACTGGCCGTAGGCAGCCGCTGGCTGCGGTGCTGCTGGCCATTTGCCAGCCCGCGGCAGGAGAGGTCGAGGGTGCTGGTGTGTCCTGCAGAACCTTGTCCTCATATTCTCGGGGTGTGTATGGGGCAGGTGCCTGCCTCTCTGCCTCTGCTGCAGGGGCCTGCTCACTGAAGATGGGAGAAGTAGGTGGATCTTGCTGTGCTGCTTGTCCTTGGTGTCCTGGCCCCGCGTGCCTGCCCAGGGAAGCTGGTGCAGGGGCCCTGCTGGCAGCACCAGTGACCCCCTGTGCCCCCCTCAGTGTGGGACAAGCCGCGGTGGCCTTGCTGCTGTTGGCTGCCAACACCTTGTCTGTTCTTTCAGTCATGGCCGCAGCCTTGCAATGTGCACGGTCCCGCGGTGCTGCTGGCTGCTGGCTGGGTCCATGGCTTGCAGTGAAAACTTTGCACAGGACCTTGTTTGTGATGTCCCGGGCGGCGTCCTTCTCTGCTCCTCTGTAGGCTGGAGGGAGCTGCTGGGCAGGCCTGAACGTCCTCACCCTCGCAGGTCTGCCCCGCTCACCGTTGATGCCCCCAGCAGGTGGGACCGGCCGTAGGCAGCCGCTGGCTGCAGTGCTGCTGGCCGGTTCCCAGCCCGCGGCAGAAGGAGTCGAGGGTGCTGGTGGCAGAGGCGGCAGCTTGCAGCAGCTGCTGGCGTGTCTTGCTGGCCGAGCGGCGGTGGCATGCCCGGCTGTCCCTGCCTGCCTGGGCAGCCCACGGTGACGAGTGCTGTTCCTCAGGGGTCAGTACGGGGACCAGTGCTGTTTAACGTCTTTGTCAGTGACATGGACAGTGGGATTGAGTGCACCCTCAGCAAGTTTGCTGACGACACCAGGCTGTGTGGCACGGTCGACACACTGGAGAGAAGGGACGCCATCCAGAGGGACCTGGACAGGCTCGAGAGGTGGGCCTGTGTGAACGTCACGAAGTTCAGCCAGGCCAAGTGCAAGAGCCTGCACCTGGGTCATGGCAATGCCAGGCACACCTACAGGTTGGGCGGAGAATGGCTTGAGAGCAGCCCTGAGGAGAGGGACTTGGGGGTGCTGGTGGACAAGAAGCTCAACATGAGCAGGCAATGCGCGCTTGCAACCCTGAAAGCCAACGCATCCTGGGCTGCATCGAAAGAAGCGTGGCCAGCAGGTCGAGGGAGGTGATTCTGCCCCTCTGCTCCGCTCTGGTGAGACCCCACCTGGAGTACTGCGTCCAGCTCTGGAGTCCTCAGCACAAGAAGGACGTGGACTTGCTGGAAGGGGTCCAGCGGAGGGCCACGAAGATGATCAGAGGGCTGGAGCGCCTATGCTATGAAGACAAGCTGAGAGAGCTGGGGATGTTCATCCTGGAGAAGAGAAGGCTCCGGGGCGACCTTAGAGCAGCCTTCCAGTCCCTAAAGGGGGCCTAGAGGAAGGATGGGGAGGGACTCTTTATCAGGGAGTGTAATGATAGGGCACGGGGTAACGGCTTCAAACTGAAAGAGGGCAGATTTAGATTGGATATCAGGAAGAATTTCTGTATTGTAAGGGTGGTGAGGCGCTGGAACAGGTTGCCCAGGGAAGCTGTCAGTGCCCCATCCCTGGAGGTGTTCAAGGCCAGGCTGGACGGAGCTTGGAGCAGCCTGGTCTAGTGGGAGGTGTCCCTGCCGAGAGCCTGGGTGCTTTGGGCCAGGTTGTGCTGGATGACAGCCATAGCACTGACCACAGCCTTTGTCACCATGCACAGGGCCATGTCCTGCAGAGCCTCGTAGGCTGTGGGGCTGCGCGGGGCAGGTGCCTGGCTCTCTGCCTGTGCTGCTGGGGCAAAGTGCGGAGCGCCAGCTTCTGCCAGAGGGATTTCAGGCACTGAAGCAGCCGCTTCATCGTAGTGGTCTTCCGACGTGGGAGAAGCCATGTTTTCTCCATGCTCACGTGCCAAAGGGATGAGAGGGGCTGCGCTGGCCTCTCCCCGAGGCTCTGCAGCCGAGGCAGACTCGCTGTCCTGTGGTGCTGCAGGTGGTGTTGCTGCTGTTGCTGCAGCCTTGCGTTTTGCCAGTTTTTCCTGGCTCACAAGCACAGAACTGATGAGAGCCTCTCTCACCATGCTCAGGGCTGTGTCCTGCAGAGCCTCGTACTTGTACTCTGGGGGGGTGTATGGGGCAGGTGCCCGCGAGCGCTGGCTCACAGGCACAGAATTGATGAGAGCCTCTCTCACCATGCTCAGGATTGTGTCCTCTAAAGCCTCGTCCTTATAGTCTGGGGGGGTGTATGGGGCAGGTGCCCAGCTCTCTACTTCTGCTGCAGGGGCCTGCTCGCTGAGGATGGGAGAAGCGGTTGCCTTTGCCTCCTCTTCTGCCATGGGAGCCAGAGGCGTGCGGTGCCCCTCTTGCTCAGGAGTTCCGGCCAGGGCACAAGCTGCCGGCTCAGCATCCGTGGGACCAGCCAGGGCAGGAGACGCGCTCTGCAGGTCTCCAGCTATGTCTCCTGCCACCCCTGTGCCCAGGCGGCTGGGCCGGCCGGACTCCTCCTGGGGACCAGCGTGGGTGTCCTGGAAGAGCTCCGGGACGGAGGCGTTGACCCAGATGGTGTGGATGCTGATGTCTTCCCCTTGGGACAGCTCCTTGTCACTGCTGTCTTTGCACTTCTCCTGCTCCTCGGCCAAGGCCCCTGGCTTTTCCTCCGGGCTGTCCTGCTGCCACTGCAGGGTGGCATTGCTGAGTTGGGCCAGGCTGCGCCTGGTGCGGGCCAGGCAGCTCCTCTCCAGCTCCTCCAGGGACTCTGTCTTGATGGACAGGATGGCTGGATCCTCTGCAAAAGCCTTGCCTCCATTGGCCGCTAACACCTTGTCTGATGTTGGTGTCATGGCCTCAGCCCTTCCCTGTGGTGCTGCTGGCTGCTGGCTGGGTCCCCCGCTTCCAAGGAAAACCTTGGCCAGGACCTCACTCGTGAGGCACCGGGCTGTGTCCTTTATAGCTCCTCTGTAGGCTGGAGGGAGCTGGCCTTGCTGCTGTTGGATGCCAACACCTTGTCTGTTGTTTCAGTCATGGCCGCAGCCTTGCAATGTGCACGGTCCCGCGGTGCTGCTGGCTGCTGGCTGGGTCCATGGCTGGCAGGGAAAACTTTGCACAGGACCTTGTTTGTGATGTCCCGGGCGGCGTCCTTCCCTGCTGCGCTGTAGGCTGGAGGGAGCTGCTGGGCAGGCCTGAAGCTCCTCACCCTCGAATGTCTGCCCCGCTCACCGTTGATGCCCCGAGCAGGTGGGACTGGCCGTAGGCAGCCGCTGGCTGCGGTGCTGCTGGCCATTTGCCAGCCCGCGGCAGGAGAGGTCGAGGGTGCTGGTGTGTCCTGCAGAACCTTGTCCTCATATTCTCGGGGTGTGTATGGGGCAGGTGCCTGCCTCTCTGCCTCTGCTGCAGGGGCCTGCTCACTGAAGATGGGAGAAGTAGGTGGATCTTGCTGTGCTGCTTGTCCTTGGTGTCCTGGCCCCGCGTGCCTGCCCAGGGAAGCTGGTGCAGGGGCCCTGCTGGCAGCACCAGTGACCCCCTGTGCCCCCCTCAGTGTGGGACAAGCCGCGGGGGCCTTGCTGCTGTTGGCTGCCAACACCTTGTCTGTTCTTTCAGTCATGGCCGCAGCCTTGCAATGTGCACGGTCCCGCGGTGCTGCTGGCTGCTGGCTGGGTCCATGGCTGGCAGTGAAAACTTTGCACAGGACCTTGTTTGTGATGTCCCGGGCGGCGTCCTTCCCTGCTGCGCTGTAGGCTGGAGGGAGCTGCTGGGCAGGCCTGAACGTCCTCACCCTCGCAGGTCTGCCCCGCTCACCATTGATGCCCCCAGCAGGTGGGACCGGCCGTAGGCAGCCGCTGGCTGCAGTGCTGCTGGCCGGTTCCCAGCCCGCGGCAGAAGGAGTCGAGGGTGCTGGTGGCAGAGGCGGCAGCTTGCAGCAGCTGCTGGCGTGTCTTGCTGGCCGAGCGGCGGTGGCATGCCCGGCTGTCCCTGCCTGCCTGGGCAGCCCACGGTGACGAGTGCTGTTCCTCAGGGGTCAGTACGGGGACCAGTGCTGTTTAACGTCTTTGTCAGTGACATGGACAGTGGGATTGAGTGCACCCTCAGCAAGTTTGCTGACGACACCAGGCTGTGTGGCACGGTCGACACACTGGAGAGAAGGGACGCCATCCAGAGGGACCTGGACAGGCTCGAGAGGTGGGCCTGTGTGAACGTCACGAAGTTCAGCCAGGCCAAGTGCAAGAGCCTGCACCTGGGTCATGGCAATGCCAGGCACACCTACAGGTTGGGCGGAGAATGGCTTGAGAGCAGCCCTGAGGAGAGGGACTTGGGGGTGCTGGTGGACAAGAAGCTCAACATGAGCAGGCAATGCGCGCTTGCAACCCTGAAAGCCAACGCATCCTGGGCTGCATCGAAAGAAGCGTGGCCAGCAGGTCGAGGGAGGTGATTCTGCCCCTCTGCTCCGCTCTGGTGAGACCCCACCTGGAGTACTGCGTCCAGCTCTGGAGTCCTCAGCACAAGAAGGACGTGGACTTGCTGGAAGGGGTCCAGCGGAGGGCCACGAAGATGATCAGAGGGCTGGAGCGCCTATGCTATGAGGACAGGCTGAGAGAGCTGGGGATGTTCATCCTGGAGAAGAGAAGGCTCCGGGGCGACCTTAGAGCAGCCTTCCAGTCCCTAAAGGGGGCCTAGAGGAAGGATGGGGAGGGACTCTTTATCAGGGAGTGTAATGATAGGGCACGGGGTAACGGCTTCAAACTGAAAGAGGGCAGATTTAGATTGGATATCAGGAAGAATTTCTGTATTGTAAGGGTGGTGAGGCGCTGGAACAGGTTGCCCAGGGAAGCTGTCAGTGCCCCATCCCTGGAGGTGTTCAAGGCCAGGCTGGACGGAGCTTGGAGCAGCCTGGTCTAGTGGGAGGTGTCCCTGCCGAGAGCCTGGGTGCTTTGGGCCAGGTTGTGCTGGATGACAGCCATAGCACTGACCACAGCCTTTGTCACCATGCACAGGGCCATGTCCTGCAGAGCCTCGTAGGCTGTGGGGCTGCGCGGGGCAGGTGCCTGGCTCTCTGCCTGTGCTGCTGGGGCAAAGTGCGGAGCGCCAGCTTCTGCCAGAGGGATTTCAGGCACTGAAGCAGCCGCTTCATCGTAGTGGTCTTCCGACGTGGGAGAAGCCATGTTTTCTCCATGCTCACGTGCCAAAGGGATGAGAGGGGCTGCGCTGGCCTCTCCCCGAGGCTCTGCAGCCGAGGCAGACTCGCTGTCCTGTGGTGCTGCAGGTGGTGTTGCTGCTGTTGCTGCAGCCTTGCGTTTTGCCAGTTTTTCCTGGCTCACAAGGACAGAATTGATGAGAGCCTCTCTCACCATGCTCAGGGCTGTGTCCTGCAGAGCCTCGTACTTGTACTCTGGGGGGGTGTATGGGGCAGGTGCCTGCAAGCGCTGGCTCACAGGCACAGAATTGATGAGAGCCTCTCTCACCATGCTCAGGATTGTGTCCTCTAAAGCCTCGTCCTTATAGTCTGGGGGGGTGTATGGGGCAGGTGCCCAGCTCTCTACTTCTGCTGCAGGGGCCTGCTCGCTGAGGATGGGAGAAGCGGTTGCCTTTGCCTCCTCTTCTGCCATGGGAGCCAGAGGCGTGCGGTGCCCCTCTTGCTCAGGAGTTCCGGCCAGGGCACAAGCTGCCGGCTCAGCATCCGTGGGACCAGCCAGGGCAGGAGACGCGCTCTGCAGGTCTCCAGCTATGTCTCCTGCCACCCCTGTGCCCAGGCGGCTGGGCCGGCCGGACTCCTCCTGGGGACCAGCGTGGGTGTCCTGGAAGAGCTCCGGGACGGAGGCGTTGACCCAGATGGTGTGGATGCTGATGTCTTCCCCTTGGGACAGCTCCTTGTCACTGCTGTCTTTGCACTTCTCCTGCTCCTCGGCCAAGGCCCCTGGCTTTTCCTCCGGGCTGTCCTGCTGCCACTGCAGGGTGGCATTGCTGAGTTGGGCCAGGCTGCGCCTGGTGCGGGCCAGGCAGCTCCTCTCCAGCTCCTCCAGGGACTCTGTCTTGATGGACAGGATGGCTGGATCCTCTGCAAAAGCCTTGCCTCCATTGGCCGCTAACACCTTGTCTGATGTTGGTGTCATGGCCTCAGCCCTTCCCCGTGGTGCTGCTGGCTGCTGGCTGGGTCCCCCGCTTCCAAGGAAAACCTTGGCCAGGACCTCACTCGTGAGGCACCGGGCTGTGTCCTTTATAGCTCCTCTGTAGGCTGGAGGGAGCTGGCCTTGCTGCTGTTGGATGCCAACACCTTGTCTGTTGTTTCAGTCATGGCCGCAGCCTTGCAATGTGCACGGTCCCGCGGTGCTGCTGGCTGCTGGCTGGGTCCATGGCTGGCAGGGAAAACTTTGCACAGGACCTTGTTTGTGATGTCCCGGGCGGCGTCCTTCCCTGCTGCGCTGTAGGCTGGAGGGAGCTGCTGGGCAGGCCTGAAGCTCCTCACCCTCGAATGTCTGCCCCGCTCACCGTTGATGCCCCGAGCAGGTGGGACTGGCCGTAGGCAGCCGCTGGCTGCGGTGCTGCTGGCCATTTGCCAGCCCGCGGCAGGAGAGGTCGAGGGTGCTGGTGTGTCCTGCAGAACCTTGTCCTCATATTCTCGGGGTGTGTATGGGGCAGGTGCCTGCCTCTCTGCCTCTGCTGCAGGGGCCTGCTCACTGAAGATGGGAGAAGTAGGTGGATCTTGCTGTGCTGCTTGTCCTTGGTGTCCTGGCCCCGCGTGCCTGCCCAGGGAAGCTGGTGCAGGGGCCCTGCTGGCAGCACCAGTGACCCCCTGTGCCCCCCTCAGTGTGGGACAAGCTGCGGGGGCCTTGCTGCTGTTGGCTGCCAACACCTTGTCTGTTCTTTCAGTCATGGCCGCAGCCTTGCAATGTGCACGGTCCCGCGGTGCTGCTGGCTGCTGGCTGGGTCCATGGCTTGCAGTGAAAACTTTGCACAGGACCTTGTTTGTGATGTCCCGGGCGGCGTCCTTCCCTGCTCCTCTGTAGGCTGGAGGGAGCTGCTGGGCAGGCCTGAACGTCCTCACCCTCGCAGGTCTGCCCCGCTCACCGTTGATGCCCCCAGCAGGTGGGACCGGCCGTAGGCAGCCGCTGGCTGCAGTGCTGCTGGCCGGTTCCCAGCCCGCGGCAGAAGGAGTCGAGGGTGCTGGTGGCAGAGGCGGCAGCTTGCAGCAGCTGCTGGCGTGTCTTGCTGGCCGAGCGGCGGTGGCATGCCCGGCTGTCCCTGCCTGCCTGGGCAGCCCACGGTGACGAGTGCTGTTCCTCAGGGGTCAGTACGGGGACCAGTGCTGTTTAACGTCTTTGTCAGTGACATGGACAGTGGGATTGAGTGCACCCTCAGCAAGTTTGCTGACGACACCAGGCTGTGTGGCACGGTCGACACACTGGAGAGAAGGGACGCCATCCAGAGGGACCTGGACAGGCTCGAGAGGTGGGCCTGTGTGAACGTCACGAAGTTCAGCCAGGCCAAGTGCAAGAGCCTGCACCTGGGTCATGGCAATGCCAGGCACACCTACAGGTTGGGCGGAGAATGGCTTGAGAGCAGCCCTGAGGAGAGGGACTTGGGGGTGCTGGTGGACAAGAAGCTCAACATGAGCAGGCAATGCGCGCTTGCAACCCTGAAAGCCAACGCATCCTGGGCTGCATCGAAAGAAGCGTGGCCAGCAGGTCGAGGGAGGTGATTCTGCCCCTCTGCTCCGCTCTGGTGAGACCCCACCTGGAGTACTGCGTCCAGCTCTGGAGTCCTCAGCACAAGAAGGACGTGGACTTGCTGGAAGGGGTCCAGCGGAGGGCCACGAAGATGATCAGAGGGCTGGAGCGCCTATGCTATGAGGACAGGCTGAGAGAGCTGGGGATGTTCATCCTGGAGAAGAGAAGGCTCCGGGGCGACCTTAGAGCAGCCTTCCAGTCCCTAAAGGGGGCCTAGAGGAAGGACGGGGAGGGACTCTTTATCAGGGAGTGTAATGATAGGGCACGGGGTAACGGCTTCAAACTGAAAGAGGGCAGATTTAGATTGGATATCAGGAAGAATTTCTGTATTGTAAGGGTGGTGAGGCGCTGGAACAGGTTGCCCAGGGAAGCTGTCAGTGCCCCATCCCTGGAGGTGTTCAAGGCCAGGCTGGACGGAGCTTGGAGCAGCCTGGTCTAGTGGGAGGTGTCCCTGCCGAGAGCCTGGGTGCTTTGGGCCAGGTTGTGCTGGATGACAGCCATAGCACTGACCACAGCCTTTGTCACCATGCACAGGGCCATGTCCTGCAGAGCCTCGTAGGCTGTGGGGCTGCGCGGGGCAGGTGCCTGGCTCTCTGCCTGTGCTGCTGGGGCAAAGTGCGGAGCGCCAGCTTCTGCCAGAGGGATTTCAGGCACTGAAGCAGCCGCTTCATCGTAGTGGTCTTCCGACGTGGGAGAAGCCATGTTTTCTCCATGCTCACGTGCCAAAGGGATGAGAGGGGCTGCGCTGGCCTCTCCCCGAGGCTCTGCAGCCGAGGCAGACTCGCTGTCCTGTGGTGCTGCAGGTGGTGTTGCTGCTGTTGCTGCAGCCTTGCGTTTTGCCAGTTTTTCCTGGCTCACAAGCACAGAACTGATGAGAGCCTCTCTCACCATGCTCAGGGCTGTGTCCTGCAGAGCCTCGTACTTGTACTCTGGGGGGGTGTATGGGGCAGGTGCCCGCGAGCGCTGGCTCACAGGCACAGAATTGATGAGAGCCTCTCTCACCATGCTCAGGATTGTGTCCTCTAAAGCCTCGTCCTTATAGTCTGGGGGGGTGTATGGGGCAGGTGCCCAGCTCTCTACTTCTGCTGCAGGGGCCTGCTCGCTGAGGATGGGAGAAGCGGTTGCCTTTGCCTCCTCTTCTGCCATGGGAGCCAGAGGCGTGCGGTGCCCCTCTTGCTCAGGAGTTCCGGCCAGGGCACAAGCTGCCGGCTCAGCATCCGTGGGACCAGCCAGGGCAGGAGACGCGCTCTGCAGGTCTCCAGCTATGTCTCCTGCCACCCCTGTGCCCAGGCGGCTGGGCCGGCCGGACTCCTCCTGGGGACCAGCGTGGGTGTCCTGGAAGAGCTCCGGGACGGAGGCGTTGACCCAGATGGTGTGGATGCTGATGTCTTCCCCTTGGGACAGCTCCTTGTCACTGCTGTCTTTGCACTTCTCCTGCTCCTCGGCCAAGGCCCCTGGCTTTTCCTCCGGGCTGTCCTGCTGCCACTGCAGGGTGGCATTGCTGAGTTGGGCCAGGCTGCGCCTGGTGCGGGCCAGGCAGCTCCTCTCCAGCTCCTCCAGGGACTCTGTCTTGATGGACAGGATGGCTGGATCCTCTGCAAAAGCCTTGCCTCCATTGGCCGCTAACACCTTGTCTGATGTTGGTGTCATGGCCTCAGCCCTTCCCCGTGGTGCTGCTGGCTGCTGGCTGGGTCCCCCGCTTCCAAGGAAAACCTTGGCCAGGACCTCACTCGTGAGGCACCGGGCTGTGTCCTTTATAGCTCCTCTGTAGGCTGGAGGGAGCTGGCCTTGCTGCTGTTGGATGCCAACACCTTGTCTGTTGTTTCAGTCATGGCCGCAGCCTTGCAATGTGCACGGTCCCGCGGTGCTGCTGGCTGCTGGCTGGGTCCATGGCTGGCAGGGAAAACTTTGCACAGGACCTTGTTTGTGATGTCCCGGGCGGCGTCCTTCCCTGCTGCGCTGTAGGCTGGAGGGAGCTGCTGGGCAGGCCTGAAGCTCCTCACCCTCGAATGTCTGCCCCGCTCACCGTTGATGCCCCGAGCAGGTGGGACTGGCCGTAGGCAGCCGCTGGCTGCGGTGCTGCTGGCCATTTGCCAGCCCGCGGCAGGAGAGGTCGAGGGTGCTGGTGTGTCCTGCAGAACCTTGTCCTCATATTCTCGGGGTGTGTATGGGGCAGGTGCCTGCCTCTCTGCCTCTGCTGCAGGGGCCTGCTCACTGAAGATGGGAGAAGTAGGTGGATCTTGCTGTGCTGCTTGTCCTTGGTGTCCTGGCCCCGCGTGCCTGCCCAGGGAAGCTGGTGCAGGGGCCCTGCTGGCAGCACCAGTGACCCCCTGTGCCCCCCTCAGTGTGGGACAAGCTGCGGGGGCCTTGCTGCTGTTGGCTGCCAACACCTTGTCTGTTCTTTCAGTCATGGCCGCAGCCTTGCAATGTGCACGGTCCCGCGGTGCTGCTGGCTGCTGGCTGGGTCCATGGCTTGCAGTGAAAACTTTGCACAGGACCTTGTTTGTGATGTCCCGGGCGGCGTCCTTCTCTGCTCCTCTGTAGGCTGGAGGGAGCTGCTGGGCAGGCCTGAACGTCCTCACCCTCGCAGGTCTGCCCCGCTCACCGTTGATGCCCCCAGCAGGTGGGACCGGCCGTAGGCAGCCGCTGGCTGCAGTGCTGCTGGCCGGTTCCCAGCCCGCGGCAGAAGGAGTCGAGGGTGCTGGTGGCAGAGGCGGCAGCTTGCAGCAGCTGCTGGCGTGTCTTGCTGGCCGAGCGGCGGTGGCATGCCCGGCTGTCCCTGCCTGCCTGGGCAGCCCACGGTGACGAGTGCTGTTCCTCAGGGGTCAGTACGGGGACCAGTGCTGTTTAACGTCTTTGTCAGTGACATGGACAGTGGGATTGAGTGCACCCTCAGCAAGTTTGCTGACGACACCAGGCTGTGTGGCACGGTCGACACACTGGAGAGAAGGGACGCCATCCAGAGGGACCTGGACAGGCTCGAGAGGTGGGCCTGTGTGAACGTCACGAAGTTCAGCCAGGCCAAGTGCAAGAGCCTGCACCTGGGTCATGGCAATGCCAGGCACACCTACAGGTTGGGCGGAGAATGGCTTGAGAGCAGCCCTGAGGAGAGGGACTTGGGGGTGCTGGTGGACAAGAAGCTCAACATGAGCAGGCAATGCGCGCTTGCAACCCTGAAAGCCAACGCATCCTGGGCTGCATCGAAAGAAGCGTGGCCAGCAGGTCGAGGGAGGTGATTCTGCCCCTCTGCTCCGCTCTGGTGAGACCCCACCTGGAGTACTGCGTCCAGCTCTGGAGTCCTCAGCACAAGAAGGACGTGGACTTGCTGGAAGGGGTCCAGCGGAGGGCCACGAAGATGATCAGAGGGCTGGAGCGCCTATGCTATGAGGACAGGCTGAGAGAGCTGGGGATGTTCATCCTGGAGAAGAGAAGGCTCCGGGGCGACCTTAGAGCAGCCTTCCAGTCCCTAAAGGGGGCCTAGAGGAAGGACGGGGAGGGACTCTTTATCAGGGAGTGTAATGATAGGGCACGGGGTAACGGCTTCAAACTGAAAGAGGGCAGATTTAGATTGGATATCAGGAAGAATTTCTGTATTGTAAGGGTGGTGAGGCGCTGGAACAGGTTGCCCAGGGAAGCTGTCAGTGCCCCATCCCTGGAGGTGTTCAAGGCCAGGCTGGACGGAGCTTGGAGCAGCCTGGTCTAGTGGGAGGTGTCCCTGCCGAGAGCCTGGGTGCTTTGGGCCAGGTTGTGCTGGATGACAGCCATAGCACTGACCACAGCCTTTGTCACCATGCACAGGGCCATGTCCTGCAGAGCCTCGTAGGCTGTGGGGCTGCGCGGGGCAGGTGCCTGGCTCTCTGCCTGTGCTGCTGGGGCAAAGTGCGGAGCGCCAGCTTCTGCCAGAGGGATTTCAGGCACTGAAGCAGCCGCTTCATCGTAGTGGTCTTCCGACGTGGGAGAAGCCATGTTTTCTCCATGCTCACGTGCCAAAGGGATGAGAGGGGCTGCGCTGGCCTCTCCCCGAGGCTCTGCAGCCGAGGCAGACTCGCTGTCCTGTGGTGCTGCAGGTGGTGTTGCTGCTGTTGCTGCAGCCTTGCGTTTTGCCAGTTTTTCCTGGCTCACAAGCACAGAACTGATGAGAGCCTCTCTCACCATGCTCAGGGCTGTGTCCTGCAGAGCCTCGTACTTGTACTCTGGGGGGGTGTATGGGGCAGGTGCCCGCGAGCGCTGGCTCACAGGCACAGAATTGATGAGAGCCTGTCTCACCATGCTCAGGATTGTGTCCTCTAAAGCCTCGTCCTTATAGTCTGGGGGGGTGTATGGGGCAGGTGCCCAGCTCTCTACTTCTGCTGCAGGGGCCTGCTCGCTGAGGATGGGAGAAGCGGTTGCCTTTGCCTCCTCTTCTGCCATGGGAGCCAGAGGCGTGCGGTGCCCCTCTTGCTCAGGAGTTCCGGCCAGGGCACAAGCTGCCGGCTCAGCATCCGTGGGACCAGCCAGGGCAGGAGACGCGCTCTGCAGGTCTCCAGCTATGTCTCCTGCCACCCCTGTGCCCAGGCGGCTGGGCCGGCCGGACTCCTCCTGGGGACCAGCGTGGGTGTCCTGGAAGAGCTCCGGGACGGAGGCGTTGACCCAGATGGTGTGGATGCTGATGTCTTCCCCTTGGGACAGCTCCTTGTCACTGCTGTCTTTGCACTTCTCCTGCTCCTCGGCCAAGGCCCCTGGCTTTTCCTCCGGGCTGTCCTGCTGCCACTGCAGGGTGGCATTGCTGAGTTGGGCCAGGCTGCGCCTGGTGCGGGCCAGGCAGCTCCTCTCCAGCTCCTCCAGGGACTCTGTCTTGATGGACAGGATGGCTGGATCCTCTGCAAAAGCCTTGCCTCCATTGGCCGCTAACACCTTGTCTGATGTTGGTGTCATGGCCTCAGCCCTTCCCCGTGGTGCTGCTGGCTGCTGGCTGGGTCCCCCGCTTCCAAGGAAAACCTTGGCCAGGACCTCACTCGTGAGGCACCGGGCTGTGTCCTTTATAGCTCCTCTGTAGGCTGGAGGGAGCTGGCCTTGCTGCTGTTGGATGCCAACACCTTGTCTGTTGTTTCAGTCATGGCCGCAGCCTTGCAATGTGCACGGTCCCGCGGTGCTGCTGGCTGCTGGCTGGGTCCATGGCTGGCAGGGAAAACTTTGCACAGGACCTTGTTTGTGATGTCCCGGGCGGCGTCCTTCCCTGCTGCGCTGTAGGCTGGAGGGAGCTGCTGGGCAGGCCTGAAGCTCCTCACCCTCGAATGTCTGCCCCGCTCACCGTTGATGCCCCGAGCAGGTGGGACTGGCCGTAGGCAGCCGCTGGCTGCGGTGCTGCTGGCCATTTGCCAGCCCGCGGCAGGAGAGGTCGAGGGTGCTGGTGTGTCCTGCAGAACCTTGTCCTCATATTCTCGGGGTGTGTATGGGGCAGGTGCCTGCCTCTCTGCCTCTGCTGCAGGGGCCTGCTCACTGAAGATGGGAGAAGTAGGTGGATCTTGCTGTGCTGCTTGTCCTTGGTGTCCTGGCCCCGCGTGCCTGCCCAGGGAAGCTGGTGCAGGGGCCCTGCTGGCAGCACCAGTGACCCCCTGTGCCCCTCTCAGTGTGGGACAAGCCGCGGGGGCCTTGCTGCTGTTGGCTGCCAACACCTTGTCTGTTCTTTCAGTCATGGCCGCAGCCTTGCAATGTGCACGGTCCCGCGGTGCTGCTGGCTGCTGGCTGGGTCCATGGCTTGCAGTGAAAACTTTGCACAGGACCTTGTTTGTGATGTCCCGGGCGGCGTCCTTCTCTGCTCCTCTGTAGGCTGGAGGGAGCTGCTGGGCAGGCCTGAACGTCCTCACCCTCGCAGGTCTGCCCCGCTCACCGTTGATGCCCCCAGCAGGTGGGACCGGCCGTAGGCAGACGCTGGCTGCAGTGCTGCTGGCCGGTTCCCAGCCCGCGGCAGAAGGAGTCGAGGGTGCTGGTGGCAGAGGCGGCAGCTTGCAGCAGCTGCTGGCGTGTCTTGCTGGCCGAGCGGCGGTGGCATGCCCGGCTGTCCCTGCCTGCCTGGGCAGCCCACGGTGACGAGTGCTGTTCCTCAGGGGTCAGTACGGGGACCAGTGCTGTTTAACGTCTTTGTCAGTGACATGGACAGTGGGATTGAGTGCACCCTCAGCAAGTTTGCTGACGACACCAGGCTGTGTGGCACGGTCGACACACTGGAGAGAAGGGACGCCATCCAGAGGGACCTGGACAGGCTCGAGAGGTGGGCCTGTGTGAACGTCACGAAGTTCAGCCAGGCCAAGTGCAAGAGCCTGCACCTGGGTCATGGCAATGCCAGGCACACCTACAGGTTGGGCGGAGAATGGCTTGAGAGCAGCCCTGAGGAGAGGGACTTGGGGGTGCTGGTGGACAAGAAGCTCAACATGAGCAGGCAATGCGCGCTTGCAACCCTGAAAGCCAACGCATCCTGGGCTGCATCGAAAGAAGCGTGGCCAGCAGGTCGAGGGAGGTGATTCTGCCCCTCTGCTCCGCTCTGGTGAGACCCCACCTGGAGTACTGCGTCCAGCTCTGGAGTCCTCAGCACAAGAAGGACGTGGACTTGCTGGAAGGGGTCCAGCGGAGGGCCACGAAGATGATCAGAGGGCTGGAGCGCCTATGCTATGAGGACAGGCTGAGAGAGCTGGGGATGTTCATCCTGGAGAAGAGAAGGCTCCGGGGCGACCTTAGAGCAGCCTTCCAGTCCCTAAAGGGGGCCTAGAGGAAGGACGGGGAGGGACTCTTTATCAGGGAGTGTAATGATAGGGCACGGGGTAACGGCTTCAAACTGAAAGAGGGCAGATTTAGATTGGATATCAGGAAGAATTTCTGTATTGTAAGGGTGGTGAGGCGCTGGAACAGGTTGCCCAGGGAAGCTGTCAGTGCCCCATCCCTGGAGGTGTTCAAGGCCAGGCTGGACGGAGCTTGGAGCAGCCTGGTCTAGTGGGAGGTGTCCCTGCCGAGAGCCTGGGTGCTTTGGGCCAGGTTGTGCTGGATGACAGCCATAGCACTGACCACAGCCTTTGTCACCATGCACAGGGCCATGTCCTGCAGAGCCTCGTAGGCTGTGGGGCTGCGCGGGGCAGGTGCCTGGCTCTCTGCCTGTGCTGCTGGGGCAAAGTGCGGAGCGCCAGCTTCTGCCAGAGGGATTTCAGGCACTGAAGCAGCCGCTTCATCGTAGTGGTCTTCCGACGTGGGAGAAGCCATGTTTTCTCCATGCTCACGTGCCAAAGGGATGAGAGGGGCTGCGCTGGCCTCTCCCCGAGGCTCTGCAGCCGAGGCAGACTCGCTGTCCTGTGGTGCTGCAGGTGGTGTTGCTGCTGTTGCTGCAGCCTTGCGTTTTGCCAGTTTTTCCTGGCTCACAAGCACAGAACTGATGAGAGCCTCTCTCACCATGCTCAGGGCTGTGTCCTGCAGAGCCTCGTACTTGTACTCTGGGGGGGTGTATGGGGCAGGTGCCCGCGAGCGCTGGCTCACAGGCACAGAATTGATGAGAGCCTCTCTCACCATGCTCAGGATTGTGTCCTCTAAAGCCTCGTCCTTATAGTCTGGGGGGGTGTATGGGGCAGGTGCCCAGCTCTCTACTTCTGCTGCAGGGGCCTGCTCGCTGAGGATGGGAGAAGCGGTTGCCTTTGCCTCCTCTTCTGCCATGGGAGCCAGAGGCGTGCGGTGCCCCTCTTGCTCAGGAGTTCCGGCCAGGGCACAAGCTGCCGGCTCAGCATCCGTGGGACCAGCCAGGGCAGGAGACGCGCTCTGCAGGTCTCCAGCTATGTCTCCTGCCACCCCTGTGCCCAGGCGGCTGGGCCGGCCGGACTCCTCCTGGGGACCAGCGTGGGTGTCCTGGAAGAGCTCCGGGACGGAGGCGTTGACCCAGATGGTGTGGATGCTGATGTCTTCCCCTTGGGACAGCTCCTTGTCACTGCTGTCTTTGCACTTCTCCTGCTCCTCGGCCAAGGCCCCTGGCTTTTCCTCCGGGCTGTCCTGCTGCCACTGCAGGGTGGCATTGCTGAGTTGGGCCAGGCTGCGCCTGGTGCGGGCCAGGCAGCTCCTCTCCAGCTCCTCCAGGGACTCTGTCTTGATGGACAGGATGGCTGGATCCTCTGCAAAAGCCTTGCCTCCATTGGCCGCTAACACCTTGTCTGATGTTGGTGTCATGGCCTCAGCCCTTCCCCGTGGTGCTGCTGGCTGCTGGCTGGGTCCCCCGCTTCCAAGGAAAACCTTGGCCAGGACCTCACTCGTGAGGCACCGGGCTGTGTCCTTTATAGCTCCTCTGTAGGCTGGAGGGAGCTGGCCTTGCTGCTGTTGGATGCCAACACCTTGTCTGTTGTTTCAGTCATGGCCGCAGCCTTGCAATGTGCACGGTCCCGCGGTGCTGCTGGCTGCTGGCTGGGTCCATGGCTGGCAGGGAAAACTTTGCACAGGACCTTGTTTGTGATGTCCCGGGCGGCGTCCTTCCCTGCTGCGCTGTAGGCTGGAGGGAGCTGCTGGGCAGGCCTGAAGCTCCTCACCCTCGAATGTCTGCCCCGCTCACCGTTGATGCCCCGAGCAGGTGGGACTGGCCGTAGGCAGCCGCTGGCTGCGGTGCTGCTGGCCATTTGCCAGCCCGCGGCAGGAGAGGTCGAGGGTGCTGGTGTGTCCTGCAGAACCTTGTCCTCATATTCTCGGGGTGTGTATGGGGCAGGTGCCTGCCTCTCTGCCTCTGCTGCAGGGGCCTGCTCACTGAAGATGGGAGAAGTAGGTGGATCTTGCTGTGCTGCTTGTCCTTGGTGTCCTGGCCCCGCGTGCCTGCCCAGGGAAGCTGGTGCAGGGGCCCTGCTGGCAGCACCAGTGACCCCCTGTGCCCCCCTCAGTGTGGGACAAGCCGCGGGGGCCTTGCTGCTGTTGGCTGCCAACACCTTGTCTGTTCTTTCAGTCATGGCCGCAGCCTTGCAATGTGCACGGTCCCGCGGTGCTGCTGGCTGCTGGCTGGGTCCATGGCTTGCAGTGAAAACTTTGCACAGGACCTTGTTTGTGATGTCCCGGGCGGCGTCCTTCTCTGCTCCTCTGTAGGCTGGAGGGAGCTGCTGGGCAGGCCTGAACGTCCTCACCCTCGCAGGTCTGCCCCGCTCACCGTTGATGCCCCCAGCAGGTGGGACCGGCCGTAGGCAGCCGCTGGCTGCAGTGCTGCTGGCCGGTTCCCAGCCCGCGGCAGAAGGAGTCGAGGGTGCTGGTGGCAGAGGCGGCAGCTTGCAGCAGCTGCTGGCGTGTCTTGCTGGCCGAGCGGCGGTGGCATGCCCGGCTGTCCCTGCCTGCCTGGGCAGCCCACGGTGACGAGTGGTGTTCCTCAGGGGTCAGTACGGGGACCAGTGCTGTTTAACGTCTTTGTCAGTGACATGGACAGTGGGATTGAGTGCACCCTCAGCAAGTTTGCTGACGACACCAGGCTGTGTGGCACGGTCGACACACTGGAGAGAAGGGACGCCATCCAGAGGGACCTGGACAGGCTCGAGAGGTGGGCCTGTGTGAACGTCACGAAGTTCAGCCAGGCCAAGTGCAAGAGCCTGCACCTGGGTCATGGCAATGCCAGGCACACCTACAGGTTGGGCGGAGAATGGCTTGAGAGCAGCCCTGAGGAGAGGGACTTGGGGGTGCTGGTGGACAAGAAGCTCAACATGAGCAGGCAATGCGCGCTTGCAACCCTGAAAGCCAACGCATCCTGGGCTGCATCGAAAGAAGCGTGGCCAGCAGGTCGAGGGAGGTGATTCTGCCCCTCTGCTCCGCTCTGGTGAGACCCCACCTGGAGTACTGCGTCCAGCTCTGGAGTCCTCAGCACAAGAAGGACGTGGACTTGCTGGAAGGGGTCCAGCGGAGGGCCACGAAGATGATCAGAGGGCTGGAGCGCCTATGCTATGAGGACAGGCTGAGAGAGCTGGGGATGTTCATCCTGGAGAAGAGAAGGCTCCGGGGCGACCTTAGAGCAGCCTTCCAGTCCCTAAAGGGGGCCTAGAGGAAGGATGGGGAGGGACTCTTTATCAGGGAGTGTAATGATAGGGCACGGGGTAACGGCTTCAAACTGAAAGAGGGCAGATTTAGATTGGATATCAGGAAGAATTTCTGTATTGTAAGGGTGGTGAGGCGCTGGAACAGGTTGCCCAGGGAAGCTGTCAGTGCCCCATCCCTGGAGGTGTTCAAGGCCAGGCTGGACGGAGCTTGGAGCAGCCTGGTCTAGTGGGAGGTGTCCCTGCCGAGAGCCTGGGTGCTTTGGGCCAGGTTGTGCTGGATGACAGCCATAGCACTGACCACAGCCTTTGTCACCATGCACAGGGCCATGTCCTGCAGAGCCTCGTAGGCTGTGGGGCTGCGCGGGGCAGGTGCCTGGCTCTCTGCCTGTGCTGCTGGGGCAAAGTGCGGAGCGCCAGCTTCTGCCAGAGGGATTTCAGGCACTGAAGCAGCCGCTTCATCGTAGTGGTCTTCCGACGTGGGAGAAGCCATGTTTTCTCCATGCTCACGTGCCAAAGGGATGAGAGGGGCTGCGCTGGCCTCTCCCCGAGGCTCTGCAGCCGAGGCAGACTCGCTGTCCTGTGGTGCTGCAGGTGGTGTTGCTGCTGTTGCTGCAGCCTTGCGTTTTGCCAGTTTTTCCTGGCTCACAAGCACAGAACTGATGAGAGCCTCTCTCACCATGCTCAGGGCTGTGTCCTGCAGAGCCTCGTACTTGTACTCTGGGGGGGTGTATGGGGCAGGTGCCCGCGAGCGCTGGCTCACAGGCACAGAATTGATGAGAGCCTCTCTCACCATGCTCAGGATTGTGTCCTCTAAAGCCTCGTCCTTATAGTCTGGGGGGGTGTATGGGGCAGGTGCCCAGCTCTCTACTTCTGCTGCAGGGGCCTGCTCGCTGAGGATGGGAGAAGCGGTTGCCTTTGCCTCCTCTTCTGCCATGGGAGCCAGAGGCGTGCGGTGCCCCTCTTGCTCAGGAGTTCCGGCCAGGGCACAAGCTGCCGGCTCAGCATCCGTGGGACCAGCCAGGGCAGGAGACGCGCTCTGCAGGTCTCCAGCTATGTCTCCTGCCACCCCTGTGCCCAGGCGGCTGGGCCGGCCGGACTCCTCCTGGGGACCAGCGTGGGTGTCCTGGAAGAGCTCCGGGACGGAGGCGTTGACCCAGATGGTGTGGATGCTGATGTCTTCCCCTTGGGACAGCTCCTTGTCACTGCTGTCTTTGCACTTCTCCTGCTCCTCGGCCAAGGCCCCTGGCTTTTCCTCCGGGCTGTCCTGCTGCCACTGCAGGGTGGCATTGCTGAGTTGGGCCAGGCTGCGCCTGGTGCGGGCCAGGCAGCTCCTCTCCAGCTCCTCCAGGGACTCTGTCTTGATGGACAGGATGGCTGGATCCTCTGCAAAAGCCTTGCCTCCATTGGCCGCTAACACCTTGTCTGATGTTGGTGTCATGGCCTCAGCCCTTCCCCGTGGTGCTGCTGGCTGGGTCCCCCGCTTCCAAGGAAAACCTTGGCCAGGACCTCACTCGTGAGGCACCGGGCTGTGTCCTTTATAGCTCCTCTGTAGGCTGGAGGGAGCTGGCCTTGCTGCTGTTGGATGCCAACACCTTGTCTGTTCTTTCAGTCATGGCCGCAGCCTTGCAATGTGCACGGTCCCGCGGTGCTGCTGGCTGCTGGCTGGGTCCATGGCTGGCAGTGAAAACTTTGCACAGGACCTTGTTTGTGATGTCCCGGGCGGCGTCCTTCCCTGCTGCGCTGTAGGCTGGAGGGAGCTGCTGGGCAGGCCTGAACGTCCTCACCCTCGCAGGTCTGCCCCGCTCACCATTGATGCCCCCAGCAGGTGGGACCGGCCGTAGGCAGCCGCTGGCTGCAGTGCTGCTGGCCGGTTCCCAGCCCGCGGCAGAAGGAGTCGAGGGTGCTGGTGGCAGAGGCGGCAGCTTGCAGCAGCTGCTGGCGTGTCTTGCTGGCCGAGCGGCGGTGGCATGCCCGGCTGTCCCTGCCTGCCTGGGCAGCCCACGGTGACGAGTGCTGTTCCTCAGGGGTCAGTACGGGGACCAGTGCTGTTTAACGTCTTTGTCAGTGACATGGACAGTGGGATTGAGTGCACCCTCAGCAAGTTTGCTGACGACACCAGGCTGTGTGGCACGGTCGACACACTGGAGAGAAGGGACGCCATCCAGAGGGACCTGGACAGGCTCGAGAGGTGGGCCTGTGTGAACGTCACGAAGTTCAGCCAGGCCAAGTGCAAGAGCCTGCACCTGGGTCATGGCAATGCCAGGCACACCTACAGGTTGGGCGGAGAATGGCTTGAGAGCAGCCCTGAGGAGAGGGACTTGGGGGTGCTGGTGGACAAGAAGCTCAACATGAGCAGGCAATGCGCGCTTGCAACCCTGAAAGCCAACGCATCCTGGGCTGCATCGAAAGAAGCGTGGCCAGCAGGTCGAGGGAGGTGATTCTGCCCCTCTGCTCCGCTCTGGTGAGACCCCACCTGGAGTACTGCGTCCAGCTCTGGAGTCCTCAGCACAAGAAGGACGTGGACTTGCTGGAAGGGGTCCAGCGGAGGGCCACGAAGATGATCAGAGGGCTGGAGCGCCTATGCTATGAGGACAGGCTGAGAGAGCTGGGGATGTTCATCCTGGAGAAGAGAAGGCTCCGGGGCGACCTTAGAGCAGCCTTCCAGTCCCTAAAGGGGGCCTAGAGGAAGGACGGGGAGGGACTCTTTATCAGGGAGTGTAATGATAGGGCACGGGGTAACGGCTTCAAACTGAAAGAGGGCAGATTTAGATTGGATATCAGGAAGAATTTCTGTATTGTAAGGGTGGTGAGGCGCTGGAACAGGTTGCCCAGGGAAGCTGTCAGTGCCCCATCCCTGGAGGTGTTCAAGGCCAGGCTGGACGGAGCTTGGAGCAGCCTGGTCTAGTGGGAGGTGTCCCTGCCGAGAGCCTGGGTGCTTTGGGCCAGGTTGTGCTGGATGACAGCCATAGCACTGACCACAGCCTTTGTCACCATGCACAGGGCCATGTCCTGCAGAGCCTCGTAGGCTGTGGGGCTGCGCGGGGCAGGTGCCTGGCTCTCTGCCTGTGCTGCTGGGGCAAAGTGCGGAGCGCCAGCTTCTGCCAGAGGGATTTCAGGCACTGAAGCAGCCGCTTCATCGTAGTGGTCTTCCGACGTGGGAGAAGCCATGTTTTCTCCATGCTCACGTGCCAAAGGGATGAGAGGGGCTGCGCTGGCCTCTCCCCGAGGCTCTGCAGCCGAGGCAGACTCGCTGTCCTGTGGTGCTGCAGGTGGTGTTGCTGCTGTTGCTGCAGCCTTGCGTTTTGCCAGTTTTTCCTGGCTCACAAGCACAGAACTGATGAGAGCCTCTCTCACCATGCTCAGGGCTGTGTCCTGCAGAGCCTCGTACTTGTACTCTGGGGGGGTGTATGGGGCAGGTGCCCGCGAGCGCTGGCTCACAGGCACAGAATTGATGAGAGCCTGTCTCACCATGCTCAGGATTGTGTCCTCTAAAGCCTCGTCCTTATAGTCTGGGGGGGTGTATGGGGCAGGTGCCCAGCTCTCTACTTCTGCTGCAGGGGCCTGCTCGCTGAGGATGGGAGAAGCGGTTGCCTTTGCCTCCTCTTCTGCCATGGGAGCCAGAGGCGTGCGGTGCCCCTCTTGCTCAGGAGTTCCGGCCAGGGCACAAGCTGCCGGCTCAGCATCCGTGGGACCAGCCAGGGCAGGAGACGCGCTCTGCAGGTCTCCAGCTATGTCTCCTGCCACCCCTGTGCCCAGGCGGCTGGGCCGGCCGGACTCCTCCTGGGGACCAGCGTGGGTGTCCTGGAAGAGCTCCGGGACGGAGGCGTTGACCCAGATGGTGTGGATGCTGATGTCTTCCCCTTGGGACAGCTCCTTGTCACTGCTGTCTTTGCACTTCTCCTGCTCCTCGGCCAAGGCCCCTGGCTTTTCCTCCGGGCTGTCCTGCTGCCACTGCAGGGTGGCATTGCTGAGTTGGGCCAGGCTGCGCCTGGTGCGGGCCAGGCAGCTCCTCTCCAGCTCCTCCAGGGACTCTGTCTTGATGGACAGGATGGCTGGATCCTCTGCAAAAGCCTTGCCTCCATTGGCCGCTAACACCTTGTCTGATGTTGGTGTCATGGCCTCAGCCCTTCCCCGTGGTGCTGCTGGCTGCTGGCTGGGTCCCCCGCTTCCAAGGAAAACCTTGGCCAGGACCTCACTCGTGAGGCACCGGGCTGTGTCCTTTATAGCTCCTCTGTAGGCTGGAGGGAGCTGGCCTTGCTGCTGTTGGATGCCAACACCTTGTCTGTTGTTTCAGTCATGGCCGCAGCCTTGCAATGTGCACGGTCCCGCGGTGCTGCTGGCTGCTGGCTGGGTCCATGGCTGGCAGGGAAAACTTTGCACAGGACCTTGTTTGTGATGTCCCGGGCGGCGTCCTTCCCTGCTGCGCTGTAGGCTGGAGGGAGCTGCTGGGCAGGCCTGAAGCTCCTCACCCTCGAATGTCTGCCCCGCTCACCGTTGATGCCCCGAGCAGGTGGGACTGGCCGTAGGCAGCCGCTGGCTGCGGTGCTGCTGGCCATTTGCCAGCCCGCGGCAGGAGAGGTCGAGGGTGCTGGTGTGTCCTGCAGAACCTTGTCCTCATATTCTCGGGGTGTGTATGGGGCAGGTGCCTGCCTCTCTGCCTCTGCTGCAGGGGCCTGCTCACTGAAGATGGGAGAAGTAGGTGGATCTTGCTGTGCTGCTTGTCCTTGGTGTCCTGGCCCCGCGTGCCTGCCCAGGGAAGCTGGTGCAGGGGCCCTGCTGGCAGCACCAGTGACCCCCTGTGCCCCCCTCAGTGTGGGACAAGCCGCGGGGGCCTTGCTGCTGTTGGCTGCCAACACCTTGTCTGTTCTTTCAGTCATGGCCGCAGCCTTGCAATGTGCACGGTCCCGCGGTGCTGCTGGCTGCTGGCTGGGTCCATGGCTTGCAGTGAAAACTTTGCACAGGACCTTGTTTGTGATGTCCCGGGCGGCGTCCTTCTCTGCTCCTCTGTAGGCTGGAGGGAGCTGCTGGGCAGGCCTGAACGTCCTCACCCTCGCAGGTCTGCCCCGCTCACCGTTGATGCCCCGAGCAGGTGGGACTGGCCGTAGGCAGCCGCTGGCTGCAGTGCTGCTGGCCGGTTCCCAGCCCGCGGCAGAAGGAGTCGAGGGTGCTGGTGGCAGAGGCGGCAGCTTGCAGCAGCTGCTGGCGTGTCTTGCTGGCCGAGCGGCGGTGGCATGCCCGGCTGTCCCTGCCTGCCTGGGCAGCCCACGGTGACGAGTGGTGTTCCTCAGGGGTCAGTACGGGGACCAGTGCTGTTTAACGTCTTTGTCAGTGACATGGACAGTGGGATTGAGTGCACCCTCAGCAAGTTTGCTGACGACACCAGGCTGTGTGGCACGGTCGACACACTGGAGAGAAGGGACGCCATCCAGAGGGACCTGGACAGGCTCGAGAGGTGGGCCTGTGTGAACGTCACGAAGTTCAGCCAGGCCAAGTGCAAGAGCCTGCACCTGGGTCATGGCAATGCCAGGCACACCTACAGGTTGGGCGGAGAATGGCTTGAGAGCAGCCCTGAGGAGAGGGACTTGGGGGTGCTGGTGGACAAGAAGCTCAACATGAGCAGGCAATGCGCGCTTGCAACCCTGAAAGCCAACGCATCCTGGGCTGCATCGAAAGAAGCGTGGCCAGCAGGTCGAGGGAGGTGATTCTGCCCCTCTGCTCCGCTCTGGTGAGACCCCACCTGGAGTACTGCGTCCAGCTCTGGAGTCCTCAGCACAAGAAGGACGTGGACTTGCTGGAAGGGGTCCAGCGGAGGGCCACGAAGATGATCAGAGGGCTGGAGCGCCTATGCTATGAGGACAGGCTGAGAGAGCTGGGGATGTTCATCCTGGAGAAGAGAAGGCTCCGGGGCGACCTTAGAGCAGCCTTCCAGTCCCTAAAGGGGGCCTAGAGGAAGGACGGGGAGGGACTCTTTATCAGGGAGTGTAATGATAGGGCACGGGGTAACGGCTTCAAACTGAAAGAGGGCAGATTTAGATTGGATATCAGGAAGAATTTCTGTATTGTAAGGGTGGTGAGGCGCTGGAACAGGTTGCCCAGGGAAGCTGTCAGTGCCCCATCCCTGGAGGTGTTCAAGGCCAGGCTGGACGGAGCTTGGAGCAGCCTGGTCTAGTGGGAGGTGTCCCTGCCGAGAGCCTGGGTGCTTTGGGCCAGGTTGTGCTGGATGACAGCCATAGCACTGACCACAGCCTTTGTCACCATGCACAGGGCCATGTCCTGCAGAGCCTCGTAGGCTGTGGGGCTGCGCGGGGCAGGTGCCTGGCTCTCTGCCTGTGCTGCTGGGGCAAAGTGCGGAGCGCCAGCTTCTGCCAGAGGGATTTCAGGCACTGAAGCAGCCGCTTCATCGTAGTGGTCTTCCGACGTGGGAGAAGCCATGTTTTCTCCATGCTCACGTGCCAAAGGGATGAGAGGGGCTGCGCTGGCCTCTCCCCGAGGCTCTGCAGCCGAGGCAGACTCGCTGTCCTGTGGTGCTGCAGGTGGTGTTGCTGCTGTTGCTGCAGCCTTGCGTTTTGCCAGTTTTTCCTGGCTCACAAGCACAGAACTGATGAGAGCCTCTCTCACCATGCTCAGGGCTGTGTCCTGCAGAGCCTCGTACTTGTACTCTGGGGGGGGTGTATGGGGCAGGTGCCTGCAAGCGCTGGCTCACAGGCACAGAATTGATGAGAGCCTCTCTCACCATGCTCAGGATTGTGTCCTCTAAAGCCTCGTCCTTATAGTCTGGGGGGGTGTATGGGGCAGGTGCCCAGCTCTCTACTTCTGCTGCAGGGGCCTGCTCGCTGAGGATGGGAGAAGCGGTTGCCTTTGCCTCCTCTTCTGCCATGGGAGCCAGAGGCGTGCGGTGCCCCTCTTGCTCAGGAGTTCCGGCCAGGGCACAAGCTGCCGGCTCAGCATCCGTGGGACCAGCCAGGGCAGGAGACGCGCTCTGCAGGTCTCCAGCTATGTCTCCTGCCACCCCTGTGCCCAGGCGGCTGGGCCGGCCGGACTCCTCCTGGGGACCAGCGTGGGTGTCCTGGAAGAGCTCCGGGACGGAGGCGTTGACCCAGATGGTGTGGATGCTGATGTCTTCCCCTTGGGACAGCTCCTTGTCACTGCTGTCTTTGCACTTCTCCTGCTCCTCGGCCAAGGCCCCTGGCTTTTCCTCCGGGCTGTCCTGCTGCCGCTGCAGGGTGGCATTGCTGAGTTGGGCCAGGCTGCGCCTGGTGCGGGCCAGGCAGCTCCTCTCCAGCTCCTCCAGGGACTCTGTCTTGATGGACAGGATGGCTGGATCCTCTGCAAAAGCCTTGCCTCCATTGGCCGCTAACACCTTGTCTGATGTTGGTGTCATGGCCTCAGCCCTTCCCCGTGGTGCTGCTGGCTGCTGGCTGGGTCCCCCGCTTCCAAGGAAAACCTTGGCCAGGACCTCACTCGTGAGGCACCGGGCTGTGTCCTTTATAGCTCCTCTGTAGGCTGGAGGGAGCTGGCCTTGCTGCTGTTGGATGCCAACACCTTGTCTGTTGTTTCAGTCATGGCCGCAGCCTTGCAATGTGCACGGTCCCGCGGTGCTGCTGGCTGCTGGCTGGGTCCATGGCTGGCAGGGAAAACTTTGCACAGGACCTTGTTTGTGATGTCCCGGGCGGCGTCCTTCCCTGCTGCGCTGTAGGCTGGAGGGAGCTGCTGGGCAGGCCTGAAGCTCCTCACCCTCGAATGTCTGCCCCGCTCACCGTTGATGCCCCGAGCAGGTGGGACTGGCCGTAGGCAGCCGCTGGCTGCGGTGCTGCTGGCCATTTGCCAGCCCGCGGCAGGAGAGGTCGAGGGTGCTGGTGTGTCCTGCAGAACCTTGTCCTCATATTCTCGGGGTGTGTATGGGGCAGGTGCCTGCCTCTCTGCCTCTGCTGCAGGGGCCTGCTCACTGAAGATGGGAGAAGTAGGTGGATCTTGCTGTGCTGCTTGTCCTTGGTGTCCTGGCCCCGCGTGCCTGCCCAGGGAAGCTGGTGCAGGGGCCCTGCTGGCAGCACCAGTGACCCCCTGTGCCCCCCTCAGTGTGGGACAAGCCGCGGGGGCCTTGCTGCTGTTGGCTGCCAACACCTTGTCTGTTCTTTCAGTCATGGCCGCAGCCTTGCAATGTGCACGGTCCCGCGGTGCTGCTGGCTGCTGGCTGGGTCCATGGCTTGCAGTGAAAACTTTGCACAGGACCTTGTTTGTGATGTCCCGGGCGGCGTCCTTCTCTGCTCCTCTGTAGGCTGGAGGGAGCTGCTGGGCAGGCCTGAACGTCCTCACCCTCGCAGGTCTGCCCCGCTCACCGTTGATGCCCCCAGCAGGTGGGACTGGCCGTAGGCAGCCGCTGGCTGCAGTGCTGCTGGCTGGTTCCCAGCCCGCGGCAGAAGGAGTCGAGGGTGCTGGTGGCAGAGGCGGCAGCTTGCAGCAGCTGCTGGCGTGTCTTGCTGGCCGAGCGGCGGTGGCATGCCCGGCTGTCCCTGCCTGCCTGGGCAGCCCACGGTGACGAGTGGTGTTCCTCAGGGGTCAGTACGGGGACCAGTGCTGTTTAACGTCTTTGTCAGTGACATGGACAGTGGGATTGAGTGCACCCTCAGCAAGTTTGCTGACGACACCAGGCTGTGTGGCACGGTCGACACACTGGAGAGAAGGGACGCCATCCAGAGGGACCTGGACAGGCTCGAGAGGTGGGCCTGTGTGAACGTCATGAAGTTCAGCCAGGCCAAGTGCAAGAGCCTGCACCTGGGTCATGGCAATGCCAGGCACACCTACAGGTTGGGCGGAGAATGGCTTGAGAGCAGCCCTGAGGAGAGGGACTTGGGGGTGCTGGTGGACAAGAAGCTCAACATGAGCAGGCAATGCGCGCTTGCAACCCTGAAAGCCAACGCATCCTGGGCTGCATCGAAAGAAGCGTGGCCAGCAGGTCGAGGGAGGTGATTCTGCCCCTCTGCTCCGCTCTGGTGAGACCCCACCTGGAGTACTGCGTCCAGCTCTGGAGTCCTCAGCACAAGAAGGACGTGGACTTGCTGGAAGGGGTCCAGCGGAGGGCCACGAAGATGATCAGAGGGCTGGAGCGCCTATGCTATGAGGACAGGCTGAGAGAGCTGGGGATGTTCATCCTGGAGAAGAGAAGGCTCCGGGGCGACCTTAGAGCAGCCTTCCAGTCCCTAAAGGGGGCCTAGAGGAAGGACGGGGAGGGACTCTTTATCAGGGAGTGTAATGATAGGGCACGGGGTAACGGCTTCAAACTGAAAGAGGGCAGATTTAGATGGGATATCAGGAAGAATTTCTGTATTGTAAGGGTGGTGAGGCGCTGGAACAGGTTGCCCAGGGAAGCTGTCAGTGCCCCATCCCTGGAGGTGTTCAAGGCCAGGCTGGACGGAGCTTGGAGCAGCCTGGTCTAGTGGGAGGTGTCCCTGCCGAGAGCCTGGGTGCTTTGGGCCAGGTTGTGCTGGATGACAGCCATAGCACTGACCACAGCCTTTGTCACCATGCACAGGGCCATGTCCTGCAGAGCCTCGTAGGCTGTGGGGCTGCGCGGGGCAGGTGCCTGGCTCTCTGCCTGTGCTGCTGGGGCAAAGTGCGGAGCGCCAGCTTCTGCCAGAGGGATTTCAGGCACTGAAGCAGCCGCTTCATCGTAGTGGTCTTCCGACGTGGGAGAAGCCATGTTTTCTCCATGCTCACGTGCCAAAGGGATGAGAGGGGCTGCGCTGGCCTCTCCCCGAGGCTCTGCAGCCGAGGCAGACTCGCTGTCCTGCGGTGCTGCAGGTGGTGTTGCTGCTGTTGCTGCAGCCTTGCGTTTTGCCAGTTTTTCCTGGCTCACAAGCACAGAACTGATGAGAGCCTCTCTCACCATGCTCAGGGCTGTGTCCTGCAGAGCCTCGTACTTGTACTCTGGGGGGGTGTATGGGGCAGGTGCCCGCGAGCGCTGGCTCACAGGCACAGAATTGATGAGAGCCTCTCTCACCATGCTCAGGATTGTGTCCTCTAAAGCCTCGTCCTTATAGTCTGGGGGGGTGTATGGGGCAGGTGCCCAGCTCTCTACTTCTGCTGCAGGGGCCTGCTCGCTGAGGATGGGAGAAGCGGTTGCCTTTGCCTCCTCTTCTGCCATGGGAGCCAGAGGCGTGCGGTGCCCCTCTTGCTCAGGAGTTCCGGCCAGGGCACAAGCTGCCGGCTCAGCATCCGTGGGACCAGCCAGGGCAGGAGACGCGCTCTGCAGGTCTCCAGCTATGTCTCCTGCCACCCCTGTGCCCAGGCGGCTGGGCCGGCCGGACTCCTCCTGGGGACCAGCGTGGGTGTCCTGGAAGAGCTCCGGGACGGAGGCGTTGACCCAGATGGTGTGGATGCTGATGTCTTCCCCTTGGGACAGCTCCTTGTCACTGCTGTCTTTGCACTTCTCCTGCTCCTCGGCCAAGGCCCCTGGCTTTTCCTCCAGGCTGTCCTGCTGCCACTGCAGGGTGGCATTGCTGAGTTGGGCCAGGCTGCGCCTGGTGCGGGCCAGGCAGCTCCTCTCCAGCTCCTCCAGGGACTCTGTCTTGATGGACAGGATGGCTGGATCCTCTGCAAAAGCCTTGCCTCCATTGGCCGCTAACACCTTGTCTGATGTTGGTGTCATGGCCTCAGCCCTTCCCCGTGGTGCTGCTGGCTGGGTCCCCCGCTTCCAAGGAAAACCTTGGCCAGGACCTCACTCGTGAGGCACCGGGCTGTGTCCTTTATAGCTCCTCTGTAGGCTGGAGGGAGCTGGCCTTGCTGCTGTTGGATGCCAACACCTTGTCTGTTGTTTCAGTCATGGCCGCAGCCTTGCAATGTGCACGGTCCCGCGGTGCTGCTGGCTGCTGGCTGGGTCCATGGCTGGCAGGGAAAACTTTGCACAGGACCTTGTTTGTGATGTCCCGGGCGGCATCCTTCCCTGCTGCGCTGTAGGCTGGAGGGAGCTGCTGGGCAGGCCTGAAGCTCCTCACCCTCGAATGTCTGCCCCGCTCACCGTTGATGCCCCGAGCAGGTGGGACTGGCCGTAGGCAGCCGCTGGCTGCGGTGCTGCTGGCCATTTGCCAGCCCGCGGCAGGAGAGGTCGAGGGTGCTGGTGTGTCCTGCAGAACCTTGTCCTCATATTCTCGGGGTGTGTATGGGGCAGGTGCCTGCCTCTCTGCCTCTGCTGCAGGGGCCTGCTCACTGAAGATGGGAGAAGTAGGTGGATCTTGCTGTGCTGCTTGTCCTTGGTGTCCTGGCCCCGCGTGCCTGCCCAGGGAAGCTGGTGCAGGGGCCCTGCTGGCAGCACCAGTGACCCCCTGTGCCCCCCTCAGTGTGGGACAAGCCACGGGGGCCTTGCTGCTGTTGGCTGCCAACACCTTGTCTGTTCTTTCAGTCATGGCCGCAGCCTTGCAATGTGCACGGTCCCGCGGTGCTGCTGGCTGCTGGCTGGGTCCATGGCTGGCAGTGAAAACTTTGCACAGGACCTTGTTTGTGATGTCCCGGGCGGCGTCCTTCCCTGCTGCGCTGTAGGCTGGAGGGAGCTGCTGGGCAGGCCTGAACGTCCTCACCCTCGCAGGTCTGCCCCGCTCACCATTGATGCCCCCAGCAGGTGGGACCGGCCGTAGGCAGCCGCTGGCTGCAGTGCTGCTGGCCGGTTCCCAGCCCGCGGCAGAAGGAGTCGAGGGTGCTGGTGGCAGAGGCGGCAGCTTGCAGCAGCTGCTGGCGTGTCTTGCTGGCCGAGCGGCGGTGGCATGCCCGGCTGTCCCTGCCTGCCTGGGCAGCCCACGGTGACGAGTGGTGTTCCTCAGGGGTCAGTACGGGGACCAGTGCTGTTTAACGTCTTTGTCAGTGACATGGACAGTGGGATTGAGTGCACCCTCAGCAAGTTTGCTGACGACACCAGGCTGTGTGGCACGGTCGACACACTGGAGAGAAGGGACGCCATCCAGAGGGACCTGGACAGGCTCGAGAGGTGGGCCTGTGTGAACGTCATGAAGTTCAGCCAGGCCAAGTGCAAGAGCCTGCACCTGGGTCATGGCAATGCCAGGCACACCTACAGGTTGGGCGGAGAATGGCTTGAGAGCAGCCCTGAGGAGAGGGACTTGGGGGTGCTGGTGGACAAGAAGCTCAACATGAGCAGGCAATGCGCGCTTGCAACCCTGAAAGCCAACGCATCCTGGGCTGCATCGAAAGAAGCGTGGCCAGCAGGTCGAGGGAGGTGATTCTGCCCCTCTGCTCCGCTCTGGTGAGACCCCACCTGGAGTACTGCGTCCAGCTCTGGAGTCCTCAGCACAAGAAGGACGTGGACTTGCTGGAAGGGGTCCAGCGGAGGGCCACGAAGATGATCAGAGGGCTGGAGCGCCTATGCTATGAGGACAGGCTGAGAGAGCTGGGGATGTTCATCCTGGAGAAGAGAAGGCTCCGGGGCGACCTTAGAGCAGCCTTCCAGTCCCTAAAGGGGGCCTAGAGGAAGGACGGGGAGGGACTCTTTATCAGGGAGTGTAATGATAGGGCACGGGGTAACGGCTTCAAACTGAAAGAGGGCAGATTTAGATTGGATATCAGGAAGAATTTCTGTATTGTAAGGGTGGTGAGGCGCTGGAACAGGTTGCCCAGGGAAGCTGTCAGTGCCCCATCCCTGGAGGTGTTCAAGGCCAGGCTGGACGGAGCTTGGAGCAGCCTGGTCTAGTGGGAGGTGTCCCTGCCGAGAGCCTGGGTGCTTTGGGCCAGGTTGTGCTGGATGACAGCCATAGCACTGACCACAGCCTTTGTCACCATGCACAGGGCCATGTCCTGCAGAGCCTCGTAGGCTGTGGGGCTGCGCGGGGCAGGTGCCTGGCTCTCTGCCTGTGCTGCTGGGGCAAAGTGCGGAGCGCCAGCTTCTGCCAGAGGGATTTCAGGCACTGAAGCAGCCGCTTCATCGTAGTGGTCTTCCGACGTGGGAGAAGCCATGTTTTCTCCATGCTCACGTGCCAAAGGGATGAGAGGGGCTGCGCTGGCCTCTCCCCGAGGCTCTGCAGCCGAGGCAGACTCGCTGTCCTGTGGTGCTGCAGGTGGTGTTGCTGCTGTTGCTGCAGCCTTGCGTTTTGCCAGTTTTTCCTGGCTCACAAGCACAGAACTGATGAGAGCCTCTCTCACCATGCTCAGGGCTGTGTCCTGCAGAGCCTCGTACTTGTACTCTGGGGGGGGTGTATGGGGCAGGTGCCTGCAAGCGCTGGCTCACAGGCACAGAATTGATGAGAGCCTGTCTCACCATGCTCAGGATTGTGTCCTCTAAAGCCTCGTCCTTATAGTCTGGGGGGGTGTATGGGGCAGGTGCCCAGCTCTCTACTTCTGCTGCAGGGGCCTGCTCGCTGAGGATGGGAGAAGCGGTTGCCTTTGCCTCCTCTTCTGCCATGGGAGCCAGAGGCGTGCGGTGCCCCTCTTGCTCAGGAGTTCCGGCCAGGGCACAAGCTGCCGGCTCAGCATCCGTGGGACCAGCCAGGGCAGGAGACGCGCTCTGCAGGTCTCCAGCTATGTCTCCTGCCACCCCTGTGCCCAGGCGGCTGGGCCGGCCGGACTCCTCCTGGGGACCAGCGTGGGTGTCCTGGAAGAGCTCCGGGACGGAGGCGTTGACCCAGATGGTGTGGATGCTGATGTCTTCCCCTTGGGACAGCTCCTTGTCACTGCTGTCTTTGCACTTCTCCTGCTCCTCGGCCAAGGCCCCTGGCTTTTCCTCCGGGCTGTCCTGCTGCCACTGCAGGGTGGCATTGCTGAGTTGGGCCAGGCTGCGCCTGGTGCGGGCCAGGCAGCTCCTCTCCAGCTCCTCCAGGGACTCTGTCTTGATGGACAGGATGGCTGGATCCTCTGCAAAAGCCTTGCCTCCATTGGCCGCTAACACCTTGTCTGATGTTGGTGTCATGGCCTCAGCCCTTCCCCGTGGTGCTGCTGGCTGCTGGCTGGGTCCCCCGCTTCCAAGGAAAACCTTGGCCAGGACCTCACTCGTGAGGCACCGGGCTGTGTCCTTTATAGCTCCTCTGTAGGCTGGAGGGAGCTGGCCTTGCTGCTGTTGGATGCCAACACCTTGTCTGTTCTTTCAGTCATGGCCGCAGCCTTGCAATGTGCACGGTCCCGCGGTGCTGCTGGCTGCTGGCTGGGTCCATGGCTGGCAGGGAAAACTTTGCACAGGACCTTGTTTGTGATGTCCCGGGCGGCGTCCTTCCCTGCTGCGCTGTAGGCTGGAGGGAGCTGCTGGGCAGGCCTGAAGCTCCTCACCCTCGAATGTCTGCCCCGCTCACCGTTGATGCCCCGAGCAGGTGGGACTGGCCGTAGGCAGCCGCTGGCTGCGGTGCTGCTGGCCATTTGCCAGCCCGCGGCAGGAGAGGTCGAGGGTGCTGGTGTGTCCTGCAGAACCTTGTCCTCATATTCTCGGGGTGTGTATGGGGCAGGTGCCTGCCTCTCTGCCTCTGCTGCAGGGGCCTGCTCACTGAAGATGGGAGAAGTAGGTGGATCTTGCTGTGCTGCTTGTCCTTGGTGTCCTGGCCCCGCGTGCCTGCCCAGGGAAGCTGGTGCAGGGGCCCTGCTGGCAGCACCAGTGACCCCCTGTGCCCCCCTCAGTGTGGGACAAGCCGCGGGGGCCTTGCTGCTGTTGGCTGCCAACACCTTGTCTGTTCTTTCAGTCATGGCCGCAGCCTTGCAATGTGCACGGTCCCGCGGTGCTGCTGGCTGCTGGCTGGGTCCATGGCTTGCAGTGAAAACTTTGCACAGGACCTTGTTTGTGATGTCCCGGGCGGCGTCCTTCTCTGCTCCTCTGTAGGCTGGAGGGAGCTGCTGGGCAGGCCTGAACGTCCTCACCCTCGCAGGTCTGCCCCGCTCACCGTTGATGCCCCCAGCAGGTGGGACTGGCCGTAGGCAGCCGCTGGCTGCAGTGCTGCTGGCCGGTTCCCAGCCCGCGGCAGAAGGAGTCGAGGGTGCTGGTGGCAGAGGCGGCAGCTTGCAGCAGCTGCTGGCGTGTCTTGCTGGCCGAGCGGCGGTGGCATGCCCGGCTGTCCCTGCCTGCCTGGGCAGCCCACGGTGACGAGTGGTGTTCCTCAGGGGTCAGTACGGGGACCAGTGCTGTTTAACGTCTTTGTCAGTGACATGGACAGTGGGATTGAGTGCACCCTCAGCAAGTTTGCTGACGACACCAGGCTGTGTGGCACGGTCGACACACTGGAGAGAAGGGACGCCATCCAGAGGGACCTGGACAGGCTCGAGAGGTGGGCCTGTGTGAACGTCATGAAGTTCAGCCAGGCCAAGTGCAAGAGCCTGCACCTGGGTCATGGCAATGCCAGGCACACCTACAGGTTGGGCGGAGAATGGCTTGAGAGCAGCCCTGAGGAGAGGGACTTGGGGGTGCTGGTGGACAAGAAGCTCAACATGAGCAGGCAATGCGCGCTTGCAACCCTGAAAGCCAACGCATCCTGGGCTGCATCGAAAGAAGCGTGGCCAGCAGGTCGAGGGAGGTGATTCTGCCCCTCTGCTCCGCTCTGGTGAGACCCCACCTGGAGTACTGCGTCCAGCTCTGGAGTCCTCAGCACAAGAAGGACGTGGACTTGCTGGAAGGGGTCCAGCGGAGGGCCACGAAGATGATCAGAGGGCTGGAGCGCCTATGCTATGAGGACAGGCTGAGAGAGCTGGGGATGTTCATCCTGGAGAAGAGAAGGCTCCGGGGCGACCTTAGAGCAGCCTTCCAGTCCCTAAAGGGGGCCTAGAGGAAGGACGGGGAGGGACTCTTTATCAGGGAGTGTAATGATAGGGCACGGGGTAACGGCTTCAAACTGAAAGAGGGCAGATTTAGATTGGATATCAGGAAGAATTTCTGTATTGTAAGGGTGGTGAGGCGCTGGAACAGGTTGCCCAGGGAAGCTGTCAGTGCCCCATCCCTGGAGGTGTTCAAGGCCAGGCTGGACGGAGCTTGGAGCAGCCTGGTCTAGTGGGAGGTGTCCCTGCCGAGAGCCTGGGTGCTTTGGGCCAGGTTGTGCTGGATGACAGCCATAGCACTGACCACAGCCTTTGTCACCATGCACAGGGCCATGTCCTGCAGAGCCTCGTAGGCTGTGGGGCTGCGCGGGGCAGGTGCCTGGCTCTCTGCCTGTGCTGCTGGGGCAAAGTGCGGAGCGCCAGCTTCTGCCAGAGGGATTTCAGGCACTGAAGCAGCCGCTTCATCGTAGTGGTCTTCCGACGTGGGAGAAGCCATGTTTTCTCCATGCTCACGTGCCAAAGGGATGAGAGGGGCTGCGCTGGCCTCTCCCCGAGGCTCTGCAGCCGAGGCAGACTCGCTGTCCTGTGGTGCTGCAGGTGGTGTTGCTGCTGTTGCTGCAGCCTTGCGTTTTGCCAGTTTTTCCTGGCTCACAAGCACAGAACTGATGAGAGCCTCTCTCACCATGCTCAGGGCTGTGTCCTGCAGAGCCTCGTACTTGTACTCTGGGGGGGTGTATGGGGCAGGTGCCCGCGAGCGCTGGCTCACAGGCACAGAATTGATGAGAGCCTGTCTCACCATGCTCAGGATTGTGTCCTCTAAAGCCTCGTCCTTATAGTCTGGGGGGGTGTATGGGGCAGGTGCCCAGCTCTCTACTTCTGCTGCAGGGGCCTGCTCGCTGAGGATGGGAGAAGCGGTTGCCTTTGCCTCCTCTTCTGCCATGGGAGCCAGAGGCGTGCGGTGCCCCTCTTGCTCAGGAGTTCCGGCCAGGGCACAAGCTGCCGGCTCAGCATCCGTGGGACCAGCCAGGGCAGGAGACGCGCTCTGCAGGTCTCCAGCTATGTCTCCTGCCACCCCTGTGCCCAGGCGGCTGGGCCGGCCGGACTCCTCCTGGGGACCAGCGTGGGTGTCCTGGAAGAGCTCCGGGACAGAGGCGTTGACCCAGATGGTGTGGATGCTGATGTCTTCCCCTTGGGACAGCTCCTTGTCACTGCTGTCTTTGCACTTCTCCTGCTCCTCGGCCAAGGCCCCTGGCTTTTCCTCCGGGCTGTCCTGCTGCCACTGCAGGGTGGCATTGCTGAGTTGGGCCAGGCTGCGCCTGGTGCGGGCCAGGCAGCTCCTCTCCAGCTCCTCCAGGGACTCTGTCTTGATGGACAGGATGGCTGGATCCTCTGCAAAAGCCTTGCCTCCATTGGCCGCTAACACCTTGTCTGATGTTGGTGTCATGGCCTCAGCCCTTCCCCGTGGTGCTGCTGGCTGCTGGCTGGGTCCCCCGCTTCCAAGGAAAACCTTGGCCAGGACCTCACTCGTGAGGCACCGGGCTGTGTCCTTTATAGCTCCTCTGTAGGCTGGAGGGAGCTGGCCTTGCTGCTGTTGGATGCCAACACCTTGTCTGTTGTTTCAGTCATGGCCGCAGCCTTGCAATGTGCACGGTCCCGCGGTGCTGCTGGCTGCTGGCTGGGTCCATGGCTGGCAGGGAAAACTTTGCACAGGACCTTGTTTGTGATGTCCCGGGCGGCGTCCTTCCCTGCTGCGCTGTAGGCTGGAGGGAGCTGCTGGGCAGGCCTGAAGCTCCTCACCCTCGAATGTCTGCCCCGCTCACCGTTGATGCCCCGAGCAGGTGGGACTGGCCGTAGGCAGCCGCTGGCTGCGGTGCTGCTGGCCATTTGCCAGCCCGCGGCAGGAGAGGTCGAGGGTGCTGGTGTGTCCTGCAGAACCTTGTCCTCATATTCTCGGGGTGTGTATGGGGCAGGTGCCTGCCTCTCTGCCTCTGCTGCAGGGGCCTGCTCACTGAAGATGGGAGAAGTAGGTGGATCTTGCTGTGCTGCTTGTCCTTGGTGTCCTGGCCCCGCGTGCCTGCCCAGGGAAGCTGGTGCAGGGGCCCTGCTGGCAGCACCAGTGACCCCCTGTGCCCCCCTCAGTGTGGGACAAGCCGCGGGGGCCTTGCTGCTGTTGGCTGCCAACACCTTGTCTGTTCTTTCAGTCATGGCCGCAGCCTTGCAATGTGCACGGTCCCGCGGTGCTGCTGGCTGCTGGCTGGGTCCATGGCTGGCAGGGAAAACTTTGCACAGGACCTTGTTTGTGATGTCCCGGGCGGCATCCTTCCCTGCTGCGCTGTAGGCTGGAGGGAGCTGCTGGGCAGGCCTGAAGCTCCTCACCCTCGAATGTCTGCCCCGCTCACCGTTGATGCCCCGAGCAGGTGGGACTGGCCGTAGGCAGCCGCTGGCTGCGGTGCTGCTGGCCATTTGCCAGCCCGCGGCAGGAGAGGTCGAGGGTGCTGGTGTGTCCTGCAGAACCTTGTCCTCATATTCTCGGGGTGTGTATGGGGCAGGTGCCTGCCTCTCTGCCTCTGCTGCAGGGGCCTGCTCACTGAAGATGGGAGAAGTAGGTGGATCTTGCTGTGCTGCTTGTCCTTGGTGTCCTGGCCCCGCGTGCCTGCCCAGGGAAGCTGGTGCAGGGGCCCTGCTGGCAGCACCAGTGACCCCCTGTGCCCCCCTCAGTGTGGGACAAGCCACGGGGGCCTTGCTGCTGTTGGCTGCCAACACCTTGTCTGTTCTTTCAGTCATGGCCGCAGCCTTGCAATGTGCACGGTCCCGCGGTGCTGCTGGCTGCTGGCTGGGTCCATGGCTGGCAGGGAAAACTTTGCACAGGACCTTGTTTGTGATGTCCCGGGCGGCGTCCTTCCCTGCTGCGCTGTAGGCTGGAGGGAGCTGCTGGGCAGGCCTGAACGTCCTCACCCTCGCAGGTCTGCCCCGCTCACCGTTGATGCCCCCAGCAGGTGGGACCGGCCGTAGGCAGCCGCTGGCTGCAGTGCTGCTGGCCGGTTCCCAGCCCGCGGCAGAAGGAGTCGAGGGTGCTGGTGGCAGAGGCGGCAGCTTGCAGCAGCTGCTGGCGTGTCTTGCTGGCCGAGCGGCGGTGGCATGCCCGGCTGTCCCTGCCTGCCTGGGCAGCCCACGGTGACGAGTGCTGTTCCTCAGGGGTCAGTACGGGGACCAGTGCTGTTTAACGTCTTTGTCAGTGACATGGACAGTGGGATTGAGTGCACCCTCAGCAAGTTTGCTGACGACACCAGGCTGTGTGGCACGGTCGACACACTGGAGAGAAGGGACGCCATCCAGAGGGACCTGGACAGGCTCGAGAGGTGGGCCTGTGTGAACGTCACGAAGTTCAGCCAGGCCAAGTGCAAGAGCCTGCACCTGGGTCATGGCAATGCCAGGCACACCTACAGGTTGGGCGGAGAATGGCTTGAGAGCAGCCCTGAGGAGAGGGACTTGGGGGTGCTGGTGGACAAGAAGCTCAACATGAGCAGGCAATGCGCGCTTGCAACCCTGAAAGCCAACGCATCCTGGGCTGCATCGAAAGAAGCGTGGCCAGCAGGTCGAGGGAGGTGATTCTGCCCCTCTGCTCCGCTCTGGTGAGACCCCACCTGGAGTACTGCGTCCAAGCTCTGGAGTCCTCAGCACAAGAAGGACGTGGACTTGCTGGAAGGGGTCCAGCGGAGGGCCACGAAGATGATCAGAGGGCTGGAGCGCCTATGCTATGAGGACAGGCTGAGAGAGCTGGGGATGTTCATCCTGGAGAAGAGAAGGCTCCGGGGCGACCTTAGAGCAGCCTTCCAGTCCCTAAAGGGGGCCTAGAGGAAGGACGGGGAGGGACTCTTTATCAGGGAGTGTAATGATAGGGCACGGGGTAACGGCTTCAAACTGAAAGAGGGCAGATTTAGATTGGATATCAGGAAGAATTTCTGTATTGTAAGGGTGGTGAGGCGCTGGAACAGGTTGCCCAGGGAAGCTGTCAGTGCCCCATCCCTGGAGGTGTTCAAGGCCAGGCTGGACGGAGCTTGGAGCAGCCTGGTCTAGTGGGAGGTGTCCCTGCCGAGAGCCTGGGTGCTTTGGGCCAGGTTGTGCTGGATGACAGCCATAGCACTGACCACAGCCTTTGTCACCATGCACAGGGCCATGTCCTGCAGAGCCTCGTAGGCTGTGGGGCTGCGCGGGGCAGGTGCCTGGCTCTCTGCCTGTGCTGCTGGGGCAAAGTGCGGAGCGCCAGCTTCTGCCAGAGGGATTTCAGGCACTGAAGCAGCCGCTTCATCGTAGTGGTCTTCCGACGTGGGAGAAGCCATGTTTTCTCCATGCTCACGTGCCAAAGGGATGAGAGGGGCTGCGCTGGCCTCTCCCCGAGGCTCTGCAGCCGAGGCAGACTCGCTGTCCTGTGGTGCTGCAGGTGGTGTTGCTGCTGTTGCTGCAGCCTTGCGTTTTGCCAGTTTTTCCTGGCTCACAAGCACAGAACTGATGAGAGCCTCTCTCACCATGCTCAGGGCTGTGTCCTGCAGAGCCTCGTACTTGTACTCTGGGGGGGTGTATGGGGCAGGTGCCCGCAAGCGCTGGCTCACAGGCACAGAATTGATGAGAGCCTGTCTCACCATGCTCAGGATTGTGTCCTCTAAAGCCTCGTCCTTATAGTCTGGGGGGGTGTATGGGGCAGGTGCCCAGCTCTCTACTTCTGCTGCAGGGGCCTGCTCGCTGAGGATGGGAGAAGCGGTTGCCTTTGCCTCCTCTTCTGCCATGGGAGCCAGAGGCGTGCGGTGCCCCTCTTGCTCAGGAGTTCCGGCCAGGGCACAAGCTGCCGGCTCAGCATCCGTGGGACCAGCCAGGGCAGGAGACGCGCTCTGCAGGTCTCCAGCTATGTCTCCTGCCACCCCTGTGCCCAGGCGGCTGGGCCGGCCGGACTCCTCCTGGGGACCAGCGTGGGTGTCCTGGAAGAGCTCCGGGACGGAGGCGTTGACCCAGATGGTGTGGATGCTGATGTCTTCCCCTTGGGACAGCTCCTTGTCACTGCTGTCTTTGCACTTCTCCTGCTCCTCGGCCAAGGCCCCTGGCTTTTCCTCCGGGCTGTCCTGCTGCCACTGCAGGGTGGCATTGCTGAGTTGGGCCAGGCTGCGCCTGGTGCGGGCCAGGCAGCTCCTCTCCAGCTCCTCCAGGGACTCTGTCTTGATGGACAGGATGGCTGGATCCTCTGCAAAAGCCTTGCCTCCATTGGCCGCTAACACCTTGTCTGATGTTGGTGTCATGGCCTCAGCCCTTCCCCGTGGTGCTGCTGGCTGGGTCCCCCGCTTCCAAGGAAAACCTTGGCCAGGACCTCACTCGTGAGGCACCGGGCTGTGTCCTTTATAGCTCCTCTGTAGGCTGGAGGGAGCTGGCCTTGCTGCTGTTGGATGCCAACACCTTGTCTGTTGTTTCAGTCATGGCCGCAGCCTTGCAATGTGCACGGTCCCGCGGTGCTGCTGGCTGCTGGCTGGGTCCATGGCTGGCAGGGAAAACTTTGCACAGGACCTTGTTTGTGATGTCCCGGGCGGCATCCTTCCCTGCTGCGCTGTAGGCTGGAGGGAGCTGCTGGGCAGGCCTGAAGCTCCTCACCCTCGAATGTCTGCCCCGCTCACCGTTGATGCCCCGAGCAGGTGGGACTGGCCGTAGGCAGCCGCTGGCTGCGGTGCTGCTGGCCATTTGCCAGCCCGCGGCAGGAGAGGTCGAGGGTGCTGGTGTGTCCTGCAGAACCTTGTCCTCATATTCTCGGGGTGTGTATGGGGCAGGTGCCTGCCTCTCTGCCTCTGCTGCAGGGGCCTGCTCACTGAAGATGGGAGAAGTAGGTGGATCTTGCTGTGCTGCTTGTCCTTGGTGTCCTGGCCCCGCGTGCCTGCCCAGGGAAGCTGGTGCAGGGGCCCTGCTGGCAGCACCAGTGACCCCCTGTGCCCCCCTCAGTGTGGGACAAGCCGCGGGGGCCTTGCTGCTGTTGGCTGCCAACACCTTGTCTGTTCTTTCAGTCATGGCCGCAGCCTTGCAATGTGCACGGTCCCGCGGTGCTGCTGGCTGCTGGCTGGGTCCATGGCTGGCAGTGAAAACTTTGCACAGGACCTTGTTTGTGATGTCCCGGGCGGCGTCCTTCCCTGCTGCGCTGTAGGCTGGAGGGAGCTGCTGGGCAGGCCTGAACGTCCTCACCCTCGCAGGTCTGCCCCGCTCACCATTGATGCCCCCAGCAGGTGGGACCGGCCGTAGGCAGCCGCTGGCTGCAGTGCTGCTGGCCGGTTCCCAGCCCGCGGCAGAAGGAGTCGAGGGTGCTGGTGGCAGAGGCGGCAGCTTGCAGCAGCTGCTGGCGTGTCTTGCTGGCCGAGCGGCGGTGGCATGCCCGGCTGTCCCTGCCTGCCTGGGCAGCCCACGGTGACGAGTGGTGTTCCTCAGGGGTCAGTACGGGGACCAGTGCTGTTTAACGTCTTTGTCAGTGACATGGACAGTGGGATTGAGTGCACCCTCAGCAAGTTTGCTGACGACACCAGGCTGTGTGGCACGGTCGACACACTGGAGAGAAGGGACGCCATCCAGAGGGACCTGGACAGGCTCGAGAGGTGGGCCTGTGTGAACGTCACGAAGTTCAGCCAGGCCAAGTGCAAGAGCCTGCACCTGGGTCATGGCAATGCCAGGCACACCTACAGGTTGGGCGGAGAATGGCTTGAGAGCAGCCCTGAGGAGAGGGACTTGGGGGTGCTGGTGGACAAGAAGCTCAACATGAGCAGGCAATGCGCGCTTGCAACCCTGAAAGCCAACGCATCCTGGGCTGCATCGAAAGAAGCGTGGCCAGCAGGTCGAGGGAGGTGATTCTGCCCCTCTGCTCCGCTCTGGTGAGACCCCACCTGGAGTACTGCGTCCAAGCTCTGGAGTCCTCAGCACAAGAAGGACGTGGACTTGCTGGAAGGGGTCCAGCGGAGGGCCACGAAGATGATCAGAGGGCTGGAGCGCCTATGCTATGAGGACAGGCTGAGAGAGCTGGGGATGTTCATCCTGGAGAAGAGAAGGCTCCGGGGCGACCTTAGAGCAGCCTTCCAGTCCCTAAAGGGGGCCTAGAGGAAGGACGGGGAGGGACTCTTTATCAGGGAGTGTAATGATAGGGCACGGGGTAACGGCTTCAAACTGAAAGAGGGCAGATTTAGATTGGATATCAGGAAGAATTTCTGTATTGTAAGGGTGGTGAGGCGCTGGAACAGGTTGCCCAGGGAAGCTGTCAGTGCCCCATCCCTGGAGGTGTTCAAGGCCAGGCTGGACGGAGCTTGGAGCAGCCTGGTCTAGTGGGAGGTGTCCCTGCCGAGAGCCTGGGTGCTTTGGGCCAGGTTGTGCTGGATGACAGCCATAGCACTGACCACAGCCTTTGTCACCATGCACAGGGCCATGTCCTGCAGAGCCTCGTAGGCTGTGGGGCTGCGCGGGGCAGGTGCCTGGCTCTCTGCCTGTGCTGCTGGGGCAAAGTGCGGAGCGCCAGCTTCTGCCAGAGGGATTTCAGGCACTGAAGCAGCCGCTTCATCGTAGTGGTCTTCCGACGTGGGAGAAGCCATGTTTTCTCCATGCTCACGTGCCAAAGGGATGAGAGGGGCTGCGCTGGCCTCTCCCCGAGGCTCTGCAGCCGAGGCAGACTCGCTGTCCTGTGGTGCTGCAGGTGGTGTTGCTGCTGTTGCTGCAGCCTTGCGTTTTGCCAGTTTTTCCTGGCTCACAAGCACAGAACTGATGAGAGCCTCTCTCACCATGCTCAGGGCTGTGTCCTGCAGAGCCTCGTACTTGTACTCTGGGGGGGTGTATGGGGCAGGTGCCCGCGAGCGCTGGCTCACAGGCACAGAATTGATGAGAGCCTGTCTCACCATGCTCAGGATTGTGTCCTCTAAAGCCTCGTCCTTATAGTCTGGGGGGGTGTATGGGGCAGGTGCCCAGCTCTCTACTTCTGCTGCAGGGGCCTGCTCGCTGAGGATGGGAGAAGCGGTTGCCTTTGCCTCCTCTTCTGCCATGGGAGCCAGAGGCGTGCGGTGCCCCTCTTGCTCAGGAGTTCCGGCCAGGGCACAAGCTGCCGGCTCAGCATCCGTGGGACCAGCCAGGGCAGGAGACGCGCTCTGCAGGTCTCCAGCTATGTCTCCTGCCACCCCTGTGCCCAGGCGGCTGGGCCGGCCGGACTCCTCCTGGGGACCAGCGTGGGTGTCCTGGAAGAGCTCCGGGACGGAGGCGTTGACCCAGATGGTGTGGATGCTGATGTCTTCCCCTTGGGACAGCTCCTTGTCACTGCTGTCTTTGCACTTCTCCTGCTCCTCGGCCAAGGCCCCTGGCTTTTCCTCCGGGCTGTCCTGCTGCCACTGCAGGGTGGCATTGCTGAGTTGGGCCAGGCTGCGCCTGGTGCGGGCCAGGCAGCTCCTCTCCAGCTCCTCCAGGGACTCTGTCTTGATGGACAGGATGGCTGGATCCTCTGCAAAAGCCTTGCCTCCATTGGCCGCTAACACCTTGTCTGATGTTGGTGTCATGGCCTCAGCCCTTCCCCGTGGTGCTGCTGGCTGGGTCCCCCGCTTCCAAGGAAAACCTTGGCCAGGACCTCACTCGTGAGGCACCGGGCTGTGTCCTTTATAGCTCCTCTGTAGGCTGGAGGGAGCTGGCCTTGCTGCTGTTGGATGCCAACACCTTGTCTGTTGTTTCAGTCATGGCCGCAGCCTTGCAATGTGCACGGTCCCGCGGTGCTGCTGGCTGCTGGCTGGGTCCATGGCTGGCAGGGAAAACTTTGCACAGGACCTTGTTTGTGATGTCCCGGGCGGCATCCTTCCCTGCTGCGCTGTAGGCTGGAGGGAGCTGCTGGGCAGGCCTGAAGCTCCTCACCCTCGAATGTCTGCCCCGCTCACCGTTGATGCCCCGAGCAGGTGGGACTGGCCGTAGGCAGCCGCTGGCTGCGGTGCTGCTGGCCATTTGCCAGCCCGCGGCAGGAGAGGTCGAGGGTGCTGGTGTGTCCTGCAGAACCTTGTCCTCATATTCTCGGGGTGTGTATGGGGCAGGTGCCTGCCTCTCTGCCTCTGCTGCAGGGGCCTGCTCACTGAAGATGGGAGAAGTAGGTGGATCTTGCTGTGCTGCTTGTCCTTGGTGTCCTGGCCCCGCGTGCCTGCCCAGGGAAGCTGGTGCAGGGGCCCTGCTGGCAGCACCAGTGACCCCCTGTGCCCCCCTCAGTGTGGGACAAGCCGCGGGGGCCTTGCTGCTGTTGGCTGCCAACACCTTGTCTGTTCTTTCAGTCATGGCCGCAGCCTTGCAATGTGCACGGTCCCGCGGTGCTGCTGGCTGCTGGCTGGGTCCATGGCTGGCAGTGAAAACTTTGCACAGGACCTTGTTTGTGATGTCCCGGGCGGCGTCCTTCCCTGCTGCGCTGTAGGCTGGAGGGAGCTGCTGGGCAGGCCTGAACGTCCTCACCCTCGCAGGTCTGCCCCGCTCACCATTGATGCCCCCAGCAGGTGGGACCGGCCGTAGGCAGCCGCTGGCTGCAGTGCTGCTGGCCGGTTCCCAGCCCGCGGCAGAAGGAGTCGAGGGTGCTGGTGGCAGAGGCGGCAGCTTGCAGCAGCTGCTGGCGTGTCTTGCTGGCCGAGCGGCGGTGGCATGCCCGGCTGTCCCTGCCTGCCTGGGCAGCCCACGGTGACGAGTGCTGTTCCTCAGGGGTCAGTACGGGGACCAGTGCTGTTTAACGTCTTTGTCAGTGACATGGACAGTGGGATTGAGTGCACCCTCAGCAAGTTTGCTGACGACACCAGGCTGTGTGGCACGGTCGACACACTGGAGAGAAGGGACGCCATCCAGAGGGACCTGGACAGGCTCGAGAGGTGGGCCTGTGTGAACGTCACGAAGTTCAGCCAGGCCAAGTGCAAGAGCCTGCACCTGGGTCATGGCAATGCCAGGCACACCTACAGGTTGGGCGGAGAATGGCTTGAGAGCAGCCCTGAGGAGAGGGACTTGGGGGTGCTGGTGGACAAGAAGCTCAACATGAGCAGGCAATGCGCGCTTGCAACCCTGAAAGCCAACGCATCCTGGGCTGCATCGAAAGAAGCGTGGCCAGCAGGTCGAGGGAGGTGATTCTGCCCCTCTGCTCCGCTCTGGTGAGACCCCACCTGGAGTACTGCGTCCAAGCTCTGGAGTCCTCAGCACAAGAAGGACGTGGACTTGCTGGAAGGGGTCCAGCGGAGGGCCACGAAGATGATCAGAGGGCTGGAGCGCCTATGCTATGAGGACAGGCTGAGAGAGCTGGGGATGTTCATCCTGGAGAAGAGAAGGCTCCGGGGCGACCTTAGAGCAGCCTTCCAGTCCCTAAAGGGGGCCTAGAGGAAGGATGGGGAGGGACTCTTTATCAGGGAGTGTAATGATAGGGCACGGGGTAACGGCTTCAAACTGAAAGAGGGCAGATTTAGATTGGATATCAGGAAGAATTTCTGTATTGTAAGGGTGGTGAGGCGCTGGAACAGGTTGCCCAGGGAAGCTGTCAGTGCCCCATCCCTGGAGGTGTTCAAGGCCAGGCTGGACGGAGCTTGGAGCAGCCTGGTCTAGTGGGAGGTGTCCCTGCCGAGAGCCTGGGTGCTTTGGGCCAGGTTGTGCTGGATGACAGCCATAGCACTGACCACAGCCTTTGTCACCATGCACAGGGCCATGTCCTGCAGAGCCTCGTAGGCTGTGGGGCTGCGCGGGGCAGGTGCCTGGCTCTCTGCCTGTGCTGCTGGGGCAAAGTGCGGAGCGCCAGCTTCTGCCAGAGGGATTTCAGGCACTGAAGCAGCCGCTTCATCGTAGTGGTCTTCCGACGTGGGAGAAGCCATGTTTTCTCCATGCTCACGTGCCAAAGGGATGAGAGGGGCTGCGCTGGCCTCTCCCCGAGGCTCTGCAGCCGAGGCAGACTCGCTGTCCTGTGGTGCTGCAGGTGGTGTTGCTGCTGTTGCTGCAGCCTTGCGTTTTGCCAGTTTTTCCTGGCTCACAAGGACAGAATTGATGAGAGCCTCTCTCACCATGCTCAGGGCTGTGTCCTGCAGAGCCTCGTACTTGTACTCTGGGGGGGTGTATGGGGCAGGTGCCTGCGAGCGCTGGCTCACAGGCACAGAATTGATGAGAGCCTGTCTCACCATGCTCAGGATTGTGTCCTCTAAAGCCTCGTCCTTATAGTCTGGGGGGGTGTATGGGGCAGGTGCCCAGCTCTCTACTTCTGCTGCAGGGGCCTGCTCGCTGAGGATGGGAGAAGCGGTTGCCTTTGCCTCCTCTTCTGCCATGGGAGCCAGAGGCGTGCGGTGCCCCTCTTGCTCAGGAGTTCCGGCCAGGGCACAAGCTGCCGGCTCAGCATCCGTGGGACCAGCCAGGGCAGGAGACGCGCTCTGCAGGTCTCCAGCTATGTCTCCTGCCACCCCTGTGCCCAGGCGGCTGGGCCGGCCGGACTCCTCCTGGGGACCAGCGTGGGTGTCCTGGAAGAGCTCCGGGACGGAGGCGTTGACCCAGATGGTGTGGATGCTGATGTCTTCCCCTTGGGACAGCTCCTTGTCACTGCTGTCTTTGCACTTCTCCTGCTCCTCGGCCAAGGCCCCTGGCTTTTCCTCCGGGCTGTCCTGCTGCCACTGCAGGGTGGCATTGCTGAGTTGGGCCAGGCTGCGCCTGGTGCGGGCCAGGCAGCTCCTCTCCAGCTCCTCCAGGGACTCTGTCTTGATGGACAGGATGGCTGGATCCTCTGCAAAAGCCTTGCCTCCATTGGCCGCTAACACCTTGTCTGATGTTGGTGTCATGGCCTCAGCCCTTCCCCGTGGTGCTGCTGGCTGCTGGCTGGGTCCCCCGCTTCCAAGGAAAACCTTGGCCAGGACCTCACTCGTGAGGCACCGGGCTGTGTCCTTTATAGCTCCTCTGTAGGCTGGAGGGAGCTGGCCTTGCTGCTGTTGGATGCCAACACCTTGTCTGTTCTTTCAGTCATGGCCGCAGCCTTGCAATGTGCACGGTCCCGCGGTGCTGCTGGCTGCTGGCTGGGTCCATGGCTGGCAGGGAAAACTTTGCACAGGACCTTGTTTGTGATGTCCCGGGCGGCGTCCTTCCCTGCTGCGCTGTAGGCTGGAGGGAGCTGCTGGGCAGGCCTGAAGCTCCTCACCCTCGAATGTCTGCCCCGCTCACCGTTGATGCCCCGAGCAGGTGGGACTGGCCGTAGGCAGCCGCTGGCTGCGGTGCTGCTGGCCATTTGCCAGCCCGCGGCAGGAGAGGTCGAGGGTGCTGGTGTGTCCTGCAGAACCTTGTCCTCATATTCTCGGGGTGTGTATGGGGCAGGTGCCTGCCTCTCTGCCTCTGCTGCAGGGGCCTGCTCACTGAAGATGGGAGAAGTAGGTGGATCTTGCTGTGCTGCTTGTCCTTGGTGTCCTGGCCCCGCGTGCCTGCCCAGGGAAGCTGGTGCAGGGGCCCTGCTGGCAGCACCAGTGACCCCCTGTGCCCCCCTCAGTGTGGGACAAGCCGCGGGGGCCTTGCTGCTGTTGGCTGCCAACACCTTGTCTGTTCTTTCAGTCATGGCCGCAGCCTTGCAATGTGCACGGTCCCGCGGTGCTGCTGGCTGCTGGCTGGGTCCATGGCTTGCAGTGAAAACTTTGCACAGGACCTTGTTTGTGATGTCCCGGGCGGCGTCCTTCTCTGCTCCTCTGTAGGCTGGAGGGAGCTGCTGGGCAGGCCTGAACGTCCTCACCCTCGCAGGTCTGCCCCGCTCACCGTTGATGCCCCCAGCAGGTGGGAGCGGCCGTAGGCAGCCGCTGGCTGCAGTGCTGCTGGCCAGTTCCCAGCCCGCGGCAGAAGGAGTCGAGGGTGCTGGTGGCAGAGGCGGCAGCTTGCAGCAGCTGCTGGCGTGTCTTGCTGGCCGAGCGGCGGTGGCATGCCCGGCTGTCCCTGCCTGCCTGGGCAGCCCACGGTGACGAGTGGTGTTCCTCAGGGGTCAGTACGGGGACCAGTGCTGTTTAACGTCTTTGTCAGTGACATGGACAGTGGGATTGAGTGCACCCTCAGCAAGTTTGCTGACGACACCAGGCTGTGTGGCACGGTCGACACACTGGAGAGAAGGGACGCCATCCAGAGGGACCTGGACAGGCTCGAGAGGTGGGCCTGTGTGAACGTCACGAAGTTCAGCCAGGCCAAGTGCAAGAGCCTGCACCTGGGTCATGGCAATGCCAGGCACACCTACAGGTTGGGCGGAGAATGGCTTGAGAGCAGCCCTGAGGAGAGGGACTTGGGGGTGCTGGTGGACAAGAAGCTCAACATGAGCAGGCAATGCGCGCTTGCAACCCTGAAAGCCAACGCATCCTGGGCTGCATCGAAAGAAGCGTGGCCAGCAGGTCGAGGGAGGTGATTCTGCCCCTCTGCTCCGCTCTGGTGAGACCCCACCTGGAGTACTGCGTCCAAGCTCTGGAGTCCTCAGCACAAGAAGGACGTGGACTTGCTGGAAGGGGTCCAGCGGAGGGCCACGAAGATGATCAGAGGGCTGGAGCGCCTATGCTATGAGGACAGGCTGAGAGAGCTGGGGATGTTCATCCTGGAGAAGAGAAGGCTCCGGGGCGACCTTAGAGCAGCCTTCCAGTCCCTAAAGGGGGCCTAGAGGAAGGACGGGGAGGGACTCTTTATCAGGGAGTGTAATGATAGGGCACGGGGTAACGGCTTCAAACTGAAAGAGGGCAGATTTAGATTGGATATCAGGAAGAATTTCTGTATTGTAAGGGTGGTGAGGCGCTGGAACAGGTTGCCCAGGGAAGCTGTCAGTGCCCCATCCCTGGAGGTGTTCAAGGCCAGGCTGGACGGAGCTTGGAGCAGCCTGGTCTAGTGGGAGGTGTCCCTGCCGAGAGCCTGGGTGCTTTGGGCCAGGTTGTGCTGGATGACAGCCATAGCACTGACCACAGCCTTTGTCACCATGCACAGGGCCATGTCCTGCAGAGCCTCGTAGGCTGTGGGGCTGCGCGGGGCAGGTGCCTGGCTCTCTGCCTGTGCTGCTGGGGCAAAGTGCGGAGCGCCAGCTTCTGCCAGAGGGATTTCAGGCACTGAAGCAGCCGCTTCATCGTAGTGGTCTTCCGACGTGGGAGAAGCCATGTTTTCTCCATGCTCACGTGCCAAAGGGATGAGAGGGGCTGCGCTGGCCTCTCCCCGAGGCTCTGCAGCCGAGGCAGACTCGCTGTCCTGTGGTGCTGCAGGTGGTGTTGCTGCTGTTGCTGCAGCCTTGCGTTTTGCCAGTTTTTCCTGGCTCACAAGCACAGAACTGATGAGAGCCTCTCTCACCATGCTCAGGGCTGTGTCCTGCAGAGCCTCGTACTTGTACTCTGGGGGGGTGTATGGGGCAGGTGCCCGCAAGCGCTGGCTCACAGGCACAGAATTGATGAGAGCCTGTCTCACCATGCTCAGGATTGTGTCCTCTAAAGCCTCGTCCTTATAGTCTGGGGGGGTGTATGGGGCAGGTGCCCAGCTCTCTACTTCTGCTGCAGGGGCCTGCTCGCTGAGGATGGGAGAAGCGGTTGCCTTTGCCTCCTCTTCTGCCATGGGAGCCAGAGGCGTGCGGTGCCCCTCTTGCTCAGGAGTTCCGGCCAGGGCACAAGCTGCCGGCTCAGCATCCGTGGGACCAGCCAGGGCAGGAGACGCGCTCTGCAGGTCTCCAGCTATGTCTCCTGCCACCCCTGTGCCCAGGCGGCTGGGCCGGCCGGACTCCTCCTGGGGACCAGCGTGGGTGTCCTGGAAGAGCTCCGGGACGGAGGCGTTGACCCAGATGGTGTGGATGCTGATGTCTTCCCCTTGGGACAGCTCCTTGTCACTGCTGTCTTTGCACTTCTCCTGCTCCTCGGCCAAGGCCCCTGGCTTTTCCTCCGGGCTGTCCTGCTGCCACTGCAGGGTGGCATTGCTGAGTTGGGCCAGGCTGCGCCTGGTGCGGGCCAGGCAGCTCCTCTCCAGCTCCTCCAGGGACTCTGTCTTGATGGACAGGATGGCTGGATCCTCTGCAAAAGCCTTGCCTCCATTGGCCGCTAACACCTTGTCTGATGTTGGTGTCATGGCCTCAGCCCTTCCCCGTGGTGCTGCTGGCTGGGTCCCCCGCTTCCAAGGAAAACCTTGGCCAGGACCTCACTCGTGAGGCACCGGGCTGTGTCCTTTATAGCTCCTCTGTAGGCTGGAGGGAGCTGGCCTTGCTGCTGTTGGATGCCAACACCTTGTCTGTTGTTTCAGTCATGGCCGCAGCCTTGCAATGTGCACGGTCCCGCGGTGCTGCTGGCTGCTGGCTGGGTCCATGGCTGGCAGGGAAAACTTTGCACAGGACCTTGTTTGTGATGTCCCGGGCGGCATCCTTCCCTGCTGCGCTGTAGGCTGGAGGGAGCTGCTGGGCAGGCCTGAAGCTCCTCACCCTCGAATGTCTGCCCCGCTCACCGTTGATGCCCCGAGCAGGTGGGACTGGCCGTAGGCAGCCGCTGGCTGCGGTGCTGCTGGCCATTTGCCAGCCCGCGGCAGGAGAGGTCGAGGGTGCTGGTGTGTCCTGCAGAACCTTGTCCTCATATTCTCGGGGTGTGTATGGGGCAGGTGCCTGCCTCTCTGCCTCTGCTGCAGGGGCCTGCTCACTGAAGATGGGAGAAGTAGGTGGATCTTGCTGTGCTGCTTGTCCTTGGTGTCCTGGCCCCGCGTGCCTGCCCAGGGAAGCTGGTGCAGGGGCCCTGCTGGCAGCACCAGTGACCCCCTGTGCCCCCCTCAGTGTGGGACAAGCCGCGGGGGCCTTGCTGCTGTTGGCTGCCAACACCTTGTCTGTTCTTTCAGTCATGGCCGCAGCCTTGCAATGTGCACGGTCCCGCGGTGCTGCTGGCTGCTGGCTGGGTCCATGGCTGGCAGTGAAAACTTTGCACAGGACCTTGTTTGTGATGTCCCGGGCGGCGTCCTTCCCTGCTGCGCTGTAGGCTGGAGGGAGCTGCTGGGCAGGCCTGAACGTCCTCACCCTCGCAGGTCTGCCCCGCTCACCATTGATGCCCCCAGCAGGTGGGACCGGCCGTAGGCAGCCGCTGGCTGCAGTGCTGCTGGCCGGTTCCCAGCCCGCGGCAGAAGGAGTCGAGGGTGCTGGTGGCAGAGGCGGCAGCTTGCAGCAGCTGCTGGCGTGTCTTGCTGGCCGAGCGGCGGTGGCATGCCCGGCTGTCCCTGCCTGCCTGGGCAGCCCACGGTGACGAGTGGTGTTCCTCAGGGGTCAGTACGGGGACCAGTGCTGTTTAACGTCTTTGTCAGTGACATGGACAGTGGGATTGAGTGCACCCTCAGCAAGTTTGCTGACGACACCAGGCTGTGTGGCACGGTCGACACACTGGAGAGAAGGGACGCCATCCAGAGGGACCTGGACAGGCTCGAGAGGTGGGCCTGTGTGAACGTCACGAAGTTCAGCCAGGCCAAGTGCAAGAGCCTGCACCTGGGTCATGGCAATGCCAGGCACACCTACAGGTTGGGCGGAGAATGGCTTGAGAGCAGCCCTGAGGAGAGGGACTTGGGGGTGCTGGTGGACAAGAAGCTCAACATGAGCAGGCAATGCGCGCTTGCAACCCTGAAAGCCAACGCATCCTGGGCTGCATCGAAAGAAGCGTGGCCAGCAGGTCGAGGGAGGTGATTCTGCCCCTCTGCTCCGCTCTGGTGAGACCCCACCTGGAGTACTGCGTCCAAGCTCTGGAGTCCTCAGCACAAGAAGGACGTGGACTTGCTGGAAGGGGTCCAGCGGAGGGCCACGAAGATGATCAGAGGGCTGGAGCGCCTATGCTATGAGGACAGGCTGAGAGAGCTGGGGATGTTCATCCTGGAGAAGAGAAGGCTCCGGGGCGACCTTAGAGCAGCCTTCCAGTCCCTAAAGGGGGCCTAGAGGAAGGATGGGGAGGGACTCTTTATCAGGGAGTGTAATGATAGGGCACGGGGTAACGGCTTCAAACTGAAAGAGGGCAGATTTAGATTGGATATCAGGAAGAATTTCTGTATTGTAAGGGTGGTGAGGCGCTGGAACAGGTTGCCCAGGGAAGCTGTCAGTGCCCCATCCCTGGAGGTGTTCAAGGCCAGGCTGGACGGAGCTTGGAGCAGCCTGGTCTAGTGGGAGGTGTCCCTGCCGAGAGCCTGGGTGCTTTGGGCCAGGTTGTGCTGGATGACAGCCATAGCACTGACCACAGCCTTTGTCACCATGCACAGGGCCATGTCCTGCAGAGCCTCGTAGGCTGTGGGGCTGCGCGGGGCAGGTGCCTGGCTCTCTGCCTGTGCTGCTGGGGCAAAGTGCGGAGCGCCAGCTTCTGCCAGAGGGATTTCAGGCACTGAAGCAGCCGCTTCATCGTAGTGGTCTTCCGACGTGGGAGAAGCCATGTTTTCTCCATGCTCACGTGCCAAAGGGATGAGAGGGGCTGCGCTGGCCTCTCCCCGAGGCTCTGCAGCCGAGGCAGACTCGCTGTCCTGTGGTGCTGCAGGTGGTGTTGCTGCTGTTGCTGCAGCCTTGCGTTTTGCCAGTTTTTCCTGGCTCACAAGCACAGAACTGATGAGAGCCTCTCTCACCATGCTCAGGGCTGTGTCCTGCAGAGCCTCGTACTTGTACTCTGGGGGGGTGTATGGGGCAGGTGCCTGCAAGCGCTGGCTCACAGGCACAGAATTGATGAGAGCCTGTCTCACCATGCTCAGGATTGTGTCCTCTAAAGCCTCGTCCTTATAGTCTGGGGGGGTGTATGGGGCAGGTGCCCAGCTCTCTACTTCTGCTGCAGGGGCCTGCTCGCTGAGGATGGGAGAAGCGGTTGCCTTTGCCTCCTCTTCTGCCATGGGAGCCAGAGGCGTGCGGTGCCCCTCTTGCTCAGGAGTTCCGGCCAGGGCACAAGCTGCCGGCTCAGCATCCGCGGGACCAGCCAGGGCAGGAGACGCGCTCTGCAGGTCTCCAGCTATGTCTCCTGCCACCCCTGTGCCCAGGCGGCTGGGCCGGCCGGACTCCTCCTGGGGACCAGCGTGGGTGCCCTGGAAGAGCTCCGGGACGGAGGCGTTGACCCAGATGGTGTGGATGCTGATGTCTTCCCCTTGGGACAGCTCCTTGTCACTGCTGTCTTTGCACTTCTCCTGCTCCTCGGCCAAGGCCCCTGGCTTTTCCTCCGGGCTGTCCTGCTGCCACTGCAGGGTGGCATTGCTGAGTTGGGCCAGGCTGCGCCTGGTGCGGGCCAGGCAGCTCCTCTCTAGCTCCTCCAGGGACTCTGTCTTGATGGACAGGATGGCTGGATCCTCTGCAAAAGCCTTGCCTCCATTGGCCGCTAACACCTTGTCTGATGTTGGTGTCATGGCCTCAGCCCTTCACCGTGGTGCTGCTGGCTGCTGGCTGGGTCCCCCGCTTCCAAGGAAAACCTTGGCCAGGACCTCACTCGTGAGGCACCGGGCTGTGTCCTTTATAGCTCCTCTGTAGGCTGGAGGGAGCTGGCCTTGCTGCTGTTGGATGCCAACACCTTGTCTGTTGTTTCAGTCATGGCCGCAGCCTTGCAATGTGCACAGTCCCGCGGTGCTGCTGGCTGCTGGCTGGGTCCATGGCTGGCAGGGAAAACTTTGCACAGGACCTTGTTTGTGATGTCCCGGGCGGCGTCCTTCCCTGCTGCGCTGTAGGCTGGAGGGAGCTGCTGGGCAGGCCTGAAGCTCCTCACCCTCGAATGTCTGCCCCGCTCACCGTTGATGCCCCAAGCAGGTGGGACTGGCCGTAGGCAGCCGCTGGCTGCGGTGCTGCTGGCCATTTGCCAGCCCGCGGCAGGAGAGGTCGAGGGTGCTGGTGTGTCCTGCAGAACCTTGTCCTCATATTCTCGGGGTGTGTATGGGGCAGGTGCCTGCCTCTCTGCCTCTGCTGCAGGGGCCTGCTCACTGAAGATGGGAGAAGTAGGTGGATCTTGCTGTGCTGCTTGTCCTTGGTGTCCTGGCCCCGCGTGCCTGCCCAGGGAAGCTGGTGCAGGGGCCCTGCTGGCAGCACCAGTGACCCCCTGTGCCCCCCTCAGTGTGGGACAAGCCGCGGGGGCCTTGCTGCTGTTGGCTGCCAACACCTTGTCTGTTCTTTCAGTCATGGCCGCAGCCTTGCAATGTGCACGGTCCCGCGGTGCTGCTGGCTGCTGGCTGGGTCCATGGCTTGCAGTGAAAACTTTGCACAGGACCTTGTTTGTGATGTCCCGGGCGGCGTCCTTCTCTGCTCCTCTGTAGGCTGGAGGGAGCTGCTGGGCAGGCCTGAACGTCCTCACCCTCGCAGGTCTGCCCCGCTCACCGTTGATGCCCCCAGCAGGTGGGACCGGCCGTAGGCAGCCGCTGGCTGCAGTGCTGCTGGCCGGTTCCCAGCCCGCGGCAGAAGGAGTCGAGGGTGCTGGTGGCAGAGGCGGCAGCTTGCAGCAGCTGCTGGCGTGTCTTGCTGGCCGAGCGGCGGTGGCATGCCCGGCTGTCCCTGCCTGCCTGGGCAGCCCACGGTGACGAGTGCTGTTCCTCAGGGGTCAGTACGGGGACCAGTGCTGTTTAACGTCTTTGTCAGTGACATGGACAGTGGGATTGAGTGCACCCTCAGCAAGTTTGCTGACGACACCAGGCTGTGTGGCACGGTCGACACACTGGAGAGAAGGGACGCCATCCAGAGGGACCTGGACAGGCTCGAGAGGTGGGCCTGTGTGAACGTCACGAAGTTCAGCCAGGCCAAGTGCAAGAGCCTGCACCTGGGTCATGGCAATGCCAGGCACACCTACAGGTTGGGCGGAGAATGGCTTGAGAGCAGCCCTGAGGAGAGGGACTTGGGGGTGCTGGTGGACAAGAAGCTCAACATGAGCAGGCAATGCGCGCTTGCAACCCTGAAAGCCAACGCATCCTGGGCTGCATCGAAAGAAGCGTGGCCAGCAGGTCGAGGGAGGTGATTCTGCCCCTCTGCTCCGCTCTGGTGAGACCCCACCTGGAGTACTGCGTCCAGCTCTGGAGTCCTCAGCACAAGAAGGACGTGGACTTGCTGGAAGGGGTCCAGCGGAGGGCCACGAAGATGATCAGAGGGCTGGAGCGCCTATGCTATGAGGACAGGCTGAGAGAGCTGGGGATGTTCATCCTGGAGAAGAGAAGGCTCCGGGGCGACCTTAGAGCAGCCTTCCAGTCCCTAAAGGGGGCCTAGAGGAAGGATGGGGAGGGACTCTTTATCAGGGAGTGTAATGATAGGGCACGGGGTAACGGCTTCAAACTGAAAGAGGGCAGATTTAGATTGGATATCAGGAAGAATTTCTGTATTGTAAGGGTGGTGAGGCGCTGGAACAGGTTGCCCAGGGAAGCTGTCAGTGCCCCATCCCTGGAGGTGTTCAAGGCCAGGCTGGACGGAGCTTGGAGCAGCCTGGTCTAGTGGGAGGTGTCCCTGCCGAGAGCCTGGGTGCTTTGGGCCAGGTTGTGCTGGATGACAGCCATAGCACTGACCACAGCCTTTGTCACCATGCACAGGGCCATGTCCTGCAGAGCCTCGTAGGCTGTGGGGCTGCGCGGGGCAGGTGCCTGGCTCTCTGCCTGTGCTGCTGGGGCAAAGTGCGGAGCGCCAGCTTCTGCCAGAGGGATTTCAGGCACTGAAGCAGCCGCTTCATCGTAGTGGTCTTCCGACGTGGGAGAAGCCATGTTTTCTCCATGCTCACGTGCCAAAGGGATGAGAGGGGCTGCGCTGGCCTCTCCCCGAGGCTCTGCAGCCGAGGCAGACTCGCTGTCCTGTGGTGCTGCAGGTGGTGTTGCTGCTGTTGCTGCAGCCTTGCGTTTTGCCAGTTTTTCCTGGCTCACAAGGACAGAATTGATGAGAGCCTCTCTCACCATGCTCAGGGCTGTGTCCTGCAGAGCCTCGTACTTGTACTCTGGGGGGGTGTATGGGGCAGGTGCCTGCAAGCGCTGGCTCACAGGCACAGAATTGATGAGAGCCTGTCTCACCATGCTCAGGATTGTGTCCTCTAAAGCCTCGTCCTTATAGTCTGGGGGGGTGTATGGGGCAGGTGCCCAGCTCTCTACTTCTGCTGCAGGGGCCTGCTCGCTGAGGATGGGAGAAGCGGTTGCCTTTGCCTCCTCTTCTGCCATGGGAGCCAGAGGTGTGCGGTGCCCCTCTTGCTCAGGAGTTCCGGCCAGGGCACAAGCTGCCGGCTCAGCATCCGCGGGACCAGCCAGGGCAGGAGACGCGCTCTGCAGGTCTCCAGCTATGTCTCCTGCCACCCCTGTGCCCAGGCGGCTGGGCCGGCCGGACTCCTCCTGGGGACCAGCGTGGGTGTCCTGGAAGAGCTCCGGGACGGAGGCGTTGACCCAGATGGTGTGGATGCTGATGTCTTCCCCTTGGGACAGCTCCTTGTCACTGCTGTCTTTGCACTTCTCCTGCTCCTCGGCCAAGGCCCCTGGCTTTTCCTCCGGGCTGTCCTGCTGCCACTGCAGGGTGGCATTGCTGAGTTGGGCCAGGCTGCGCCTGGTGCGGGCCAGGCAGCTCCTCTCCAGCTCCTCCAGGGACTCTGTCTTGATGGACAGGATGGCTGGATCCTCTGCAAAAGCCTTGCCTCCATTGGCCGCTAACACCTTGTCTGATGTTGGTGTCATGGCCTCAGCCCTTCCCCGTGGTGCTGCTGGCTGCTGGCTGGGTCCCCCGCTTCCAAGGAAAACCTTGGCCAGGACCTCACTCGTGAGGCACCGGGCTGTGTCCTTTATAGCTCCTCTGTAGGCTGGAGGGAGCTGGCCTTGCTGCTGTTGGATGCCAACACCTTGTCTGTTGTTTCAGTCATGGCCGCAGCCTTGCAATGTGCACGGTCCCGCGGTGCTGCTGGCTGCTGGCTGGGTCCATGGCTGGCAGGGAAAACTTTGCACAGGACCTTGTTTGTGATGTCCCGGGCGGCGTCCTTCCCTGCTGCGCTGTAGGCTGGAGGGAGCTGCTGGGCAGGCCTGAAGCTCCTCACCCTCGAATGTCTGCCCCGCTCACCGTTGATGCCCCGAGCAGGTGGGACTGGCCGTAGGCAGCCGCTGGCTGCGGTGCTGCTGGCCATTTGCCAGCCCGCGGCAGGAGAGGTCGAGGGTGCTGGTGTGTCCTGCAGAACCTTGTCCTCATATTCTCGGGGTGTGTATGGGGCAGGTGCCTGCCTCTCTGCCTCTGCTGCAGGGGCCTGCTCACTGAAGATGGGAGAAGTAGGTGGATCTTGCTGTGCTGCTTGTCCTTGGTGTCCTGGCCCCGCGTGCCTGCCCAGGGAAGCTGGTGCAGGGGCCCTGCTGGCAGCACCAGTGACCCCCTGTGCCCCCCTCAGTGTGGGACAAGCCGCGGGGGCCTTGCTGCTGTTGGCTGCCAACACCTTGTCTGTTCTTTCAGTCATGGCCGCAGCCTTGCAATGTGCACGGTCCCGCGGTGCTGCTGGCTGCTGGATGGGTCCATGGCTTGCAGTGAAAACTTTGCACAGGACCTTGTTTGTGATGTCCCGGGCGGCGTCCTTCTCTGCTCCTCTGTAGGCTGGAGGGAGCTGCTGGGCAGGCCTGAACGTCCTCACCCTCGCAGGTCTGCCCCGCTCACCGTTGATGCCCCCAGCAGGTGGGACCGGCCGTAGGCAGCCGCTGGCTGCAGTGCTGCTGGCCGGTTCCCAGCCCGCGGCAGAAGGAGTCGAGGGTGCTGGTGGCAGAGGCGGCAGCTTGCAGCAGCTGCTGGCGTGTCTTGCTGGCCGAGCGGCGGTGGCATGCCCGGCTGTCCCTGCCTGCCTGGGCAGCCCACGGTGACGAGTGGTGTTCCTCAGGGGTCAGTACGGGGACCAGTGCTGTTTAACGTCTTTGTCAGTGACATGGACAGTGGGATTGAGTGCACCCTCAGCAAGTTTGCTGACGACACCAGGCTGTGTGGCACGGTCGACACACTGGAGAGAAGGGACGCCATCCAGAGGGACCTGGACAGGCTCGAGAGGTGGGCCTGTGTGAACGTCATGAAGTTCAGCCAGGCCAAGTGCAAGAGCCTGCACCTGGGTCATGGCAATGCCAGGCACACCTACAGGTTGGGCGGAGAATGGCTTGAGAGCAGCCCTGAGGAGAGGGACTTGGGGGTGCTGGTGGACAAGAAGCTCAACATGAGCAGGCAACGCGCGCTTGCAACCCTGAAAGCCAACGCATCCTGGGCTGCATCGAAAGAAGCGTGGCCAGCAGGTCGAGGGAGGTGATTCTGCCCCTCTGCTCCGCTCTGGTGAGACCCCACCTGGAGTACTGCGTCCAGCTCTGGAGTCCTCAGCACAAGAAGGACGTGGACTTGCTGGAAGGGGTCCAGCGGAGGGCCACGAAGATGATCAGAGGGCTGGAGCGCCTATGCTATGAGGACAGGCTGAGAGAGCTGGGGATGTTCATCCTGGAGAAGAGAAGGCTCCGGGGCGACCTTAGAGCAGCCTTCCAGTCCCTAAAGGGGGCCTAGAGGAAGGATGGGGAGGGACTCTTTATCAGGGAGTGTAATGATAGGGCACGGGGTAACGGCTTCAAACTGAAAGAGGGCAGATTTAGATTGGATATCAGGAAGAATTTCTGTATTGTAAGGGTGGTGAGGCGCTGGAACAGGTTGCCCAGGGAAGCTGTCAGTGCCCCATCCCTGGAGGTGTTCAAGGCCAGGCTGGACGGAGCTTGGAGCAGCCTGGTCTAGTGGGAGGTGTCCCTGCCGAGAGCCTGGGTGCTTTGGGCCAGGTTGTGCTGGATGACAGCCATAGCACTGACCACAGCCTTTGTCACCATGCACAGGGCCATGTCCTGCAGAGCCTCGTAGACTGTGGGGCTGCGCGGGGCAGGTGCCTGGCTCTCTACCTGTGCTGCTGGGGCAAAGTGCGGAGCGCCAGCTTCTGCCAGAGGGATTTCAGGCACTGAAGCAGCCGCTTCATCGTAGTGGTCTTCCGACGTGGGAGAAGCCATGTTTTCTCCATGCTCATGTGCCAAAGGGATGAGAGGGGCTGCGCTGGCCTCTCCCCGAGGCTCTGCAGCCGAGGCAGACTCACTGTCCTGTGGTGCTGCAGGTGGTGTTGCTGCTGTTGCTGCAGCCTTGCGTTTTGCCAGTTTTTCCTGGCTCACAAGGACAGAATTGATGAGAGCCTCTCTCACCATGCTCAGGGCTGTGTCCTGCAGAGCCTCGTACTTGTACTCTGGGGGGGTGTATGGGGCAGGTGCCTGCAAGCGCTGGCTCACAGGCACAGAATTGATGAGAGCCTCTCTCACCATGCTCAGGATTGTGTCCTCTAAAGCCTCGTCCTTATAGTCTGGGGGGGTGTATGGGGCAGGTGCCCAGCTCTCTACTTCTGCTGCAGGGGCCTGCTCGCTGAGGATGGGAGAAGCGGTTGCCTTTGCCTCCTCTTCTGCCATGGGAGCCAGAGGCGTGCGGTGCCCCTCTTGCTCAGGAGTTCCGGCCAGGGCACAAGCTGCCGGCTCAGCATCCGCGGGACCAGCCAGGGCAGGAGACGCGCTCTGCAGGTCTCCAGCTATGTCTCCTGCCACCCCTGTGCCCAGGCGGCTGGGCCGGCCGGACTCCTCCTGGGGACCAGCGTGGGTGTCCTGGAAGAGCTCCGGGACGGAGGCGTTGACCCAGATGGTGTGGATGCTGATGTCTTCCCCTTGGGACAGCTCCTTGTCACTGCTGTCTTTGCACTTCTCCTGCTCCTCGGCCAAGGCCCCTGGCTTTTCCTCCGGGCTGTCCTGCTGCCACTGCAGGGTGGCATTGCTGAGTTGGGCCAGGCTGCGCCTGGTGCGGGCCAGGCAGCTCCTCTCCAGCTCCTCCAGGGACTCTGTCTTGATGGACAGGATGGCTGGATCCTCTGCAAAAGCCTTGCCTCCATTGGCCGCTAACACCTTGTCTGATGTTGGTGTCATGGCCTCAGCCCTTCCCCGTGGTGCTGCTGGCTGCTGGCTGGGTCCCCCGCTTCCAAGGAAAACCTTGGCCAGGACCTCACTCGTGAGGCACCGGGCTGTGTCCTTTATAGCTCCTCTGTAGGCTGGAGGGAGCTGGCCTTGCTGCTGTTGGATGCCAACACCTTGTCTGTTGTTTCAGTCATGGCCGCAGCCTTGCAATGTGCACGGTCCCGCGGTGCTGCTGGCTGCTGGCTGGGTCCATGGCTGGCAGGGAAAACTTTGCACAGGACCTTGTTTGTGATGTCCCGGGCGGCGTCCTTCCCTGCTGCGCTGTAGGCTGGAGGGAGCTGCTGGGCAGGCCTGAAGCTCCTCACCCTCGAATGTCTGCCCCGCTCACCGTTGATGCCCCGAGCAGGTGGGACTGGCCGTAGGCAGCCGCTGGCTGCGGTGCTGCTGGCCATTTGCCAGCCCGCGGCAGGAGAGGTCGAGGGTGCTGGTGTGTCCTGCAGAACCTTGTCCTCATATTCTCGGGGTGTGTATGGGGCAGGTGCCTGCCTCTCTGCCTCTGCTGCAGGGGCCTGCTCACTGAAGATGGGAGAAGTAGGTGGATCTTGCTGTGCTGCTTGTCCTTGGTGTCCTGGCCCCGCGTGCCTGCCCAGGGAAGCTGGTGCAGGGGCCCTGCTGGCAGCACCAGTGACCCCCTGTGCCCCCCTCAGTGTGGGACAAGCCGCGGGGGCCTTGCTGCTGTTGGCTGCCAACACCTTGTCTGTTCTTTCAGTCATGGCCGCAGCCTTGCAATGTGCACGGTCCCGCGGTGCTGCTGGCTGCTGGCTGGGTCCATGGCTTGCAGTGAAAACTTTGCACAGGACCTTGTTTGTGATGTCCCGGGCGGCGTCCTTCCCTGCTGCGCTGTAGGCTGGAGGGAGCTGCTGGGCAGGCCTGAAGCTCCTCACCCTCGCAGGTCTGCCCCGCTCACCGTTGATGCCCCCAGCAGGTGGGACCGGCCGTAGGCAGCCGCTGGCTGCAGTGCTGCTGGCCGGTTCCCAGCCCGCGGCAGAAGGAGTCGAGGGTGCTGGTGGCAGAGGCGGCAGCTTGCAGCAGCTGCTGGCGTGTCTTGCTGGCCGAGCGGCGGTGGCATGCCCGGCTGTCCCTGCCTGCCTGGGCAGCCCACGGTGACGAGTGGTGTTCCTCAGGGGTCAGTACGGGGACCAGTGCTGTTTAACGTCTTTGTCAGTGACATGGACAGTGGGATTGAGTGCACCCTCAGCAAGTTTGCTGACGACACCAGGCTGTGTGGCACGGTCGACACACTGGAGAGAAGGGACGCCATCCAGAGGGACCTGGACAGGCTCGAGAGGTGGGCCTGTGTGAACGTCATGAAGTTCAGCCAGGCCAAGTGCAAGAGCCTGCACCTGGGTCATGGCAATGCCAGGCACACCTACAGGTTGGGCGGAGAATGGCTTGAGAGCAGCCCTGAGGAGAGGGACTTGGGGGTGCTGGTGGACAAGAAGCTCAACATGAGCAGGCAATGCGCGCTTGCAACCCTGAAAGCCAACGCATCCTGGGCTGCATCGAAAGAAGCGTGGCCAGCAGGTCGAGGGAGGTGATTCTGCCCCTCTGCTCCGCTCTGGTGAGACCCCACCTGGAGTACTGCGTCCAGCTCTGGAGTCCTCAGCACAAGAAGGACGTGGACTTGCTGGAAGGGGTCCAGCGGAGGGCCACGAAGATGATCAGAGGGCTGGAGCGCCTGTGCTATGAGGACAGGCTGAGAGAGCTGGGGATGTTCATCCTGGAGAAGAGAAGGCTCCGGGGCGACCTTAGAGCAGCCTTCCAGTCCCTAAAGGGGGCCTAGAGGAAGGATGGGGAGGGACTCTTTATCAGGGAGTGTAATGATAGGGCACGGGGTAACGGCTTCAAACTGAAAGAGGGCAGATTTAGATTGGATATCAGGAAGAATTTCTGTATTGTAAGGGTGGTGAGGCGCTGGAACAGGTTGCCCAGGGAAGCTGTCAGTGCCCCATCCCTGGAGGTGTTCAAGGCCAGGCTGGACGGAGCTTGGAGCAGCCTGGTCTGGTGGGAGGTGTCCCTGCCCAGGGCAGGTGGTTGGAACTAGATGATCTTTAAGGCCCGTTCCCACCTAAACCGTTCTATGATTCAAAGATATATAACAATGATAGCACAGCAACAGCACTAATCTGTAAAATTTGAAGAATGCATATTGGCTAACTGTGACTCACTATCAGTAAAGACAAATTGTTTTCCACGTTGGCATCCCAGTCTTTGCTTAAACCACCAGAAGAATCTGTGGTTGCTATATGTGAAAGATATGGGAAGGAAAAAGATGAAAAGAGGCACAGAAGAAATTGCCTTTCTGTAAAAACTTGTTCTCGATCCATAGAAAAACTCAAAGCAGTTCAGCCATTGTGGAGTTAATTTTCCAGTAATAACAGGTCATTTATATTCTCTTGGTGACATTAACACAGGGCAGCTTGACCTGATTTAACATTCTGTTGCCACAAAATGGGCAGATACTCACTGGGCCACCTTTTGCCATGTCTTCAGGTTGTCTGACTCCTCCACGGGCCAATTCAGCACCATAAGCCATTACAGTCAGAAAGCAGCCCTGCCACTGCTGCTTTTTTTGATAGTCAACAGAGACCCAGCTGAAGGAATGTTATCACAACAATTCAAATACTCCACAGATCTCTAAGTGCGCAACATAGGGACAAGGCACAAACCCAACACAGAAAGCTAATCAACTTGACTACCAAAAATTAAAATTGGGGAGGTGCTGTTTACATTTACTTTTATCATTGCTCAGTGCTTCATGTAGGTAGAGAGGCAGCATTCTGACTTCTTTATACAGAGACCTACGGGGAGAGAGATATTAAGAAAGCTCAAGTCTTGTTTCCAGTACGTAAGCATATGTGGCACCTTGCAGAATGGGATATTTCAGAAGCACTGAAATAACGTGAAAAACAAAAGCAGCAGGATTTCTAGGACCTCGAGAAAGTTTTAGCTATGCAATTTCTATTGAAATACGAGAAGAGTATATAGCAGGGGAAAGGGAAACATGAGTTATAAACCTACTTATTATTTGCCTGCCTTATATTCTATGACTAAAAAGTGTGAAGCTGTTATTTAGAATAGTTTGAAAATATGGACCTAGAATAAAGGGTAAGAAAAGTTTTCTAGGTGAAAAGTCTTCTAGGTTTCATTTCCTGCTCTTCTATTGACAGTTTACCACAATACATCTAATTTAATTCACTCAGGAAGCATGTAACAATAACTTCTATCAGAAACACTTCAGATTTAATTGGTGAGCGGTTCTATAGCATAAGAGAGTCTTGGAACTCATGAATTTCTTTACGTTTTTCAAAATAAATGATCTAATCGTACAGAACCCTTGGGAGCTAGGCAAGTCTTTTCATTTCGCTATCTGCATCACAAATTTCTAATAGAGAAACATAGACTTTAACATTTACAAAGCAGATCACATATTAATCCACAAGCAGCTCTCCGTTAGAATCATGGAATCATAGAAAAATGTTAGAAGGGACCCCAGGATGTCGATTCAGAGCAACTCCTGCTCAAAACAGAGCTAACGTCCAAGTTAGATCACATTGCACAGGGCTTTGTTCAGCCTTTTTTCAAAGCTCTGAGAATTTATATGCCACGTCTTTGGGCCGCCTGTTCACTAGCTTATCCACTCCCGTGCTGAAGGACCTGTAATCATGAGACTTCTAGTTGTTTAAAGAAGACTTCATCCATTTGCTCATCTTGAGAGAGCAGCCAGTAGCAGCTGACCCCCATGACGTCCCCTTGTTGGCCTCCCCTCAAACCCTGGCACGTAAGCTCTCGGCCAGCCTGTCACCAGTTCCACAGCAGAACTCTGTGCCTTGGAGCGTCCACTCTTTCACAGTTAAAATTGTAACAACGACTGGCAGCTGTAAGCAAACACACCTTTATTTGACAAGCTAGAAAAGATGTTCTCAGACACTACAGTAGTGTTATCTCCACACTAAACTGGCTGTTCCTCCGGTGGGCTGTAAGTGACATAACTGGTTTCACCTTTGCTTTATCCTCTAACCAAAAGAGTTGGAAAGCTCCTGTCCCGATCACCTATCAAACTAGCTTTGTGACTCAGAGAATGAAAGGCTACTGCAAAAGCTGCCACTGAGACAACTTTGCCCCACCCTTCCCCAAATCCCAAACCTGAGTAAATTTACAGCATGCATTTAGTAGGTACATCAAGAACCCTCCCCCGAAATATTTGTAAGCCTTATTTGCAGAAAATTAATGTGACAACATTTTCACAGGCTGGAGGACTAGCAAAGACTAAAGTAGTAATCCTGCAGGTATATCAAAAGAAAGTACCACAGAAGTTGATCTTATTGCATCTGTGTTTGAACAGCACCTTGACATACAGATAAGTTCCTCAACACCTTGCCAGTACAGATCCTACCTAAGTCACACTAAATTGGCTTCAGTTGGACCTAAGGAAAACTGTCGTGATAAATGGTATGCAAAAGGATAATCCTAACCAAAACATTGCCTAAGATTTGCATCTCAAAAACCAGTGAGTTTGTTTCTTCAGGTGGATGAATTGAAAAAAAAAATTTTTTTTGTATGTTCCTCACAGCTCAGAGATAAGAAAAAAGCCTTAAAATACTGTGATTAGTAGAAGATCTTCCGATCAAGCACAGGGAGAGGAGAAATATTAATTTTTCATAGTTTTGGTGTATTGAACATTTTTGGTTTAGTGAAATGGCTTTAGCTGCAAAGTGACCGATAAGATTCTGTATAGGAACAAGTATAACATTTTATGCATTTATCATGACTGCAATTTGTTCTTGAATAAAGCTTTCTTATGCCCTTTGGCTGCTGCTATTTTGTATTTAAGGGTCATAATGTCCCGTCCAAGCAACAGGCACACTGGAAGCCTATATATAAAATGTCTCAAAGCAGTAATTCAGAGCTTCTAAGTGGTGTGGGCAGGTCAATTAGTTCCAGACTATTCAACAGCACCAAACTTTTGACAATATTCCCATCTCCATTTCCTGACCGTTCCTTTCTGTCTTTCTTATTTCACTTGAGTAAGCGTGGCCATAAGCCACTGGGGTTGATTACATCCCTCTGGAATATTAATCAAAAGCTATATGCTTTTGCTCATGCAAAAGCCCCATGGTGCTTCATTAACTTAATTTCCAAGTGCTTCAAACAGAAATTAGCTGATCCATGCGTTCTTCCAAGTTCTTGTGCCCAAAGGTGCCCTGGCCATATTAATCTTTTTAGGAATACCAGAAGACATGTTCCATTCTTCAGACCACTTAATTTAAACATCGCATGGATTTCAGCTTCCATCAATAAGTAGTGGTGGAGTAGTGAACACGGGCACATTATGCCCCTTCAGGTACAGAATGGGGGAGGAAAGTAGACTGCTGGGTAGGGGTACAACCTTTCACTGTGCTCGGTTCCAAACTTAAGTTCCCTATATATTATAGGGGACAGCTGGCCATTCCAGAATGGTATCTACAACAGCCAGCACACTGAGGGCAACCTGGCAGGCATCTGGGCGTGATGTGACGTGGCAGAATACCCCGCTCAGAGAACCATTAAAAGCAGGGCTTCTGCACAACAGGGAGGAGGACACGGGACTAATATCACAAATACTGGCATTTTATTTTAGTATCTATCTGGTCATTTGGAGGCATTTTGTATCTTACAAAATTTTGAAGCATGCTGCTGCTGTGTCACTGGTGTATTGCTCCTTGCAACCAACACTTCTGCTTTCCACAGGGCTCATCTAGTGGTCTTGTTCTACAGTTCCCTTGTGCAATGGGCTCTGCAGATGAGGTCAAAGTCCAGTGTCTGGAATTCATCCTAGTCTTAGGTTTTGTCTGCATCAGCAAGTAGCGTCGTGCAATCGGAGCAGTCCTGTAAAGTGCTGGCACTTGCTGTTGAAACAGGCTGCACATACTATATGTGGACATGGACACAAGATAACTACAGACTTTATGACCTAAACATCAGCTGTCTCCCTAGCTGGTACCTCAGCCAGGCCCCTGAGGATAAAAATCCATGCAGAGCCCAGGAGGTCACCTCTGTATGCACAATTTCCCTCTGATCACGGACCTCCTCCCAGATGCGATGACCCGACTGAATGGAGAGGTTTTTCCAAAACTATACAGTGGAGATTTTACGAGGTGGAAAAAAAGACTCCGGCAAAGTCAGGAGCGTACGAAGTTTCAGGCTTGTTCTCAACCCAGCAGCTGGGGTGCACCCGTGCTCTTTGGGATTGTACCTGTGTACACTGGAAAGAAACACAGAGCACAGAAATGGGTGGTAGTCAACCCACCTCCACAGGGGCGCATACCCGTCCGAAGGGTCCTTATTGCCTTTCAGAGAGTGCTGGGTATTGGGGTACAATATTCCTTAGAATAAATCTCTCAAAATGATGGCTTTTGTGAAATGTGCTTAACTGATTCGTGTCAGTGTGGAACAGTGTTAGGGCCACAGGGTGAAGTGTGACCTTTGATTGTTTTGTCTGTATGGCCGCAGACGAGACAGTGTGTCTATCCTGTCTGTGTTTTGCAGGAGCCACCTGGCGAACATTCTAGAATACCAACTTAACCCGGTCCTGTTGTTATCTGCATAGTGACCTGTAAGAGGGGGGATACACCCATTTTTGGCAAGGGCCAACCATTTTAGAGACAGTTATGAATATGTATTAGTATAGGAGAGAGAAACCAAAAATGGGGCCTGTAAGGTGTGTGTCTCGGTTGGGCAGAGACTCCTGGCACACCCAGCGCTGTTTGCTTGCCTTTGTTCCTTTAATAAATTATCAATTCTAATTGGAATCCTGTTTGCGATTACATCATTTATCGCAGCTTTTAGCTTTTGTTTCCCCTCACGTTCGCCCCGCTGGTGCTGCCGGGTCTGGGGTGTGCCCTGTGGCGGAGGGCACAGCACTGCTCTGTGTGGAACAGGCAGGGAGAGCCAGGCCTGGGAACCATCGCTTTCCCTCCTCACCGCACTCTGTAGCAAGTTAAAAGAAATAGGGGGTGGCACGGTGTCGAGGAGCAGGAGAGAAAGAGGGGGAGGGCAGCAGGGGGTTGGGCGCGCTGGGATCGACTGACAGAGTCCATCGAGAGAGCGGCAACCCCCCGGGCAGCGGCTGCGGCAGCCGGGCGGACTCCAACATTGCCGGCGATGGCGGGACGGCCTTGCCCCTGGGCGGCGGCGGACAGCAGAGCCCTCACGGGCGGCTCAGGGCTCAGGCGGGAGCCGCGGAGCTGGCCGCAACGAACGGCCAGCGCCCGCCCGCCTCCGGGGCGGGCCGGGCCACGGCGGGACTTCGGCCGGCGGGGCGGGCCGTGCCGGGAGCGGTGGGGAGGGGGCCGGCAGCCATGTGGACGTCGCTCGGCGCTGCCAGGGAGCCGGCCGGCCCCAGGGCAGCTAGCGGCCGCTTCTGGGCTGTCGTCCTGGGAGCAGCGGCGGGGCTATTCCTCCTCGGGTTCCTTATCGGGACAGTGCGGACTTAACCCCCCTTCGCATCGGGGTCGGGGGGGCTCTCCCGGCCACCCTCGGCCCTTCCAGCCGGGGGAGGTGGCTCGGAGCCGGGCTGAGGAAGGGCCGGGTGGGGGGAAGGAGCAGGCGGCTTCCAGCGCCCGCGGCTTTGTGCCAGGGGTGCCCGAGGTGGGTCCGTACTCGGCCCGGCCGACACTCCCTCCCTCCCCCCTTCCCTCCCTCCCTCCTTCCCTCATAATCTCTCAGGCCGGTCCGGGCCAGCCACCGACCCCTCCAGGGACTCCTGACTCCTCCGCAAGAGAAGGGGTCTTCAGTCGAGAGTGTCTTTTTCGGCTGGGTTTTCGATTTCCTTTTAAATAAAGTAGTTCTGCCCAGAAGAGGCTCTGGGTTTGTGAGGAGGGGACAGAGCCCTCTGCCGTGAGACTGCACGGGCCCAAAACAGAACGGCGGGAAGACACATACGGGGCTGGAGGAGCGCTGACAGGAGGGGTGAAAGAGGCTTTAATTTCATGTGCCACCTCGGCCCAAGCAGGCAGGGCTGCGGGTTGCTGCCACAAGAGGTTTTCCCTCCCTTTTGGTTCGCAGATGGCTCAGGGCCAGCTGAGGGGAGGAAGGAAAACAAAAGAGCCACTTGTCTTTTGAAACGCCCTTTGGTATGTACTTGGGGTTCGTGCCATCGGGAAGCCCTGACTGAATCGCTCTCTTCATGCCGAAAGAGAAGTGGCACATTTCATGTGGCACACTTCCGCTATGCCAGTGACCGGTGCCTCGCCGGTGCCAGCCTGTCACCCGCCCTCGGCTCCCCGATGGTTCGCTGATTTGCACTGCCCATGTACCCGCCGCTGCGTTTGCACTCACCATGTCCCAACTCTGACTTAAAAGCAAAAAACAGATGTCAGAAACACTTTCTTCCTAGCCAGGTGTTCCTCTCATCGCTTACTCTGGTAATGCCTGCACAGTAAGGGAGAAATTCCAGAATAAGAGCCAGACAGACCAGAGAGTGAGAAAGGAGTTACAAGACATCTGTTCCTTACAAAGGCTGGCTGTGTTGCTGTGCTTTTTTGTAAGGCTGCTGCCTTACTGCTGAGCTGACTGATAGGACTGACAGAATGATGTTCTGGTGCTAAAGAAAGAGAAGTCTCCTTAGAATGTACAGTAAAATAACTGTGATGAATATAGTATTTTATTCCCCTCAATATCTACCTAGGTAAAGAAGTTCTCTTCACGTGAGGGCAACTGCTGCTGCCGTCGCTGTGCAGCCTGCAGTAGATTGTGGCTGCTTGTCTGTGCTGAGATAAAAGCAGTGGTAAAATACACAGTGACAATCTTGTGGTGAAACCAAAGAGGGATGGTGTGTGTCATGGTAAGATTGCTCTGGTGTTCTTACTATTGTGTTTTGGTGTGTTGTACAGGCTGGTTTGCAAAACCCACAGAAAAGAAGACATCTGTGAGTCCTTATGAGGAGATGAAGGCAACGTTTATGGCCGAAATGAAAGCTGAAAACATCAAGCAGTTTCTTTAGTAAGCAATATCTAGACTAATCAGTCAAAAGAAAAGAAAATCCAAGCAGGAAGCAGTGCAAGGATGCCACCAGACAGACGAGGGTGTACAGGTTCTCGGACGTAGATTTTATCTCATGTGTCCCAGTGAGCTGTGATGGACAAAACAGTGGTTTTGATTGTCTCAGTGGTTAAAGTAGTTAAAAATTGGCCAAGCTCGTGCTCAGCCCTTGGTGAGTGCTTGTACAATGTAGAAGTTCAGCTTTTCTCTTACGTGTCCTTTTTCAGTCTACAACAAAGTTTATCTTACATTGATTTTTATGGAAAAAAGTTCACCTCAGATTAGGCTGTATGGATGAATTTAAATCAGGAGAGATTAAATAGAAAACAGCAGATTACAGCAGTGTAAGAGAGAAGAAAATCATGCCAGTGTTGAAGCCTTTGGTTCTTCCTACAGCTTAGGCCTTAATACTGTATTGCTACTCTCTACTCTCCCTTCACACTTTGTCATGTTGTGACCAAATTTATGTGTTAATGCGTGGCCGTTCCAGCCTTGTACTCACTTTCATGAAGAAGGATACGTTTCCAGGCTCTTTCTGTCTGCACAATGAATAGCTGGAGCAGACATAGTAGATACCAGCTAGTCAGCTGGCGGTACGTTACACTGCTCATAATAAAGCTCATAGTCTTAAAGCTTTAGAGTCTTTTTTGACACCGTGGTTTTTTACCACTAATTTTGTCATCTCATCTACCCTTTAGTACTTAAATTACTTGATTTTAAATGTACCCTTACTTCTTTTATAAATCCTAAAAGCAAAGCTGCTAACATGTGTTCCTGAAAATTCAAAACAATGGAAGATGATAATACAGATTTTTTTAATCTATTACAGTTTAATTACTGTAATTTATTTCTTAGTTTCTGTAACTTAGAAGCTTGAACTACAAGGACACTGATACACTATTATTTGTTTATTTTAGGGGTCTTGTAAAGAGATTATTTTTCTCCTAGGAGAGTGTAGTATTTGTTAAGAGTTGTATTTATTCTAGTCAGTAGTGGACCAGAAGTCATAGTTTATGGATAGAAATTTACTGTCTGTGTAAAGAAAGTGTTAGAGTATCAGTTATTTTAGGAGCAATCAACAAATTCAGGTTTGCCTTAAATTACCAGCCTGATTAAATAGCATGAACTTCTGTCTTGCTACAAAACTAAATAATTGAAAAAACATTTTTGGTTTATAAGATTGTGGCAATCCCACTCGTTTCACTTTAAGTGCACTTGCCACAAACTGTTGCAAATAAATTAGATGGGAAGTACATTCTCTTTACTACATAACGGCCGTGTCTTGGACTATATAAACATCAAAACCTGAAGATTTAGGATTTTTTAACAGTCCTAACCTGTGTTTTGGCTCCCCAAAAGTGAACTGTTCTTAAACAGCTCTGTAAAAGGACTGCTTTCTGCCCTCTTAACTCCCTGTCTTCATGCCAACAGGAAATGTCGTACTTCATTTACTGTCCTGTGTCCAGTTCTGTGGTGAAATATGGCAGATACTTAGTCCCTGCTCAGAACTACCAGTACAGGCAGTCAACAGATTAGAAGAGGAAATGAAGAAAAACACAATCTTCAGTTAAATGGGAATATAATGTAAGAGAATGTTATTCCATAAGTCAAATTTTAATGAAAATGTGAGACTTAAACATTCCAGACTCATACAGAAAACAGCCATTGGCTCTAACAATAGCACGTAACTGTGCTCTTGGTTCAGTATGTCATCCAGAAAAGGGTACTGTCACTGTAGCAGGGACTTTTACTACAGTGTTGGTGCTGGATGTTTACGTTATCAAAGGAATATGGTTTTATCTAGCAGCATTTGTTACAAAAGCAGAAGTGTATAGTTCTTCCAGAATGCTTTATTTGATGTCTTTGTTCTCACTGGAACTAAAAAATTCAAATTTTTCCCAACCTTACACCCCTTCCTTATTGAAGATCCAATTTCCTTCATTAACACCATCTGGTGCGACACATGTTTCTGTGGCATGTTGATGGCATGGTCAAATGACAAGATGAGGGCATTGTGATGACAACTTCATTCACCTGGGAGTTTCTTCATCTCATTTTACCACTAGGCTTTCACAATGGTCAGGACAATTTTTGTTTTTGTTTTTTTTCCAGGCAATGGGCTGTTCATTATTTATGTTATCTTTCACTGTTTGTTATTCACATGGGATGACTTTTTCTCTTCAGTCACAAGTTGTTGAGTTTTTCTGTTCCTTGTTGGTAAGCCACTGTGAACTCACTCTCTCTTATTTGCCAGCAAGACACACGCAGAATGAACTTTTAGATGAATTGGTATTTGTGCCAAAATTAATGAAAATAGTAGGACCCAAGGAGAATATCCAGTTAATTAAAAGTAGGGATCAGACCAATTATGCACATTTCTAAATTAAATACGCAAAGATAATTCTACCCAATTCTTTTATCACTTCACGAGGAGGGTCAGTCTCATTATGCATAGGAGTGATTGGCTTAAGGTCACCCGGAAGACAAAGAGCAAAGCGAGGACAAGACCCCACAGCTGCGAGGAAGATACAAACACCTGTGGTAGCTCAGGTCAGACTGAAACCTGTTAATTTATGTATAAGACATGGATAAGATATGTAAGACTCATGGATACAGAGGAGTCTAGGTCCTTATTTAGCCTGTATACGTCTGATCATCTTTAATGGGTTTATTTCCAGCTAGGCTAAGAGGAGTTCTGATTATGAGCTGCAATGCCTGATCCTGACTTGTTGCTTCTTTTTCTCTAGCAATTTTACACGGCTTCCTCACCTAGCAGGAACAAAGGAGAATCTGCATCTGGCGCAGCAAGTCCAAGCTGAGTGGAAGGAGTTTGGTTTGGATTCTGTTCAGTTGGTTCATTATGATGTCTTGCTCTCTTACCCCGATGACACCAAGCCCAACTACATCTCAATAACTGATGAGCATGGAAATGAGGTACAGAAAACACCAGTTTCCGCAGCTAGGGAACAAAATCACCTTCATACACCTGCGAAGCCTGGGAAGGAAAGCTCTCTGCGCTGCTAGTGGTGTTGGGCCTGGTCCAAAGCTATGGAAACGAGGGGTTCCCGTTTGCTTTTGTATTTTGAATCTTTGTTTCTTAATGCATGCGCTAGGAATACTAATAATTACCCTGATCCTTACAGCATACTGACATATATGGATTAAAGTAGAATTATGTGAGAGAATGACTTTATGTAATGAAATTATTTTAAAATTGTTCTGTTATTTAGAAAGAGGAAAGCAGCCGTGGTCAGCATCGTTAGTTGCATTGATTCATTATACAGTATTGGTAATTGTGCTAAATTCAGTTTCTTGAAGATTAGAGTTTAGGCCTTGAGATGGACTGTCACAAGTAACATCACTTCATTACGGAGCAGCTCTAGTGCTCATAGAAGCTCCAGGGATGAGCAGGACACAAGCATTTTTTGCCATTATGATCTAACCTGCTCTTTTCTGCAGTCCTGAGACCACCTTAAGGGACCTTGTATTCATTTAAGCAGGATTCTGCGTGAAGAGTGGAGATGGGATTTGCAAGATCACACATTGAGCCTGCATGCTGAAAAGGATGCTCGGTGCTAGCGAAAGTTGTTGCCACTCCTCATTTGGAGTTCTAAAACTAGAGGCTTTTAAACTGCAAATGCATGTGAAATGTGCCTGAATAGACAGTACTTCTTTTCCATATTGCCTGGTTTACTTTTTTTTCTTTTCTTCTTTGCCACTAGATTTTCAATACATCCTTATCTGAACCTCCTCCTCCAGGATATGAGGCTGTTAGAAATGTGGTGCCACCCTACAGTGCGTTTTCAGCCCAAGGAATGCCTGAGGTAACACCGTAGAATAGTAAAAGAAATGGAAGTGGGAAGAGAAATAGAAAGAGAAGTAGGAACAGGAGTAGAAATAGAAATAGAGACAGAAATAGAAAAGATGGAATATGATAGCGTAGTGTAGCGTAGCATAGCACAGAGTGGTACAGAATAACGTGAAGTTCCTGGGTCTTAGGCTTTAGTTCAAAACGTGACATGTCACCAGTAGGAAAAATGTCGTAGCTCTGATGTTCGTGGAAGTTTTGCAATGGAGCAATGTTCAAATTGAGCACCCATACGTGTTTGATTTTTTTTCTCTAGTTTGAGACAGAACTGGATTTTATTTTTACCTTTTTTTAAAAAAATATGGTAAAATAAAATAATTTAATGTTGTAAGCTGCTATAAGCTTCTCCTGATATTTCTGTGGCTATGCACCATTGTTTCCCATCTTGATGAACAAATAAGACTGTTACATTTATGGAGCCAAGTGAACAATCTAATTTTCAAAATGCTGCTTGCCCAAGGCTCACACTGACAGGTATAACTGCACAGTGTACGGTATGCTTGAAAAGGGCTTTTGCTAGCATTTCTAGCTGGCGGTAAAAGTGTTGCTGTGATTGGAGTTTAACACTAATCTTTTCTATCTTGTACCAGCTGGCAGGCTTGCTTTTATAAAGCTGTCCTGTGTAACAGGAGCTTTCTATCCCGTGATCATTAGTGGTTTCAATTAATATTTTGTAAGATTAGAAATTTTTGTTGTTGTTCTCAGCATCTTTCCTGTCTATACGTTCTATACATAGAATAACGTAGGTTGGCAGGGCCCTCTGGAGGTCATCTGGTCCAGTCTCTGCTTTAAAGTTGGATCTGACTTTGAAACCTGCTAACAAGGCTTTTACTCACACAGCCCGGTATTAGAGTCATGTGCTTCCTGAAGTTTGTTAATAAGCTGCGCAAGTCCAGAAAACAAAAGGTATTCTGTATTCATTTGCCTCAGATACTCAAAGGAAGCTGGAGAACCGAGCAGATAGTCTGTACCCTAGGATATGACAGCTTAGAGTATTTCAAGAATTGCAGTAACGTAAGGTAAAATTCACGGATTCTGGCACTGTGTTATAACATAATAGCCCCAAAGAAAGCAGAATAACTTCACCACTTTATTTGATTTCTGGAGAGAGAGTGATGGGATATGGGAAATAATAAAAGTGAAGTCATGGAAATAATAAAAACAAATTCTGAAAGCTGCATCTTTCTTCTTTAGAAAATGATTTTATTTTAATTAGATGTAAGAACATTGTTTCTGAAAAAAAGAAAGAAAAGACAGATTGTCTTTTCAAAATGTGATGCTTATATTCACCTTATTGCATAAAACTTTGACAAAAGCTCCAGGTTCCTAGCTAGCGCTGTTAGCAATAACATTCTGCAGTGAGCAGCTGTCTGCACCTGTGCTGCAAAGAGGGAGCATGTATATAGCTCAGCAGTGGGAATACTCAGTGCGTTCAGGGCTCTTCTGAATTCTCCCAGGCCTGTTCATGTATTTTGTGTTAAAAGGCATTCTGTAAAAAACCAGAACTAAGCTACGGAGAGAGATATTTGGAACTTGCCAAGTTCAGGTTCTCTTTCTCCTCATTAATTTTGCGAACAATTCCTGCGTAAAGCTCCGAGTTCAATGAAGGGAGAAGGATGTAAAGTACCCGCATCACAGGCTAACTGTAGTCTCGCAAGTAGGCAACTTCCTGGAAAGCGGTAGAAATGGATCAAAGTTCTTGAGAGCTATACTTCTAAGTAAGTAGAGCTTGCTTACTTACTTGCTTACTTACTTAGAGCTTGAGAGCTCTACTTCTATAGAGCTATACTTGACTTTACTGAGAAGGAAAACTACTCCATAAATTCAGAAAAACCTCCCCAAGAATAATCCTTGTGTTTTTGAATTATTCTCTGAACACAGAGGACCAGAATCTGTTATATGAGACTATATATGGTAACATTTGAATGCTCTTAATGTGAGACCGCCTGAATATCTAGTCAGCGATTTTTATCGGTATAAGAGATTTAAGTTTATACCTTTTTGAAATTAAATTGAAGATCTCTCTGGAGGTCTCTGGTGATATGGAGAAATGCACTAAGGAAAAGTGTCCTGTCACCTAATTTTAGTTGTCTGGTATCAAAGGCATTTTCCCTTAATCAGTCTTTGAGGCTTATTATAGGCATTTTCTCTAAAACAGTCTTTCAGGTGTAATCAAGGAGAGGTATATCCAGAGGGCAGTTTATTCCTTCCTAAAATAGGTGTTTGAAACAGGATTGAGGTGAGTTCTCCTGGAAAGGGTGAGTTTTCAGAGGACTTCCCAGCTCTTCATTGGCTATGGAGTGCACTACAGGACCTTCTTAGACAATGCACACAACTTTTAGGTAACTGACGTTAAGGAAGATGAATCAGGCATCAAGTACTGAATAACAGGCTTGAAACACAATCGTGAAGAATACTTTATTCATGCGCAAGTTGTATTTATTTTGACAGTCCTGTAGCTTCTGCTGTATTGAATGATAATCGAGTCCTGAGAATTTCATAGGATATTGGCATCATTTAGTTTACTGCATAAAATATTTACTGTGGCCTCTGGGTCTGAATTACCTCCATCTGTCCAAGACGGACTACAGCTTAAACAGACTACGAAGAGAAGTAATTGCTGCACTCTGAGTGCTTACTCGAAGTTTCTGTTTCAGCAGTCCTATCTTAACTCTCCGTTAAGGACAGAGTCTGGCAGCTTTGGATGGTAGGAGTCTATAAACTCGTTAGAAGTCACTTGCCTACCTAATCGTCTCATGATCAAAAAAGAATTCGTACCAGAGCCAGTCCCAGAGCTCGTTGTTCCCATCTGATTCTCTTACTAGATCACATCCTCCTTTTGACATGCTCATTGACATTCTTGTTTCAAATTCTACCTCTTTCGATCAGGGTGAGTTAGTGTATGTGAATTATGGCCGCACCGAGTACTTCTTTAGGCTAGAGCGTGAAATGGGAATTAACTGTACAGGAAAGATTGTTATTGCCAGATATGGGAAGATCTTCAGAGGAAATAAGGTAATGCCTCTCTGTGAAAACGTTACTTGTGCTGTCCTTCAGTTGATTTCACGAGACTGAAACACTTACTAAAGTGTTCTGGAAAATTTAGCCTAACGGTTTTTCATAGCGCTGTGCTCAAAGATGGTTCTTTCTTAGAAGACATAAAGTATATATTTAATACGCATATAATACATCTATAGGATAAAAGTTAATAAGTTGGAAAATGTTCCGTATTTGCATACTAGAAAGAGTTCCAAAATATTACTAACATTCTTGGGAAGTGCACTGTAGCTCTGAACTGGGCTGTTCTTCCCTATTGGTTCATCTGTGCCTTAAGATGCCTATATTATGTTTCTTCATAGTGGTTTCTGTACACCAGGCAGAGACTGTAACTATACGGAGGTTATTTTAAATTCTATATGTGTTTATTCAATGTCCCTATCATATAAATATTTTTAAGCTACAAATTTCTGCATATTTCCATGGCCTGATAGGAAAGTACGTAATCATGTGCATACTTATGCTCAAGTTATTTAAATGTGTTTGTCTCTTGTACAAAAATTAGTTTGACCCTAATTGTGGCAGGACTATAGTTTGCATTTTTCAGTTACCTAAGGGTATCAAACACTGAATCTCCTCGCTGGAATGCCAGCTCTTATTATATGCTCTTGGGTAATCTCCTGTGAGCTTTTTTAGTGGGTAACTCACTGGTTTACATACGTACGTACACACACCAGTGAAAAGTGACATGTAACTCACACTCTAGCTCAGACAATATTTTCACTAAATTGTTTACCACTCTTAAAGATACTATCTGAATGGAAAAGACTTAAAAATTGGAAGAAGGTATTGCTGGCTATGAATCTTCTATTAAAATTAAATACAAACACCTCAGAGTTATTAGTATCTAGAGGGGCAGTTGTCCTGTGGTTTAGAAATTACATGCCCTCATTGACACAAAGGGATGATCTGTTCATTCATTTCTAATGACTGTTTATATACTGAAGAATTCGGTAGCTTGTATAAAATCTGGAGAACTGTACTGTGATTTTCCAACTTCCGAATGGTATGCAAGAATAGGATAGAGGATTAAGGCAAGTACTGTATTTCCTGAAAAAAAGCTATAGTGTTTCTGAATTAAAATATCCAAATTTAAAACTGTTGAGGATTAGTTGTCACTCAGTCACTATACATCATTGTCTTATCTAGTGGCAAAACAGATTGGGATGTCAGAATGACATATATTTTCTTTCACTCTCTACCAGCCAGGATTATACAATAATAAAGTCGTGTGAGAACACTTTTAAAAATCAAAATAGCGTGCAGGTCCGTGCTTCTGCTGTAATAAACCTAAGCCTCGTGAAGAGGCCCCTTTGGAGTTAGGCTTGTTCACAGCCAAAGACAGTTTCAAGCTCTCCAATAATAATGTTTCTGTGTAGTCTGAAGCCTGAGGTATCTCAGGAGATCGTTTAGGTAAACAAGGTAAATACATGACTAACTGAAAGATAAGATTGCATCCATGTGATACAGCTTTTTCCATCCCTGATGGGTACCTTTCGATAGTCAGTTGATTGTATTTGTCTGGATGACAGAATATAAACTCAGGTTATGTAGTAGTAGTGTGAAGGATGTGTTCCACGTTAATGCAGTTATCTCCTAACTAAAATGCAGAGCAACAGAAAACCTTTTACTTTCTTATGGAACCTGATATCCACATATATATTTTCAGGAAATTTTTGATATGAGACAGTAATGGGCCCTTTACTTAGCCCAGGCACTGTAAAAGGCCCTGAGGAATAATCACTGTAATTTATATGACTTTCTTTTGCCCCTTGAACTCTTGTGTGAAGCTATAAAGGACTGGATAGGGACCGGAGATGTGCTTTGTAGGTGAAGAATGCTGAACTGGCAGGTGCCAAGGGAGTTATTCTGTACTCTGACCCTGCTGACTACTGCGCCCCAGGAGTAGATCCCTATCCAAACGGCTGGAACCTTCCAGGCGGAGGAGCCCAGCGTGGGAATGTGTTAAACCTGAACGGGGCAGGGGATCCTCTGACACCAGGTTATCCTGCAAAAGGTGAGTGACACTGAAGAAGTCATACTCTGAGGGTCTGCTTTCAGGAAGGGATGGGAAGGTAATGGGGATGTTCGTTCCCTTGGAAAAAAACACATTTTTTCTTGGTCTTTCTGTTGCTCAGAAGAGGCAGATTGGGCTTCACATCAGTAGGCCACTTCTGCAAAAGGTGCATCAGAGAAAGCGAGGGTATGTTAAGGGAGTTACACAGTGCAGTGCTGGTCTGCTTAACTTCACAGACATACCCAAGTTAGCCCAGAGATCGTGACACAAGCGTTGGACAGCTGAAGCCCTAGTCTTCTCTTCCTGTTTCTCATCAGTCAGTCAGCAAGGAGCCAGCCTACACAGCCCACAGGTTGCTTTGCTTCTGTAGTTTCCTGTTCTGCAGGATTTGGGCTGCTTTCCCTCCACAAGAGCCCCCACTGGCAACGCGGAGATCTTTCATACTGGGACTCGTCACCTGGCTGCAGCTGAGGCTCCTGAGAAGATGACTGTTTCCCACTGGTTCATCACCTTCACCTAATGCTCTAAATGCATGACTGAAGACACTATTGGAGAACATTTTTAGTGTTTCTCTGAAAACATGTTGATAAAGAAGGAAATCACTGAAGAACTGTCAGCCTGACTTTGAGGAAAGTGAAATGATTATCCCTGACTCCAGTGTTAGGACTGTGCTATGAATTGTACAGATTCCTTCTGAGAGTTGTAAATATGAAAATAACTGTCTTTTGCTTTCAGAATACACCTATCGATTAGACAAAGACAGTGCTGTAGGTCTCCCAAAAATTCCAGTTCATCCCATTGGCTATCATGATGCTGAGTCATTGCTGCGGTAAGTGTACTGGAGACATGAAGAATTTTAAGCAGACTGTTTTTTGAAAGTTATGAGAGTATTTGAAAAGACAGGGAGAAGACTTGCACTGTGCTTCTGTCGTAGCTGTTGAAAATAGTGTGTGTTTCCCATTAGGTCCTCCATAGAAGGCAAACATGTTGTCTATTACTACATATCAGATATCGTTTGCAATGATGTCATATCAGGATCATTTGCAATATATCATGATCAGTCAGGTATACTGAAGTTATAAAGTGCCTCTCAGTTTGAATAAAGGCATAAGTTTTGAGGATGGCATGATACCCATCTTGTGAAAAAGACCGCAAATTAAGTCATTCATTTGTCCAGGGAAATGCTTGCCATGTGTGTTTGATAGGACAGTATCTACACTGTCCTCCGTTAGATGAAGGCGTGTGCTTTCTCTCATCAGGTGTATTGTGCTGCAGAAATATGAAGCGATGCTAGCAAACTAATATAAGGACACTGAGGAAACTCTGGAGTGTTATGGGGGATTTAGTAGACATGTAGCTGAGTGTGCTTACAAAACATGCAAGTGACATGACGACAGGCTACCAGCTTGCCAGCGGGCAGCATTAGAATTCGTAATTATCTCAACAAACCAAAGAAGTTCTCTGAAAAAACTAAGATGTGATTGAGTTGTCAAGTGTATCGTTCCCCTAAAAATGTAGCAATAATCATCTTTGTCAACTGCAGAGGTACAGAGCAGGAAACGCCTGGGCTGGCAACAGCACCGCGCATAAGTGTTTAGGGCAATAAGTGAATTTAATCTTGCGTGTGTATTTGTGTAGGAATTTTACATCTAAATCACATGAGCAATCATTCTGCTCTGTTTGATGCCTCTGTTTGAATACGGAGTAAAAAAAAAAATTAATTCTATCTTGTCTCTCAGTGCAGGTTTCCTCTGAAGTATTAAAGCTAGATATTTTTATATGAGGCAGAATTTTACTATATTTGTGTCTTTGCATACCTGATGTTCATTAGCACTGTTCTAGTGTTTTTCCTATTTCCTCCCAAGCTTTTACGGACTAATATATGTCCGAACTGTCTTTTCTTTAAAGCTTTATGGTCATCTCTGTTATGAGGATAACTGTTCATAATGATAAAGGTATAAGTTAAAAAACTCTTTTTTCCACTGCCAACTGGTAGTGGTAGAGCAGAATAATATATATAAATATGAGGTAGCTAGATATTTCTCTTCAATAACTTGTAAATAATTCTAGAAATTGGTTTTAATAATTAGAAATGAAATCTAAATCCTCTAAAAATACTGTGTCTTTTTTTTAACTTTTGTCTTGAGAAATCATAACTTCTGGTTATTCCTGCTATCACATTTTTATGTAAGAAAATAAACCAAGGACTTAAAGACATGCTGAAGTGTTCTGTGGAGTAAAGCTTGACTAAAATATGCATTTGCAGTAAAGGACATGCTTTTATTTACAATAAATATATTTTGCCCAATAAGAACCAGAACATCCAACATACTTTTTAATATTTTTGTTTCTCACAAGTTCGTGTCAAAAATATAAATCCTTTAGAATAGGTGAATAAGTATGGGTGATTGCGATCCACTGAATTATTGCATTTCCAGTTTTGTTAACTGAGAAAAAAACATCTCACCTTTGACAATGGAACAAGAAGAGGTGGCTTGGACTGGTCACATTCCTGCAGTTTTAGACACCTTTGAAACACATCAACTCTGTCTGTGCTGACAGATCGAACAGTATCCAGGCACAGAAACTGTCTATGTTGTTAAACGGTTAGAATGGCCCAAGTTACTCTCTGCTTATTCGAAAGCAAATCCAGTTCAACGTAGCAGGAGATTCCAGGGAGCGTTTGCAAGAGGCAGATTGTATGCAAAACCTTTGGAGGCTAACAGGATAGCTGTAGGCCATTCCAGCCTGATCTCAATGCCCAGGACTATTCCTCTATGTTAATTTATTAGTATTAATGTAGCTAAAAAGACAGATTATTCTCCTGTGGAAACTTGTAGTATAAATTGTATGAGACAAAGACGATGACTGGTGTGCATGGGACCTGACAAAGTGTGATTCCTGGTTCCTCATTCGTGTTTGGTGCTATTGTAAGATGTCTGTAGCTAATAATGATGATTTTTTTTTCATAATAGTAATATGGGAGGACACGCACCGCCGCATAGTAGCTGGAAAGGAAATTTGAATGTATCTTACAGTGTGGGTCCTGGCTTCACAACAGATTATTCTACAAGGTCAGTTTTGTTTCATAAGGAAAGCATGCTTGGGATCAGAGAAAAACAGGTAGAGCAATAGAATTTGACGAAAGGTAGAGTAGTTGGGGTTATTTGCGTCATTCCTTTGATTATGACCATTTCCTGGGCTGAAATGCACTCACGGCAAAGCTTCAGTAGAAGTACATCTCGATTGGAGGGATATGACTGAACTGCTTTAGTTTCCAGATAGTCTTTAACCAGTGACATTTGAAAAGCATCTAACCTTTGACAAACTATTTGATGAAACTGATTATTTTTTTGAGAACTGAATTTGTTGTCTTCTTAAAATTCATGTAGGTCCAGCTTCCGGTCTTACCTATTGCCTTATATAAACCAGTATTAACCTACGAGTCAAGTTTTCCAGAAAAAAAGCTTTAACTACAATGTCATTTTTATTGCTTCCGATTTTTTTAACCTGATTTAGTAATTACAGTCTAGGACTAAAGTCCAGGTGTTTCAATATTGGCTGAGCTATTGTACTGACTTCATATGAACCGTTTGACCTCCCTGTGGCTTAGTCATACCACATGAAAAATTCTTTCTGAAAAATATACAGACAGCCCTTGAGGATGAGTTGTTGCACCTCCAGCCGTGTTGTAGATAAACAAACAAATTCTCTTGTTGCAACTCAGGTTGTCTGATTTTCTGCTGCCTGAGCTGCCACATCAATATTGCCTGTGCTGGGGTCAGTTCTAATTTGCACCAACCTCTAGATGATGAGAACTATTTATCTTTCTAACATTAGATGGTTTTCATTTTTCTTTCACTTCTCCAAATTTAAAAACTATCTGCTAGCAAAAAATCTTTGAATTTGGAGTTCTGAGCCTGTTACCCTTGTAAATCCTATTGACATCAATAACAATACATAGCTTTCAAGGGCTAAATGCTGTTCTCAATTGCACAAGTATAAATCCAGAAAAAAACTACACTGAAATCTTTTCAGATTTACTTTGGTTTAACGGAGGATAAATTTGGCCAAAATGCTTTCCTTACAATTTATATTGTACACTTTTGAAAGGCGTCAAGATGTTTTCTTATCTAATCTGGTGGATTTTCTCTTTGGGTTTTCTTCCCAATGCACTAGAAAGGTGAAAATGCACATTCATAGCAACAACGAAGTAAGGAGGATTTACAATGTGATCGGTACCATCAGAGGCACAGTGGAACCAGGTAAAGTCATTTGTCTTCAGTGTGATGTGAGCGTCCAGTAACCTCTACACGCACTTCATAGTTACAAGGGGGAAATGGAGAACATAGTTTTCTCTGAAATATTGCACTACATGATCATTGGAGTTGAAATATTTATTGCACCAGCTTTCGTGTGGTTCAGGGTATGTCAGCAGTTTCACTGTAAATGCTGATTTTCAATGGGGAGTCATAACCAAGATGGAAATATTTGTCTTCAGGCAAGTGACTTCGCAATTGAAAGAATATTCTTAAGTGGATATTCTTCCCTGCTAACACAGGGGAATGGATTTTGCATTCCGTCTGAAGACATCACATCCACCACTACTGACTTTTTGTCTGTCTTACACTCTCTTGTAACCAGGGTGATTTTACAGTCTGAAAGCCCAGACATACAGACATCCTTAGGATGATGATAACATCATTTAACTTGTAACTGCAGCACTTCCCTGTTGCCTGACACACAACTTTAACCATGTTATGGTAGCACAGAGATCTAGTCTGACTTTCACCTTATTAATCACATCTCTATCGTGATTGGACAACTCTTTTTATGATTGACAATGTATATATTCAGAGAAATACTGCATTCAGCACACCTTAATGTTGCGAGTTGGCATGCTGTATAAATATAATTAGTGGATCAACTTTACTATGAAGCACACTATTGTAAAATATGGAAAGATGCTTCTATCTTTAGAGGACAGGTGCAGTATTTCTAATAACAGAAGTAACATGGAATTTAAGAGGTTTTAGGTTTTATGAGATCAAGTTATTGTGTTTGACAAATTCTTTGGCACTGGCTGAAAACGCAGAAGAACGTCTTTGGAGATTTAAGATGTCTTTTGCCTATCATGTTATTATAAACTGTTAAGCTTTGTTGCCTGATACCTACATGGAAAATTAGAAATTACTTACAATTAGCATTTCTATGGCAGGAAAAAAGTTTTTCTAGGTAAACCTCCATCATTAATTTCTCTAGACAGATATGTCATCCTGGGAGGCCACCGCGACTCATGGGTATTTGGTGGCATTGATCCTCAGAGTGGGGCAGCTGTGGTTCACGAGATTGTGAGGAGCTTTGGAAAACTGAAAAGGAAAGGTAATGTAATGAAAGAATAAAGCACACCAAAATCAATGCTCTCAGCAGTGCCTATTGATTTCTCTGGGATTTAAGCACATGCTTAAAATTAAACAGCTGTATCTCTGATCTCTTGAATAAGCACGCTGCTCTGCAGTTGTTAATTAGCTCCAGTTACAACTTCCGTATCTGTGAGGTACTTCTACTCAAGAGAAGGTACACCTAAAGGAAAACAAAACACAAAATTGGGGCTACTGAAATAAATATGACATTTAAGTACAATTGATGGCTGTGTATTTGAGGCTGGTCAGACTGGATGTTTCAGTGTCCCTGTAAAAGCAATACAGCGGTGGACTGATCAAAGTTTCATCGAGGCAACATCGAGAACCCTCTCAGCACTTGACTGTGGTTTGGAGACAGACCCAAGAATATATAAAGCATGTCTGTGGAATGCAGAGAATGAGCTGTGCAAACATAGGAGGAGGTAACGGTTAAAAATACCTCACGCCTAGTTACATTAGAATAAGAACAAATGCCAGCTGTACCAAGTTTCTGCTGCTGTCAGTGCAAATGCCATTTCCCTATCTCACATCCCACGCAAAGAAGCTCTGACAGCTCACGTACTATGCTAAAGGAGCTTTCTTTGCCTAACCATTGCACTTAAAACCTACTGACATTTAGTTTTCTTTCCATTCCCTCCCACTTATTGGGTATTAGGGGAAACTGCTCTTGGAATGCAAGGGAGCAAAAGACGAAGATTCCAGTAGCCTCAAAGAAAACTTTGGGCGGTTACAGAGGCAGGGCAATAGAATGTGTTTCATTTGGCCTGAGTTTAAATGGGATGCAGATTTCACTTCAAGTGAAAGATCTTTGTTTTGAAGGTGATCTGTCAAAGTTACAGGGAATTCCTTAAGTTTTGAAATCCAGCATTTGTGAGACAGGTCGAAGAAGTTCAGTAATAGATATGAAAAGATGTCAGACACTTTTCTGTCAAAGTAGACACTGGTATGCAGCGTCCACTAAATTGGACAGAGCAAAACCAGTAGAAAAGCTTTTCTTCAACAATTATTTTTGCTTGTTCAGAGTTTTAAATTTTAGAAAATTTTCTTGCCGTTAAAGCTGAGAAATGAAAAAGAATACATTATTTGGCACAATATTGAAGCAGAAGTGAGATTGCTACAAAATTAGCAAACCATTATTAGATTAGATAGTGAAAAAGTTGGTGTTAAAGTTCCTTAAACACACCTCTTTCCCCACAGATGGGGATAAAAGATGAACTCCCCCCAAATGACATTTGTTGTCATGTTAGTCACCATGTAACAAGCAGTCTTTATTTCTGGAATACAGTTTTCATGGTCTTTTGTTGCAGGATGGAGGCCAAGGAGAACAGTGATATTTGCAAGCTGGGATGCAGAGGAATTTGGCTTGTTAGGATCGACAGAGTGGGCTGAGGTAAACCAATAGTGTTCAAAGAGAAACTTTCACTGTGGCAGATCCTTGAGAAGTCTGTACCAGAAAGCAGCACTTCGTCCCTCCCTCCCTCTCTCTTCCTTACACACACACGCACTCACACACACTCACGCACACACACTCATAAGTTTCCTTTTGAACTACCAAGAATATATGTCTCCCTGCAGTACGTGATGTCTTTCCCTGAAACGGCTCTTACTTCTGTGGATGGGAAAATAGTTCTTAGGAAAAAAAAGTGTTCCACAGCATTTTCTTCCTCTTTTTCTTCTCATAGGAAAATGCCAAAGTATTGCAAGCACGAGGAGTGGCGTATATCAATGCAGATTCCTCCATCGAAGGTACATAGCTTTGACTGGTTTTTGACCGGAGTAGTGATGGTATATATAGGTGACTTGGAGGCACTTTGGCTTGGAGATCCATAAAAGCTTCCATGTGATAGTGTTGTTGCATTAGTCTGGGAGTAGATGTGGGGGGAAACTGATCCAGAATCATAAAGTATCCTTCAGATATTCCTGGTGCTTCAGGGGAGAAGTCCATTACAGTAGCTACACTATTTGGGAAGTCATGGGGAGGGACAAGAACTGTTGAATCCCTGTCAGCATTTCTGTGGAACTCTTTAGAGTCAGGTTCTCCTCTTATAACATGCGTAATAAACATAGGGACATAAGAAAAGCTCTTAAGGTTGCCCCAAAAGCTGGGCTGTAATTCATCTTCACCAATACAAATGCACTGCCAAGATCCCAGAACTCTTCTACGGGGAGAATCAGCTTGTTCCTTGTAGAGAGTGTAGTTCTCTAGTCACTTTCTTATTAACAAATAATGGCATCAGTAGAACTTGCTTCTTCAAATAAATGATTTTTCCTTTTTTTCAGGAAACTACACCCTACGAGTGGATTGCACACCACTGATGTACAGACTGGTGTACAGTCTTACTAAAGAGGTAATACCGCTTGAAATTTCTAGCCAGCATGTTCAGTGCTCACTTACTGGATGGGGCTCTGTGTGTAAAATAGAGTGTCAGATGTTTCTTTCTTTTCTGACTGCAGTACCCCTTGTAAGTCAATAGTTAAGTGACTGGAGCTTTTTCCCAGGGGCAGCAAAGGGATTTCAAGTTTACACCTTTAAATTATTAGTTATTCAGGATTAGGGGATTTTTCCACTCCTCCTATCAAAGTATTCTTTCTAAGAACAAAAGAATAAAAAAATGCCATGAGCCAGATGACAGAAACAAGCACAAACCTGGCTGCCCAGTCCAACTACTACGGTGCCCATGGCAGTGAGAGATTCTGACTCCCTTTAGGCAGGGGAAGAAATAAGGCTTGCCACAGTGTTGTTTTTAGCATAATGTGACAGGTTTGATCAATGTGCTTCACTGGCTCTGAACACAATGCTCTCACACATATTTTTGTGGCACACAAAATTAAAAGGTAGGGACCTTTCTCAGGAAATAACCTCACCGTCTTAGATGTAAGATGTTCCTTGCTTCGAGAGTGAGTCTTAGAGGCTGGCACTAAAAGGCTTTTTAGTTCTGGTTGGTTTTTTTTTCTGTTCATCTGCATTAAAGCATGAACATTTAATTAGTTTTCTGTGTTGGTGTTTTATATACATATATATAATGTACATTCAGCTACTGTATATATTCTGTGAATCTACTATATCTGTCTTCATCTGCCTGTATATGTTCAGTCATCTGTCTTTTCCAAGGTTGTTAATTTGTTGTCTCTTGGAAGCTGCCATTGTACTGGTACAGGATGGTAGGTGGTAAATGGTAATGGTAAATGGTAAAGGATATGTAGTAATTCAGTGTAATAATTTGCTGGCAATTGAAAAGCAACAAATAAAATTTAACTCTGTTGAAATTAGGTGCTCAGATAAAGATATTTCTGCCCTGAACTGCAGAAGAGCAGATCACCTGCAGTTCCCGTGGTAACCTGTGCTAAGTGCAGGTATTCAGAACAGTCAGAAAGTCAGGTCAGCAAAGTCTTAGTTTGGGCACCAAATGTTGGCCTAAATACCAGTATACATGGTTTCATAACCCATCCTGGAGCTGGGAAGCAGCGACAAAGGCTGAAGAATGCGCGTAATCGCAGCTTGTTGGTGGCTGATGTCTGAAGAGAATGCTGATCGGGAAGGAGGTCCTGTGTGATCCCATCCAAGGTTAATCTGTGGCAAAAAGTGTTAACGCTGTTCTATGAACAGTTAGCTTCATGACCAAAACACCAAATATGTTAGTTTGATTTTTTATTTCTATTGCGGATTCTTAGATAGTAGATCTAGATATTAATAATAGAATAGATATTAATAATCTTTAATAGATTAAAGATAATAAAACCTCAGCAGCTGACCAATAAAAAGGAAAGATGAAAAAATAAAATACCCACGTTGTTTAACCTGCTCAGTAATCTGGAAGGTAGTTAGGGTGATAGGAATGAACTTTAGGATGGTTATGGTATGGATAGCTCTGTAGCAGCTATGATGACATTAACACCAAGCACTATACGCTTTACCCTTCTAAGGTTACTGCTGCACCCATGAAAATAATTTTTGTGAACTAAAATGGCAGAAACAATTTTGAATCAAACCAAGACAAAATTGTTTGATATTTCCTGGCAAAGTGAAACAAAAAGTTTTGGTTTTGTGAGGTTTTTTTTAATGTTGGATATTTAAATTAAATGGCTGAAAATCTCATGAAGAAATATCAGAATGTAGATATTGACTTGAAATGTTTTGATTTCCCTGTGTTTTCTTCCATTGAAAATTACCTATTTTTAGCCAATAAACTATTCCTCTGAAAAATGCTATGCATTTGAAATGTTACAGTGGAAATGCAGAAAGGTTAAGGGACTTAAGACTGTGACTTATTAATTGCCCTAAGCCGTATACTTTACCTGATTATTGGTAACATTTGAAATTGTACGCTTTGTATTTTTTTACAATAAACTTTTTCTAGATACCAAGTCCTGATGAGGGGTTTGAGGGAAAAACTCTTTATGAGAGCTGGTATAAAAAAAATCCATCAAGAGAATACAAAGACGTCCCCAGGTCAGTGACAAAAGAAAATAAACGATATGCCAAAAGTTACTGTAACTTGTAGAGTGTGGTTTTTAAAGAAATACCACTTGAAAAACTGAGCTCCTAAAAGAAATGGTGTGATCCTCAGCTGGTAAAAATTTCAGGGTTTTATTGATTGCAGCTGATACGCTATTGTACTACAGTTTTGTGAACCTGCCTTTGTAGCACGAACAGGAAGCTTTATGTATGAAAAGTAAAGTGCTTATGTAGTTTACAGAGATTTAGACAAATAAGGGTTGTATGCACAACCCAGCGGCAGGCACACAAGGTGCTAATCACAGCAGCTTTCCCTTGCACTCGCCTCCAGCCTCCTGGAACACCTCTGAGTTTGGGTGGCTGGGGAGCACATCAGACAGGTTTTACAACACTGTCCTTCAAAATTACCAGAGTTTCTCTATGGAAGCTCAAAGACTGATTCTATTCCGTGGAGCCATGCCAGTACAGTTGTGTTTTCTCTGAGTTGAGAGCTTCGGATAGTGGAAGTTCAATAAGAGGAAGGTCATTGGGTCTTCTCAATGATTAAAGACAGTGAGTTAAATTCTTTTTTTGAGAGTTTGATTTCTCTGCCCCTGAGAATGATGACTCTGCTCCTCCGAGAATGCAGTTGGTGAGGTGCATGTAATGTAGGGGTCACAGGCAATTCGTGGTATATTGATAAAACGAGAGTGCTAGGGAAAGACTAGTGACTGTGACTGCAGAATAAATAATTACCACAGTACTAGGAAGTGAACTAAAATTATACTTTAAGTATTGTCGCTCAAGGAATTTTCCTCTTTCTTGTTAAAAGAATAAATAAACTGGGTTCTGGCAATGACTTTGAAGTCTTTTTTCAACGTCTTGGCATTGCTTCAGGCAGAGCACGCTACAGTAAAAATTGGGTAAGTCTGTGTCTTAAGTAATTTTGTCTCCCCCCTGTAACTGCCTGAATAACGTCACCTGTAATTGAGCCATTTAGACTGCCAGCTTTTTGGAGTAGTTCAGTTTAGTGTGTCAGAGTAGAGTCCTAGTTCATTAGTAGAACTCTGTGCTACTACAACACAAATATTTAATAAATAGGAATGGTCAACTTGGTGTCAGTCAGACAAAAGGAACTTTGCTCGGGGTACAGGGATGTGCTCAAAATTACCTGTGGTTCTTGAAGGCTTATGAATGGCTTATGATGACTTTTGAATGATTTGTAATAACTTATGGAGCTTTGAATTCAAAATGGTTTGTGTTTTATGGAAAGTATGGGTTTGACTCTGGAGCATACTGTGAGGTGAGGCTAATTGAGAAATGTTTGAGGAGCAATCTACTCAATGTGGCCTTTTCCTCTGAAGAGGCATATTCAAAGGCACAAAGAGAAACAACTGTTGAGATCCAAGCAAAGAGAGGCAGGGCAGTCTCACCTCTGTTTAGCCGGTTAAAGGTTATGTGTCTGTTCTTAGCTATCTTCTTAGGCTCTGCACATGGTCAGTGGAGAGGGGCATCTCCAAATGACTGTTCATCTTCCACAGGTTGATATCTAAGAGAGCCACCACTGCGCAGTTCTTCTCATTTGACTGTCTGTAGTGGCTGCATAGGATTAGTGCGACCTGAAACTTAACTCTACAGTGCCTTGAATCCCACAGCAAAGGTTTTCAAGCAAAGCGGAAGTTACAACTGAGTAATGGTTTTGTTTGGGTTTGTTTCAGAATGTAGAAAAATATAGCAGCTATCCAGTTTACCACAGTGTCTATGAAACCTATGAAATTGTGGAGAGGTTTTATGATCCCAGTTTCAAGAATCATCTGACAGTAGCTCAGGTACGGGGAGGGCTGGTGTTTGAATTGGCCAACTCCGTTGTGCTTCCGTTTGACTGTAGAGATTATGCATCAGCTGTGAGCACCTATGCTCACATCATCTATAATTTGTCAAGGAACCATGAAGAGGAACTGGCAACATACAATGTATCCTTTGGTACGTACAGTCTTTCATCACACTCTTCCTCTGTTAATGCTACCAATGTTCTATCTCAATGTATGTCTTAGTCGTGACCTGGTATTTACCTTGTGCTGCATGAACAGAAAATAAAACAAGAGCCACACCCTCTAATAATTTGAAATTTGAATATTTTGTCACTAGCGTGCCTGTCTAGAGACTATGCCACTGCCAACGCTTAGAGTCGAATGTTCTTGATCTGTGCACGGTTCACCAGTGTTGCCAACAAAATATCTTTGTCTTGGTCCCTGAAAAAAAATAAATAACACTGCTTTGCAGCTTACAGCGTTGGGTAGTTCTCTGTGCAACACTGATCATAGGATAATAACATGTTAGAAGGAACCTCAGAAGGTCTCTAGGTGAACCTGCCCAAGGCAGGTCAGCTGTGAGGTCAGACCAGGTTGCTCAGAGCTTTATGCCATCTGGTCTTGAAAACCTCCAAGGACAGAGACTACAGAACCTCTCTGGACCACAGTCCTTGACTGTTCTCAGGATTAAAACTATTCTCGTTATCTCCAGTCAAAAGTTCTCTTGTTTCAGTTTATGGGCATGTGATGGGAAGCGCAAGCATCATGAGAAGTTTGCCTCGGGGCTTGGTCGCGCAGGAATGGTTCATCCCTATGCAACAATAGGGATCTTGTGCTGGCATGTGAAATATTATTTCATGTTATAGGGATTCACAATATGCCTCCTGCCTGAGAAGCCTTTATTTTATTGGCAACATTACATACTATTCAGTTTAGGACTTGGCTGCTTATGACCAATATCGGATACGTGTGCGTGCATGCACACACACATAGACACGTACACTCAGACTTTCTCAAAAATGTTTGTGTGGAGGGACGTACCAATAAAACATAGGTTTGGGGATTTATAAAATCTCAGACCTACCCAAACAGTCTGATTCTGGCAATACATGCTCTAGTTTTTGGTATTTATGTACATTCTTTAGGTAGCAAGCAATAAGCAGTATTCACAAAAATACTGATTTCTATTGTCTCCAAGGCACATTTTCACAGAATTACATAGTTTTTAATGTAGGAATAGGGGGTCATCTGATTTTTATTCAGTGAGAATTGGCAGATCATGATCACAGGGAAAGATAAAGCTTTAATTTGAAGAATTTGCTTTGTTAAATGATTTCTTCAGAATTTGAAGTTAAATGCTTCCTTCTTGCTCCCTCCAGATGCTCTGTTTTCAGCTGTGAAGAATTTTACAGAAGTTGCTGCTAAGTTTCATGAGAGACTGCAACAAATAGATATCAATAAGTAAGTTTAACTCTTTTTCTTCTTCCAGTAAAATACTCCATGTAGTCCTCTGGGCTCAGAGGGCATGGTCTTCCCTTGCATTTAGTCCCCTCAATAACCTTGGCGACAAATGACGTCAGTCATTTGTTTCATAGGTCCTTACGGGTTCCTGTCTCTAAGGATCTGGTTACTCTAGGAAACAAAGTCTAGAAATGTTGAATTACTGGACATCAGAGACACTGCAGAGCCTGGGAATCTAGCCATATTAGCTTTGAAAAGTGTCCAAGGTAATTAATGTCAATTCTTGTCAGGTTTTAATTGAGGAGCAGTGCCAGGATGGTACATGGATGTGCCTAGAATGCTGGTTAGCATGAGCAGAGCCAGCTCAGGTGTGTAACTCCCTCCAAGTAGAAACACATCGTAGGATTTTGTCACTGGATTACCATTAAAGAACAAATGTTGACTTGTGCTCTTCCTTTGCCAGCACTCTAGTTTTCAAGATAATGGTAATACTTAATGAAAAAAAACAATACACCAATCAAGTACCGTGATTGTAGTTGTGGCAAGCTTTTTGATGAGCTTTCCCAAAATTTCTATGCACCACCTATGCCAAAGGGTCTAATTGGCACTTGACTTAATTGTTAATTTATTCTTTGTAGGCCATGCCCAGAATGAGAAATCAAATTTCCTTTTATTCATTAACATTAACATTAACATTAACATATTCCTTTATCCGTTAACATACACATCCATATGTGTATGTTACATTTCTTGGGAAGAATATAATTTAGCCATACGCTTACCCTTATGGAAGACTAAGTGAGAATAAAAGCCATCTTTTTAATGGCAGCAACTTTCAAGATAAATGAGTTAACAAAAATTTCTTCTGTAAAATATGACATTTATGACATATGACATGTATGTGGCATTTTCAAAATGGTTTAATTGATGGATGGCCTAAATCTAAGCTTTAATCCAACGAACCAGTTTCAATTTTCATTTACACCAATGTAAACTTGAAAAAGTTTCCTTGATGGTAGTTACTCCAGGCTTACAGCGATATAAATTTCACCATTTTCCTTAGTGAGTGCCTTTGAAGTGCTACAATAAGTTCCTTCGGATGTAAACTACCAAACCCACATATATTCAGTATAATCTTCTTCACAGTTCTTGTATTTGTTAAGCATCAGTAGTATGCTCAGAGCTATTCAAAGCACACAGATGGTCTCTGCTCTAGGGAATTTACAATCTGACGTTGGAAAAACACGGTTCTTGGATGATTCAAAAGATGATTCTAACATCACAAGGTTCCTGTTTCTCAGATGTTGTGGTTTTACATAAAAATAAATTATTTTATTGAAGTAATTTGCAGCTGGTTGGCCTTGTGGAAAATAGGTTCTTTAGAAAACTGTGGTACAAAAGAAGAGAATGGTCTGCCTAAGCATCCTAATGAAAACGAGCTAAAGGAATAAGGTGCAACATGAGAGAAAATGCCTGAAAGTCTCTGTCTTCTTTGACACTATTCCTTGGCCTTTAAAAACAGCTTTAAGAGACTTTCAGACTGTCTCACAGTACAGAACAGCATAATTCTGTTTTGCAGGTTATCTGACTTGGGCTGTCTCGTGGCCTACACTTTAAGTTCAACATCCTGGATCTACTGTCCTTCACAAATCCCGAGCTGTGTACATGGAGGCACGGGGTGAGAGTGGGCCAAACACTTTGTAGCTAACATATTCCTCCGTTTTCTTTTTAGCCTACTTGCTGTCAGATCGCTAAATGATCAGCTCATGTTTCTAGAAAGGGCTTTTATTGATCCCCTTGGATTACCTGGCAGGCCATTCTATAGGTAAGAAGGGCTTATTTTTCACTTTCCGCCTTGAGTACCATATAAGAATTCCTTTAAGATTTACAGGTCTCTAAATGGAATTGTAATGATTTTATTCAACGTGGTAAAAGTAGATTAAACAGGACAAATAAAATTGAAAAGGGAAGACAACATTAGGGAAAACTTCAGTGAGGTACACTATGCAGAATGAGGAAGAGTCTTGTTGGAAGCCTATTCAGATCAGTAAACCTATTACCACTGATTTCTGTGGGCTTCTAAACAGATCTAAAAGTTTCACCCCGGACTCAGTTCAAGTCATTTCAGTGGTAAAGGATCTTTAGGAAGTTACTACGATTTGAAAGTGAAATAGGGTATAATTGAAGTATCTACAATTTGATTGATTGTAGCAGAACAGTCATGCTAGCAAATACAGTGTAGAGAGCAGTACTTCAACAGCAGTGAAGTGAATTCAGTAGTTCTCTCATCCAGTTCAAGAAGTAAATGTTGTTTGAGAGGCAGAATAGTCAAGCCAAGTCTAGCTTTTTGGCCCTCCTACCACTCTGCATAATTCAGAACAGGAATCTTTCCACTGAAAAGTTCCACTAAAAAATAACTGTAGAAAGAGAACTCTACGATGTAAAGTCCTTGTTCCCCTCGTAGCTTCTGATTAAAAATCTGTTGAGAACAGTCTTTTGTTAAAGCATCAGCTTTCCTACCTCAAAGCGTGCCTGTATCTGTTGGAGATTGTGTATATCTGTGAGAAAAGAAGCTGGCTGTTTTTTTATCTCTCTATTTCATCTAAAATGAGGGAAAGGAGAATACATTAGTCAACTTCTATCTCAACTCTTTTTATCTATAAAGTTCTGGAATTCACATGGAATAATTTAGCTTATGTTATTTTCTTGCTTCATAGATTGTAGGTACTATTGCTACAATAATCTTATTTATTTAGATCTTCAGTGTCAAGAATTTAACTGATGATACAGAAACAGATTAGTTTTATTCAGAAAATAATATGTTTTATTTTCCTAATGTAGAATATTGTTATTTTTTTCCCCCAACTTCCCCACAGACATGTCATCTTTGCTCCAAGCAGCCATAACAAGTATGCAGGAGAATCATTCCCAGGGATCTATGATGCCATGTTTGACATTAAAAACAAAGCTGACCAACATGAAGCCTGGGAAGAAGTTAAGAGGCAGATTTCCATTGCAGCCTTCACTGTACAGGCAGCAGCAGGGACACTGAAAGAAGTAGCATAAATATCAACAACGTAATCATCAACGAAGACTACGTATGACAGTTCGCAGAAGCCTTGAAAATGGAGCATTTAAAAACACTATGCAGATTATTACAAAGAACACATAATCCAAAAAATCTTTTTCTTTGCAAATAATAAGCCCAAGCGGAATGCATTTGGCAATGTTAACGAGGTAATGTACTCCATTCAGAGAGATCAGGCTTTGGATAACCTCTGAAGTGAGAGTGCAAAAGTTTCATGTTTTCTCTCAGCTTCAGATTTTACGAATTGCTAACTACTGGATTTATTTTCAGAATTTTTCTAGCTCAATTATTATAGCACTACTCATAGTGCGTTAGGAAACCAGAAGTCATTTCATGTTTCTATCGGTTTCTAATTTTGTTGTTGACTTTTTATTATTTACCTTGGAGTTGTGTAATTATAGATAGCCCTCTCAGCTCTCCTTTTACACAAAGAATCACGTATGAAGATGGGAAAACCGTCACATACTGTGTGAGAGATGTGTAATGATCATAACAAGTTTTGGGCAGCCAGCCCAGAATACTCATCCATGACGTTCTTCTCTTCACATGCTGAGTCTTGCAGCTGTTTGCAAATAAAACTAAGCAAGAAGCCTTCTAGTCACTGGGGGAAAAACAAGGTGATACCTCTTGTCAGACGTATAATCATCTCACAAATCATGTCTTTCAAGAAGAAGACCTACTTTTATTCTTTTACCCAAAATCTACCCCTGCTATACCTCGTCTGTATCAAGGTATTTTTAATACGAAGACAATGAGAAGCAAAGAAAATTTGTCATGTCCTTAGTTTGAAAGGATAAGAAATTATTAGCATCTTAGTAGGGTCTATATTTCTGATTTGGGTGTGCAGCTTACTCTTATGACAGTCTGCTCAAAAGACTACAATGGGACGACCGAGATCAGACAGAGAAGAATCAAAAAATCAGATCTCTTCATCTGCCACTCTGCCACTACAGGATTACTAACCTCTTGCACAGCAAATATTTTGGGTAGTTTGATTCTGTCATTTCAGCTGAGGCCTCCGCCATGCCTTAGAAGACGGTCCCACGATCTAATGGATTTCAATGTCATGGTAGATATTTTCTTTTCTATAAAACCTCATTTATTCATAAATATTTGTACTCTTTACATTAAAACGCTTTAGGCAAGTTACAAATTAAGTCATTGTTTTACTTAACTGTTGATCTTTCTCATAAAATAATCCAGTTTTCTAGATAATGGGAAGTGCTCTTACACCCACAGTTACTGCTCAGTTATTTTCACATTTTTATGAAAGCGATTGGGGTAAAACCACGGAGACATGTCTTCCCCCAAATCTACTTGTGCTGATGGGAGACATTGCCATTGCTTCTGGCTGTTCCACTGCTCCTTTTGCCAATGGAGAATCCACCTCTGAAAAAATTGGTCAGGTTAGTTTAGATCATCGGTTTAGATCTTCAGCTAACCTAGAGGATTTAGCACTGGAACAGGCTGCCCAGAGAGGTGGTGGAGTCTCCAACTCTGGAGACATTCAAAACCCGCCTGGACATGTTCCTGTGTAACCTGCTCTAGGTGACCCTGCTCTGGCAGGGGGGTTGGACTAGATGATCTCCAGAGGTCCCTTCCAACCCTATGATTCTATGATTCTATGATTTTGTCTGCAGCAATCAAGGGAATGATAACACGCATCCACCATGCAGAGGAGGGCAGCGATAAACAGCTTCTGTTGACCAGGTGGGATACAAAAATAATATTTTTCTATTGCTGAGGAAGAAGTATCCAGAACTGAAGCACCAGTCTGCAAAACTGTTGAGATCTTTCCCTAAATGACCTGTAAGCTTCCTCAGCAACTTTTTCTCTCAGTCCAGAAGACATAATTTTTTACTCTCTGGCCTAACCATAGCATTGTTTCCTTTAAGTTTATTTAGGGCCCTTTTTGGCAATAGCTGGCAGATAATATACAATGTTAGGATCCAGCATCGCAAAAAATGTAGAGATAGTTACGCTCTTAAACCACAGCAACACCCATTTAAAAGAAAATAATCAGTGGGCTGTCCCCTAACCACTGCAGGCAGTAGGGTACGGGGACAGAAGTTCTCTCTCTCCTATTGAGTCTGTTCTCCTGTGCACACAAAATTCAGGGCTAACTGGTCCAGAGAGAGGAAGCACCCGTAAGTTTGGCTGTAACACCATGGCTTACGTGATGTTTTGGTAAGGTGGGATTCAAATTGCCCAGTGACTTTTCCCAGATTTGTGCCTGCTTTTTGACCCATCCTTGTTCAGTGCAAACCACAATCTGTAGCAGTTGGATTTTAAAAGCAAATGGAGCTTTGTTTAATACTTTGAGAGAAGAAGATCCTCGGATGGACTCAGTCCAGCTCTTCCCCCAAGACCTAACCCAGTCGTTTATCAAAGGGATTTGAGTCAAAGACGTTACACTCCATGCTATCGGTGGGAGTGTTTACCCCTCACTTGCCAGCACAAAGCTTTTCTGATCTCCATTCTGAGAAGTCTGACACTTGGAGCTGACTTCTCTTGAGACAGCCCCTATGATTCTTATCCTTAGCTTGTCCAGCATCATCTTGGATGTTACTGAATTTGTCAGCTGCCAGCAATGTAAACTTCATTTTAGCTGGAATCTGATAATGGACTCTTGAAGTTCAAGATAACAGAGGCTCCAACTCAAAGCATCAAAATCGACTACCCTTTTAATCTGGTAGTCAGATAGACGGCAGAGGCCGTGAGAGAGTTCTGGGGGGACTGTGCAACTGGCAGAGTCAGAAGGAATCTACTGATTTGAAATTGTGGTTGAGCATTCCCCTTTTACCATTTTTCCTGCAAGAGCTGCCTTTCCCACAAACCAGGGCCCTTTGATCTCTCAAGCCACAGGTTCAACCTTTAGTCAAACAATAGGTCAAGCAGCACAACAGCAGCATATCTTTCCTGCTGCAGATAATAACCTTTGGGGCCCAGTGGCTGAGCAGCTACAACCTACAGTTTGCAAGCCCTCGTTCTGTGTATTACGTATTTTTATGTACTGTTGCTGGTTTTGCTAATTGGCTGCCTAACGTAATTATGCATTCCACGGAAGCGTGCTAGTTTTGCATTTGGCATGTGCATCTTCGCCATTTCTGGAGCTTTTTGAGTTTACCAGGGATACTTTTTTTTTTTTTTTTAAACTAAGTGGAATATATGTAGCTATCTTCAAGTTCTGCTGTCTTCAGATGAACCTCACTCTTGTTTTCACTCTCAACATATGCAGTTCTCACCCTTCTGGAGCTCAATATAAGGCCTATGCAGTAAATCATCATTTTCTTGCTAATTTTAATAGTGATATTAATTTGAAGAAGTACTGTATGTTCAGGAGTTTGTGTTTTGGACCTTTTTTCAGTTTTGTCACCTGGTCAGAAAAAAGAAGTCTCTTTTCCTAGTAATCTTTTCACAGTGCTTGTCTTGCATAATTTTTGTGACTACTTAGAACTGGTTTTATCTCCCATCAGCCTCAAGTATTAACTTTGATTAAATTTAGGCTAAGGTTGGTATTTTCAGCATTGAAGAAAATACCCAGCTATTGTCAGAGAAGCAGTCTTAGCAGCATCCCACACGGATAATACCTTAGTTCTAGCAGGAAAAAAACCCTGTGAAAGAATAGGGTGGCTGATGGATGTGGTTTCGACTTGGTCGGGAAGTGACTGAGAGAGAGATGAGTCTTACGGGATACTGATGGTCTTTACAGCTCCGAGCTCTCTCCTGGGCTGCTAAGTGAGATGCTCATTGACAGCGAAGAATGAGGTGAGGTTTGGTTTGGAGCAGCTTCTTCCACCTCCTCACAGAGGTGACTTTCCATACCAGGCATGCTGTACTTCAGATCTCACCGTGTCAGGCTCCTTTTTCTCTGGCTCCAGTTATTCTGAGGAGCGTTTGTAAGACATGATACTGCAATGTTGGCTTTGTGATTTTGTAGTGTGTATAGTGGGTTATTTAGGCCATGTCCCAAGCCTCAGAAAACAGTGAACATGCAGGATAGATGCTGCATTCCTTGTGCTGCATATGTTGGAACAGGTAGTACCAGCAAAGGGGAGAAAACAAAGGAGGTACAGGAACAAAAAGAGAGGGACAAGAAAGGAGCAGCAAAACAATGCTAAAGAGAACCCCCACTTACAGCCCGGGCACTGAGGAAAACGGAGGCCAGAATAGGAGGAAGTAGCTTTATTCCTCCTCCCTTCTTTTGGAAAAATTAATTCTAGCTGCTCTCTCCCCACATTCTTTAAGAAGCGTCTGGATTGCTCCATCCTGTTCCCCCTTCCAAAAGGGAAGCCAGCAGCATCTATAAACTCTGTTATCAGGCCAAAGCTTCGGTTTTGCCTGGGTGAATGGTATTTATTTAGCCTTTATATCCTGTTTTTCTCATCTTCCTAGGAAGTGTGTAGATGAGATAGCTCAGGGGTACTTTTGCAATGTATCAGTAAGCAATTTCAAATATCTATCTATAAAATAGATATGATCCAAGAGGGACAACAAAAATTCTTGTGTAGTAATGTCATTCCTTGCACTGGCCTCCACAGTAGATCAAGCTGACTCTAGAATAGAATAGAATAGAATAGAATAGAATAGAATAGAATAGAATAGAATAGTTTGGGTTGGAAGGGACATTAGAGATCATCTAGTCTAAATGCCCTGCAGTGAGCAGGAACATCTTCACCTAGATCAGGTTGCTCAGAGCCCCGTCCCACCTGACTTTAAATGTTTCCAGGGATGGGGCACCCACCACCTCTCTGGGCAACCTCGGCCAGTGTTTCACCACCCTCATCGTGAAAAATTTCTTCCTTGTATCTAGTCTAAATCTACCCTCTTTTAGTTTAAAGCCATTACCCCTTGTCCTATCACAACAGGCCTTACTAAAAAGTCTGGCCCCGTCTTTCTTATAAGCCCCCTTTAAGTACTGAAAGGCCACAGTAAGGTCTCCCCAGAGCCTTCTCTTCTCCAGGCTGACCACCCCAGCTCTCTCTGCCTGTCCTCACAGCAGAGGGGCTCCAGCCCTCTGATCATCTTTGTGGCCTCCTCTGGACCTGCTACAGCAGGTTCATGGAAGGAGCAGCAAGTAATCCCTTATTCAGCTAAGAGAGAAGAATAAATGTTTCAAGAATTCAGGGCTGGAAAGAACCCCAAATTTCCAATTTATGAAAGTAGGAGTTTTCAGAATGTGGCTTTATTCAACACTGGAGTAGGCCTACAACAATTTGTGAGAAGGAGAGCAGCTTGCTTTAAAACAGTTGATTGCGCAGTTGTTTAGTAATCTGTTCAAGCAATACATATGTGACGTTCTATGCCTGACGAAGAGCGTGATGTTAATTGGCAATTGATGTCCCTGTCTTTATCTCAACACATGAGCTTTTTATGTTATTTCCTGCCCCTGTCCTGTTGTGGAGGGCGCATAATTCAAGGCATAGATTTATACTGTGTGTTATACTTGCCTTTAGACAGAACATAATATATTCCACTGGTGGTCAATCCATGGAATGTAAGAACATGCCACAACCAATAACTAAGAGTACTAGCACTGTATTTTAAGTGGTAGAAGCTGCTTGGTTGCTGCTATTGTTTAACCTCAGCATAGCTGATGCCCTTATCATTTTAAAAAGATGTAGGCATAGAAATAAATACATTTTATACTTTCTCACTGTTGCTATTCTTACCTTCTTCCTCCACTGATGTTATCATCATGTGAGGTCTGATTTAGATAGTAATCTGCAAAAGCCCTTGTCACTTTACTGTCTATTGTGTGCCAGTCATACACCTGTGGTGCTATATAAATGCTAATAATACACCAATATGCTCGTTCTTTATAAATTCTGTAGGCGGAATTCCATCTGGTTTGTACATGTCAAGTGATATGTTGGTGTGAAAGTCCTTGCTGTTCAGAATTTGTGATGGCTTATGAGCAGTTGGGAAATGACAGGAAAAAAAAAATCACAGACCTGGACATGCTTATCATTTCACAGAATCACAGAATCTTCATGGTTGGAAAGGACCCCTAAGATCATCGAGTCCAACCAAACAACCTACAATCTCTGCCCTTCAGATGAAGTGCCACATCTAGACGTTTCTTAAATACCTCTAGGGATGGTGACTCAACCCCCTCCCTGGGCAGGCTGTCCCAGTGCCTGACCACTCTTGCAGTAAAGTAATTCTTCCGAATATCTAGTCTAAACCTCCGCTGCCACAACTTCAGACCATTTCCTCTGGTCCTGTCATTATTCCCCTGGGAGAAGAGGCCAACACCCACCTCTCTCCACCCTCCTTTCAGGGAGTTGTAGAGGGCAATGAGGTCTCCCCTCAGCCTCCTCTTCTCCAAGCTGAACATGCCCAGCTCCCTCAGCCTCTCCTCATATGACCTGGTCTCCAGACCCCTCACCAGCCTGGTCGCTCTGCTCTGGACACGCTCCAGCACCTCAATGTCCTTCTTGTACAGAGGGGCCCAGAACTGAACACAGCACTCGAGGTGAGGCCTCACCAGTGCCCAGTACAGAGGCACCATCACTTCCCTGCTCCTGCTGGCCACGCTGTTCCTGATACACGCCAGGATGCTGTTGTCCTTCTTGGCCACCTGGGCACACTGCTTGCTCACATTAAGCTGGCTCCACCAGCACGCCCAGGTCCTTTTCTGCCAGGCAGCTTTCCAGCCACTCTGCCCCAAGCCTGTAGCACTGCTTGGGGTTGTTGTGACCGAAATGCAGGACCCGGCACTTGGCCTTATTAAACCTCCTACAGTTGGCCGTGGCCCATCGATCCAGCCTGTCCAGGTCCCTCCGTAGAGCCTTCCTACCCTCAAGCAGATCAACACTCCCACCTAGTTTGGTGTCATCTGCAAATTTACTGAGGGTGCACTCAATCCCCTCATCCAGATCATCGATAAAGATATTAAACAAAACTGTCCCCAAAACTGAGCCCTGAGGGACACCACTGGTGACCAGCCGCCAAGAGGATTTCACCCCATTAATCACGACTCTCTGGGCACGGCCGTCCAGCCAGTTTTTACCCAGCAAAGAGTACACTTGTCTATGCCATGATTCTCCAGCTTCTCCAGGAGAATGCTGTGGGGGACGGTGTCAAAGGCCTTACCAAAGTCCAGATAGACAACGTCCACTGCCTTCCCCGCATCCAGAAGGCGGGTGACATGGTCATAGAAGGAGATCAGGTTGGTTAAGCAGGACCTCCCTTTCCTAAACCCATGCTGGCTGGCCCTGATCCCTTGGCTGCCCTGCACTTGCCATGAGAGCTCACTCAAGGTGATCCTCTCCATGATCTTTCCTGGTACCGAGGTCAGGCTGATAGGCCTGTAGTTCCCCGGATCCTCCTTCTGACCCTTCTTGTAGATGGGCGTCACGTTAGCCACGCTCGAATTATCTGGCACCTGCCCTGTTGACCAGGATTGTTGATAAATGATGGAGAGAGGCTTGGTGAGCTCTCCCGCCAGCTCCCTGAGTACTCTTGGGTGAATCCCATCCGGCCCCATAGACTTATGTACGTCTAGGTACAGAAGCAGATCATTGACTGCTTCCTCCTGGATTATGGGTGGGCTGTTCTGCTCTCCATCCTTATCTTCCAGCTCAGGAGGCTGAGCACCCTGGGGATAGCTGGTCTGACTATTGAAGACGGAGGCGAAGAAGGCGTTAAGTATCTCAGCCTTCTCCTCGTCTTTGGTTGCAACTTTCCCCCCAGCATCCAGTAAGGGATGGAGATTCTCCCTGGCTTTCTTTCTGTTGATGTATTTATAAAAGCTATTTTTGTTGTCTTTAATGTTAGTGGCCAAGTTGAGCTCCAGCTGGGCTTTTGCCTTCCTAATTTTCTCTCTGTATAACCTAATGAGATCTCTGTACTACTCCTGAGTTGCCTGTCCCTTCTTCCAAAGGTGGTAAACCCTCCTCTTATTCCTAAGTCCCATCAGAAGTTCCTTGTTCATCCAGACTGGCCATTTTCGCTGCCCTATAGAGTTGTGACACTTGGGGACAGCCTGCTCCTGGGCCTTTAAGATTTCCTTCTTGAAGAGCGTCCAGCCTTCCTGGACCCCTTTGCCCTTCAGGACTGTCTCCCAAGGGACTCTCTCAACCAGTGTCCTGAACAAGTCAAAGTCCGCCCTCCGGAAGCCCAAGGTGGAGGTTTTGCTAAGCCCCCTCCTTACATCACTACGAATTGAAAACTTGACCATTTCATGATCACTAAACCCAAGACGACCTCCGACCACCACATCTCCCACTAGTCCTTCTGTGTTTATCAACAGTAGGTCTAGCAAGGCACCTCCCCTGGTAGGCTCACCTACCAGTTGTGTCAGGAAGTTATCTTCTGTGCACTCGAGGAACCTCCTAGCCTGCCTGCTCTCTGCTGTGTTATATTTCCAGCAGATACCCGGCCGGCTGAAGTCCCCAACCAGAACAAGGGCTGGCGATTGCAAGACTTCAGCCAGCTGCTTATAGAATACTTCATCTGTCTCCGCATCCTGGTTGGGTGTTCTGTAGCATACTCCCAGCACAGCATCTCCCTTATTTCCCTTCCCCTTCATCCTTACCCATAAACACTCGACTTTACCATCACTGGAATCTAGCTCTATACAATCAAAACATTCCCTAATGTACAGAGCCACGCCCCCACCTCTCCTTCCTTGCCTGTCCCTTCTGAAGAGCTTATAGCCATCCATCGCAGCATGCCAGTCGTGACAGTCATCCCACCACGTTTCCGTGATGGCAACTACCTCATAGCTGTCCTGATGCACAATGGCTTCCAGCTCGTCCTGTTTGTTGCCCATGCTACGTGCATTCATGTAGATGCACTTGACGTGGGCTACCGCTTTCACCCCCATCCTTGGCCCTTTATCCCTAGGATCATTACTAGTGGGCCTGGTTTTATCCCCTTCCCCCTTCATTTCTAGTTTAAAGCCCTGTCCATGAGCCTTGCTAACTCTCAGCCTAGTGCCCTTTTCCCCTTTTGGGATAGGGTTTTCCCATTCTTAGCGAGCAGGCCCGGTGTCCTGCAGATCAAACTATGATCACTGAACCCAAAGCCCTGCTCGTAGCACCAGTTTCGGAGCCAGGTGTTGATCTGTCCGATTTTCTTGTTCACCCGTTCATCAGTCCCCACAACTGGAAGGGCAGAGGAGAACACAGTTTGTGCTCCCGAACCCTTGACAAGCCATCCCAAGGCCATGAAATCTTTCTTCATTGCCCTCAGACTTCTGCTCTCCAGCTCCTCACTGTCTGCCTGTACGATCAAAAGAGGGTAATAATCCGAGGGCCGTATCAGGCCAGGAAGCTTCCTGGCTGTATCCTTAACACGGGCCCCAGGGAGGCAGCAGAGCTCCCTGTGGGAAGGGTCCGGCCTGCATACGGGACCCTCAGTTCCCCTCAGAATGGACCCCCCTATGACTATTGCCCTCCTCCTGCTCTTCACAGCAGCAGTCTTAATGCGTGGAGCTGGCTGCTTTGGCGACTCCCTGGATGGGGCTTTATCAGTATCCTTAGTTCCCTCCTCATCTACCTCCAGAGGGCCATATCTGTTCTGTACGGGCACCTGGGGGGCATGGGGGGTCTGAACAAAACCATCCAGATGCACGCTTAAGACAGTGTCTGTGACTGGTGCAGAATGCCCAAGTGGTGTAATTCTTCTCTGATCTCTGAAAAACCTTAATGAAGTAATTAGGACGTTAACCAGTCTTTTCAGCTGTTTCTGAATATTTTCAGCTCAACCTAGTCTATTTAAGAAAGTTTTGATACTCGGAGCACTGCCATTTCTTTGGCAAGATGTATCTAATTTGGACTCTTTTTGGAGTGAGTGGTAAGAACTCAGAGCATGTCCAGGCTCCCAGAAAAGCTGTCCTCCCTTCAGCCAGATAACTGGTCTCAAATGGGCAGGTCCTCAGTTCCAGAAAGATCAGGCTTGGCTTCCGTGTAGCTGTGCAGGAACTCACCAGCAGGGAGTGATGTGCAGGGCCAGGGTAAGTTTGTACAAAACACGATGATTCTATGATTCTGTGAAGGTATCTTGACTCTTCCCTGGGCTGAAGATGTGTCCTTTCCCATGGGGTGCTGGATTTGGCTGAATTAGACAAGGGAAACTTAATCCTAAAAACCTTGTAATCCAAAATGCAAAAAGCTAGAAAATGCAGGAAATAATTTTGCAGCTTCTCCCAGTAGCAAATTGGATGACGTCTGGAAGTGGCTCCATTGGCTAATCTCAATTATATTCTGACCTGCTCTAAGTATTCATCACTTGCCAAGGATGAATGTAACCACGGATTACAAAGGGGAACAATTCAGTGCTTCCTTGGTAAAGAGAAAACAACTTTTCCCTTCCTCCATTTCATCTCTTGGCCGCTTCCACTGGAACAAATACTGATTGTGATTAAGCCTAAAACAGGAACTTTCAAAACCAGAAAGTCCTGATAATTAGGAGAAATTAGCCCTTATGCATTGCTTGGTGTACAGGCTAGATGCATATTTGATGCTGAGATACACATACAGCTACAAACAAGCTGTCTTGGGAGTGAGACAAAGAAACGGGCGTGTTTTATTGCACTCAGAAAATCAAATCATCATCATCCAAGGCCTAAGGCTGGTTGGGCAGGAGGAGAGCTGAGAATCGCTGAAGCCGGGGCAGCCCTGAGGCTGTGGGAGGGAGGAGGAGGAGGAGGAGGAGGAGGAGGAGGAGGAAGGCAGCTGCTTGCCTGCCCTCTGTGCAGGTTGCAGAGCTGACGGCCACCGGTGCCCATATGGCCAGGAGCAGGGGCACCCTCTGCACGTGGCTGGGCTGCCGCGGGCTGCTGGGCTGATTCCTGCTGGGCTTTCTTGCAGGTGAGTACGGAGAGCCCAGGGCTCCACCCGCAGCTTTGCCCTCTACAGATACTTACGTGTGACTCCTGTTGTGATTAACTCCCCATCGGGGAGCTTTTCCTGCTTCTCAGGGGTGTTGTAAAATACTCATCCCACTGTTTTTCTAAAGGGTTGTTCTCCCGAGCAGTTTTGGTCTTTAAGGAGTGAGGAATATTACGGCTGCGTGCTTCGGCCCAAGAAGAGCCCTGGTGAACTGACAGGGTCCAACGGTAGTCAGATGGGTAATGGGTAATTACCAGTCTAATGGGTAGTCAGACATTCAAAAAGGAGAGATTAATAGAAGAGTCTGAGACTTCTGTGACTGTAAAACCTCCAGGATTATTTTTTTGTGGTTTGTATTTCCTGATTTTTGCTGAAGATGGGTTTAAATGCTCCTATTCAGTTGCTATTTCAGAAATTAAAAGGCAGAACGTAGAGGAGGAGGAGTTTTGACTGACAGCCAAGAGTGGAGTTGCTGAATTTTCCATTATGTGCAATGAACTTCACTGGAACACTAGATTCTTTTCTGCACTCACTTGCAGCATTTGATTTTGAGTCTAAAATTGCATGTCTGCATCTGTGCTTTTTAAACTTGTGTTGTAGCACACACCTAAGGCTAAAGCATGAAAGAAAAATCCATGAAGGTTATTAAATATGAAAACTATTAATTTGATTTAGGAGATCCCTGAGCTGCAAATTTCTGATACTTGAGCTATTCTTACCCTTTTCCCTGAACATCATCTTTTGGCCATGCTCCAAAACAGAATCCTGGGAAAGATGGACCTTTGGTCCCATCCAGTATCACTGTTATGTTCCGAGTGTTCCTACAATTGCATTTAAGTCTAACGGATCATATGTATTGTGCATGTGACAGCACATACACTCGGCTTTGTGATTACAGTTTGCACAGTTTGGGATTTTTCTAGCTAGAATTGTAAAAGGATTTTATTTTTTTTTTTAAAGACAAATTCATGTAGTTGGTATGCTCTCTCAGATTTATGGCAAATGAAAAATCTTTAACTTTTTCAAACTGACAAGGGTCACAGTTAGCTTTATTCCTTTAGTTATTAAATAGACTAACCCCACCGTTCCCCAGATGTGTAACTGGCAGGGCGGCTGTTGAGTCTTAGACCTTCACCTTAAACATTCTTATGCACGTATTTTTAAATATACGTATAAATTAAATAAGGGAATTTCATCATGAGTATCAGGAGTTCAATCTTTCCACTGCAAACAGTTAACTGAGAATTTAAACTATAGTTTAAAATTAATGAGAGGTGAATCTGCCTTAAAAGGGGGACTGTATTTACCAGATATTTAGGGTGTGCTCTTCTTAATATGTCCCTTTTTTGACAGTTCAGTCAATGAACTGTATTTAACTTCTCTGTTTCACTTCTATGTTTGAACCAGCAAACGCTGACAGAGGATGCTCTAAGCCCTGTTCGTTGTCGTGGTTTTAGGGAGACTGTTCAGTACTTTAGGTTGCACATGGGCTCAAATATTTGAGGACCGAGGTTCTTCCTAAGCAGCAAGCTTTTCAAATTCAAACTTTTCAAATTTTCGGGATGGTTTACAAAACTGACCGAGAAAACACCCGACTCATCCGATGTCTGTTAAAATGTGAGACAGAAACTTGTGGCTGAAATGAAAGCAGAAAACACCTAGCAATTCCTCCGGTAAGTCCTGCGCAGCTTGGTTTTGGAATAATTTTATCAGTTGCAAAAGCCAGAAAGTGATAACATCAGCTCCAAGGAACGGCCTGTGAGAGCAGAGCTCTTTAGATGCTTTGGAAGTATTTGGTTTGTACAAGAAGGGAGAGACTCACAACCCTTCTGTCCTCCTCTCCCTATTTTTGCAGTTACCTTTTGGAGTGGTTGTACTCTTAAGAGTGCTTCCCTCAAGGGGCGTTACTGCCAGTGCGTATCATGCTTTTTAGTATGATTTTCTGTAGTCCTGATTTAATGCAGTGTAAGTGTCTGGTTTTTCTTCACAAGCGTCCGAAACTCTAACATCACATAACTTTGCTTTGTCTCAGACCGAGATGATTTTGCTGTGGTTGGGGTATGCTGATTGCTATTAATTACATTTGATTGATAATCTGTCCAGCGTCCACTTAGACTTTCAGTTTGAGTAGCTAATAACCCAATTAGTCGAAGTAGAAAATGAATATATTCAAAATGCTTCAAAGTTTGCCTGGCGCTGAGTTGCATGTATAGTTACAACTGATAATTCCTTTAGTGTGGCCAGGCTGGATAATGTCCTGTTAATTGGGTGCTTGAGGTCCCGTTATTCCCTGTCTTCTGTTTCAGGTGGTGACGGGCCCTGTCCCAGTGCAATGTGTGTGTATGGTTGGTTAAGTCTTGCATGATGCAATTGTTATTAAATACGCTTTTTTAGCATCCTAGTGCATCCACGTGGTTCTTTCAAATCATCTAAAATGCTAGGGATAGAGAAATACCTTCTTGTTTTGCCGTGTATTTCACTGGAAATGAAAAAAGAATCATTCTTGTGCATATTTATATCTTCTACAGAGGAACAAATATATTCACACAAAAGGTAAACAAATATAACCTCTGGTTAGTAACATGCAGATATTCAGTATGTAAGTCAGCAACTGCATCATAAACATCAAAGGATTGCTGACAAATTTTATCTCTGTACATTTATTCTTAAACTAAAAGGTTTCATTTCCAATATCAATTAGCTTTTTAAGTCTATAGGCCTTATCTTATTTTGTACTTGTTCCTCTCAGTAGCTTGAGAGTTTCTGAAGATAATGTTTGAGTGAGAGTCCAGGCAACACGGAGATTGATGGCAGCATGAAATAGCTCTGCAATTATGCTAAAGTTTCTTGGCCATAGGGTATGTATGGTCTCTGGTTTGTCTGCTTGCTTTGATGATGGGCCACATGTTTTATACTGGTTTGGTCTTTTTTCCCCCCTAAATTCAAATAAAAAGCAGGAACTGCAGAAAAATTATCCTAATACACTATCCAGAAAGTTTGTTAAAAGCATAAAAAATGTGAACTTAAGAATTTTTGATCCCCATTCTTAGTTATTTAGACTACTAAATCTGTTTTTATCAAGTGGGGAAAACAAACTTTGAGTCTCAGAAAGTGCAGACAACTTGATATTGAATTGTAGCTCTGGAAAGGATGAAACTGGAAGGGAAAAATTGAAAAAAGGCATCACACGTTGTTCAGTCTGTTTTTCCTGGTGGCATATGTAGTTTTTAAACTAGGGTACTTAAGGAATTAAAAGGTACTTAGAATACTCTAGACAATTAAAAGGCAAGAAGACGACAGGTAACAAGCTTTGTCAAAGGTTGCTTCCGAACCCTGGTGCATACCCACACAGTTTAAAGAGAAGGAAAGACAAAAGCAGAGAGCAGAAGGTTGTGGTCTACATCAAGAACCTAGATTCATTCAAATCCAGGAGGCCAGGTTGGATTCACGTGAAAGAGCTGGATGTTACGACTGCAAGGCTGCTGTCTATGAGAAGTTCTGGTGATTGAAGTTCTGGTGGCTGAAAAAAGCTGATGTTGTGCCCATCCTTAAGTAAGGCAAGAAGGACAATCTGGGGACACTATGGGTAGGTCAGTTTTACTTCAATCCGTGGAAGGGTGACCAAACATCCTTCTACAATCTGTTTCCAAACACAAAGGACAGTTAGGAACAGTCAGCGTTTTTTTATTATGTGTTTATATGATCACCCTGATCCAGGGCGATGGTCTTCTGTAAGGAAATGACTGTCTATATGTATCCGTGGAGATGTTACAGTGGCTGAAACATCCTTGACTTTAACGAGGCTTTGGACATCGTCTCCTGCAGCATTCCCATTTGGAAGCTGAAGAAGTGCATACTGAAGAACAAGTTGTTACATTGGTTGAAAACAGTCTGAACTGACAAGTTGAAGTGGTACTAATGGTACTTGGTACCGCTAATTAATGGTAATTAACGGTATCTGACATCTCTGGGGCAGCCATTAACAAGTAGCCTGTTGGGAATTCGAAGCTGGTGCGTGGTACCCAGCTGACTGATCAGCGTTCACCATAACTGTTGTTCAGCGGGCCAAACAAATTGTAGTCAGATTTCTGTAGGGTAGCCCAGAGGGGCTGGATATTGTTTCTGACTATTTATGACCATTATTTGTTACATCTGATCTGGATGTAAATGTTATTAAGAAAGCTTTTATTATTCAGGCTTTTGATTAAGTAAAAAAGAACAAATCTGTGCAGATAATTTGACATAATGATTTTCAAGTTAAACTTATTAGGACATGTTATGCCAAAAATGGACAAACCCATAATCAGATACCAGAGTTATTTGGAGGATTGCTTTCTGAATGTGTAGCTTTTTTCTATCTGTTTCTGCTCCTTGCACACTGTTCATATTATTTAGCTGAATGTCTTTGGCACTGATTTTCATTGCTTGTGTGTAGATGTGGCTATTTCTGTTATGCAAAGAGAAAGGTTCAGCTGACTTATCTTAAGGCCTCAGGAAAGATCCTCTGCTCTGACTACATTTTGTGCTTATGCTGGTGCAGACCCTGATAAACGATCATGTTATACAGCTCAGACTTTCAGTATAAAACCTTACTTTCCACGTGTGTAGCTTGAAGATAAGCTTTATACACACTGATCAGAGTTCACTGTTGTGCTTCTCTGCATTTGCTGCTTACTTGCGTTTTTCTATTTTATTTTAGCTCGTTTACGCAGTTGCCTCACCTCGCAGGAACTGAACAGAATCTTCTACTTGCCGAACAAATTCAAGGCCAGTGGAAGGGTTTTGGACTGGATTCAGCAGAACTCGTTCATTATGATGTGCTGCTTTCATATCCAAATGAAAAGCAGCCAAACTACATCTCAGTAATTGACGGTCAAGGGAATGAGGTGACCTTTTTAATGGTTAAACTACGTTTATCTAAGACTTCTCTAAAGAAAGAGTGTCTTCCTCTGTTTTACCATCCACTCATCCCAGCATGTGTTTTATAATATGATAAAAAATCCAGTGCAAAGGGAACGCATTTTTAGAAATGATTTTGCAGACTGTGTAACAGAACAGCAGAGTGGCTGAAATCTCAGTGTCTCATACAGCAGAAAGCGGATGTGTGGAGAGGCTGCAATTAACACCAACAGATTATAAGGTGTAAGACTGGCCCTACTGGTTCAGCTTAAGGATACATCTAGGCTAATATCCTCTTGCCATAAACAGCCGTGAGTGGCTGCACAGGGAAGTTTAAGAACAAATAAAGGCATGTAAGGCATGCAATCCTTCCAGTGTCCAGCTGTTTTCGGGTCAGGGGTTCTCTGAACTTGGTGCAATTAGTCTCTTTAAGAATCCTCCTTAGACCTCTTTTCCAGGTATTTATGCAGTTAGTGACCCTTGTTAGATCTCTCTTCCAACTACCTGTCCAAACTCTGCTTGAACACGTGTATAATTTTTGCTTCCACAACATGCTGAGAGGTAAGGAATGCCACACGGATGCTATCCATTGTAGGAAGCACTGCCTTGTTTCATCTGAACCTGATCCTACTGGCTTCCAGTGGTGTCTCCTAAGTTAGTGTTGGAAGTAATAATGTACAGGCGGTCTAGAGTCATCTTCTCCGTTTTGTATACTCATGGGAATAAAGAAGTAAATATAAAATCTGACATGGCGCCTGAGCGAGGAGAGGAGATGGGACTGCTAGAGAAGCATAGGTAGGGATGAAGAACCCTGGTAGAAGCTAAGGAATGTGTGCTTGGGGATGACGTGAGCTTAGAGGTGAAAGAATGGAGAAGTTATTCCAGAAACTCCCTAACACAGTCTCTCAGCTATAATCTCAAAAGGTGAGAAAGTGGACGTGAACCTTGAGGCAACAGGAGTGTTACATGAGTGATAGTGATGAAAGGCAGCGTGTTTAACTGGGGCGTAACTAGCAAAGAGGTGAAGAGGGGAATTATAATACAGGCGAGAGTAATCACAAAAAACACCTGTGATGGCATGCATGAACTAGGTGTCTTTTTACTGTTACCACCTCTTGGCAATTTTCAGCCACTTCTTTGCTTAGGTTCAGGCAGTGCCTTCTGACAAGTGATCTATCTCTGTATTCATACCTGCGCTCTGTTATAACAATTCAGCTATGTATCCCTAGCTGGTTTTTTGTTTGAACTTATGTGCGCTAGTTAGAATTATATTTTTTACTAACAATTTATGGAAACTAGCATATCATGGGCAATAACTAAGCTTAGTGTATGAACTCGTGCCTGGAGGTAGAGTCTTTGACCAAAGACTTCTGTTATTTGTTGATAGATTTTCAATACGTTGTTGTTTGAACCACCTCCACAGAGGTATGGAAATGTTACTGATATACTGCCACCTTATAATGCTTTTTCAGCACAAGGTGTGCTAGAGGTAAGAAAAAACAAATTATGTAAGAGTATTATTAGCTGAAGTCATCTATTGCAAAACACTTGCTGGGATGGATTGCTCCAACTTCTCAAAAGATTTCTTGTAGTAGTTTTAATTAACTATTAGTATAAGAAAACACGTAAGGACAGCTAGGCCGCATATTGTGTGAAGGTTAGAAGTCTCCTATTAGAAAAAGAGCTCAAAAAGAGCAAATCACATAACAAGTGAAAAGCTTTTATCTTTATGGAAAATGTTGGGTACACCTCAGGTTACTCCATATTACTCAATCGTATGGAGAGGACTTGCTGAAGTCACAAGTAGAAATAGCAATATATAAATCAATTTGGAAGACATTTTGGATTAAGTGAATGTCTTCAAAGGCTACAAAAGTCACTCACTTAATCTGATCATTCATCACGGAAGAGCGAGTCAGAGACAACTTTGCATTGCGCAGATGAATGAAATCATATAATAGTGTTTGTGTATGCAAGAGATACCACTATTTTTTCATGGCCACAGAAGTTTGTCAGTTTAGCAAAGTGCATTGGCTTCATTTCCAACCTCGGTTTATAGGGTTGCTGTTAAGTGAAGGGTAACATAGAAAGGTAAGGAGTTTGAGCCAATGCATCCTATAGAATATTAAGGAAATCTTTTGCTATTGTTTTTATGGGCACTGGTTCTCATTTATGGAAATGCAAACAAATAACTATATCATACATAGTGAATAAAACTGTGTATTTCTGAGAACAGGTATATTGTTGGTTGAATGGCCAGCTGCCGTGAAACTGCTTTTCTCTGCAGGCAGATCTGGTATATGTGAATTATGGCCGCACTGAAGATTTTTTTAAGCTGGAGCATGAAATGGGAATTAACTGTACAGAAAAGATTGTCATTGCCAGATATGGGAAGATCTTCAGAGGAAACAAAGTAAGGCTTGTGTTTCATTTTTCCCTCTGTGGGTCAGAGAGGGCTCAAGGTAGAGCCGGTGGGAGTTAGGGAAGGCTGTAAGTTGGAACACATGAGCAGAAGGACACCTGCAATGTGTCCATTGTGGCTGCATTTTAAGAGTAACTTCCAAAACAATAAAAACAGATGAATGCATTAATCTCCCGAGACTGAGATGACTGCAAACTCCTTAGGCAGTTCTTGTAAGAGATTAGTTTAGGGAACTGAGTACTTTATAGAGCCAGGGCTTTTAATACTTTTCATCCATGGAACTGCAGTATTTTGAAGAGGTAAGTATTTGACAAGGAGTCTGATGCACAGAGATTGAATAACTAATTCTTTTGACTTTAGACAATTCTGACAAAATTGGTGATAGTGGGACAGTGGGGATATTGGTCAGGTTTTGTGCCTCAGTTTCATTCCCTGTGCTTTATTTCATAGCCTTGAGCTATGACGAAAGGTGTGATGCAAATAATGAACATACTGTGTTTTGCTGTGGTTTGATTTTCTGCTGAGTCTGTGGTCATTTTCCCTCTTCCACATATACAACTTCTAAAGCTACATCCCCATGAAAGTAAATTGCAACATTCAGATTTCTTTTTGCATAAAAAAAAAGCCCTTTCTTAAAAGCAAGTGTTTTCACAGGTTAAAAATGCCATATTAGCAGGAGTCCAAGGGATCATACTTTATTCAGATCCTGCTGACTATTGCGCCCCAGGAGTAGATCCCTATCCAAACGTCTGGAACCTTCCAGGTGGAGGAGCCCAGCGTGGGAATGTGTTAAACCAGAATGGAGCTGGGGACCCTCTAACGCCAGGTTATCCTGCGAAAGGTGAGTGAAAGATCTGTACCCTGAGCCATCAAGCATTTTATAAATTGGTGCTGAAAGTTATTGTGGCACAAGAAATTAATCTATTTTCAGTAGAGATGCAAAGTAAAAAGCTGCTTAAAATTATTTTATTAATTTTCCTATTGAAGACTAAATTCTACCTGTATGTCATAAAATCTAGAATCATAGAATGATTTGGGCTGGAAGGAACCTTAACAATTATCTAGTTCCAACCCCGTCCCCTGGGCAAGGACACCTCCCACCAGACCAGGCTGCTCCAAGCCTCATCCAGCCTGGCCTTGAACACCTCCAGGGATGGGGCAGCCACAGCTTCTCTGGAAAACCCGTTCCAGTGTCTCACCACCCTCATGGTAAAGAATTTCTTCCTAATATCTCATCTAAATCTACCCTCTTCCTGTTTAAAAATGTTACCCCTCATCCTATCACTACACTCCCTGATAAAGAGTCCCTCCCCATCTTTCCTGTAGGCCCCCTTCAGGGACTGGAAGGCAGCTCTAAGGTCTCCCTGGAGCCTTCTCTTCTCCAGGATGAACAACCTCAACTCCCTCAGCCTCTCTTTCTAGGAGAGGTGCTCCAGCCCTCTGATCATCTTCGTGGCCCTCCGCTGGACCCCTTCCAGCAAGTCCACGTTCTTCTTGTGCTGAGGACTCCAGAGCTGGACGCAGTACTCCAGGTGGGGTCTCACCAGAGCGGAGCAGAGGGGCAGAATCACCTCCCTCGACCTGCTGGCCACGCTTCTTTCGATGCAGCCCAGGATGCGTTGGCTTTCGGGGTTGCAAGCGCGCATTGCCTGCTCATGTTGAGCTTCTTGTCCACCAGCACCCCCAAGTCCCTCTCCTCAGGGCTGCTCTCAAGCCATTCTCCGCCCAACCTGTAGGTGTGCCTGGCATTGCCATGACCCAGGTGCAGGCTCTTGCACTTGGCCTGGCTGAACTTCGTGACGTTCACACAGGCCCACCTCTCGAGCCTGTCCAGGTCCCTCTGGATGGCGTCCCTTCTCTCCAGTGTGTCGACCGTGCCACACAGCCTGGTGTCGTCAGCAAACTTGCTGAGGGTGCACTCAATCCCACTGTCCGTGTCACTGACAAAAATGTTAAATAGTACCAGTCCCAATACCGACCCCTGAGGAACAGCACTCGTTCACTGGTCACCACTTGGACATTGAGCTGTTGACCACTACTCTTTGAGTGCGACCATCCAGCCAATTCCTTATAGACTGAGTGGTCCATCTATCAAATCCATGTCTCTCCAATTTAGAGACAAGGATGTTGTGTGGGACAGTGTCAAATGCTTTGCACACGTCCAAGTAGATGATGTCATTTGCATTTCCCTTACCCACCAATGCTGTAACCCCGTCGTAGAAGGCCACCAAATTTGTGAGACACAATTTGCCTTTAGTGAAGCCATGTTGGCTATCACTGATTACCTCCTTATTTTCCATGTGCCTTGGTATAGTTTCCAGGAGGATCTGCTCTGTGATCTTTCTGGGCACAGAGGAGAGATTGACTGGCCCTTAGTTCCCCCGGTCTTCCTCTTTTCACTTTTTAAAAATTGGGGTTATGTTATATGTCCCTTTTCCAGTCAGTGGGAGCTTCACCGGACTGCCATAACTTCTCAAATATGATGGATAGTGGCTTAGCAACTTCATCCTCAGGACCCATGGATGTATCTCATCAGGTCCCATGGACTTGTGCACCTCCAGATTCCTCGGATGGTCGCGAATCTGGTCTTCTACAGTGGGTGGTTCTTCATTCTCCCAGTCCTTGCCTTTGCCTGTGGCTAGAGCACTTGGTAGTGAATACGAAGCAAAAAAGTCATCGAGTACTGCAGCCTTCTCCATATCCTGGGTTACCAGATCTCCTGTTTCCTTCTGGAGAAGGCCCACATTTTCCCTAGTCTTCCTTTTATCGCTGACATACCTATAGAAGCTTTTCTTGTTGCCCTTGATGTCCCTGGCCAGGTGTAATTCTGTCTGGGCTTTAGCTTTCCTAACCTGCTCTTCCCTGTCTGCTCGGACATTTTCTCTGTATTCCTCCCAGGCTACCTGTACTTGCTTCCACCCTGTGTAGGCTTCCTTTTTGTGTTGGAGTTGTCATTTCAACTGCTTATTTCAGCTGGTGGCTTTTGAGTTGGGAAGGGAATGTAAGTTTTTAGGAAAATCTCTTTGTATGAGCCCAGCCTTTTAAGTTTTAGAAAAGCTGCTTACAGCCTGTGAAGCAGTAGAAAATGGCTGAGAATTTATAGCCATTTTTAAATGCCTGTGTTTCTCAAAAGAACCAGTTTAAACTAGACTATAGTCTACCATCAAAGAGGACTAACAGCTTTGCTTGGAGGTATGTTTCCTTGCTGATCCTAAATTCCAAGCAGAAAATCAATTTAAAATCCTCTTTACAGGGACTAAAATTTCTGTATTAAAAATAACAGTAACCTGGAGTCTTGTGAAACTTGGCACCGTGTGCTTGTCTTGTCCTTGTAGGCGTCCTGAACTCAGTCTGAACTAAAGTGCGCAGCAGGCCTGTCTGCCAAGGGGATGGGAACACAGGGGTGCTTCTGGAAAGCTCACTGGCCTGTGTGACCGTTGTTGGGGGCATAAAACAGCACCATACTTAAAAAACCAATAGAATGCGTGTGCCTGGCCCACCAGATTCAGAGAGACGTTCTCTGTCTTCTACATAGGTAAATCCATCTGTGGATGTCCTCTGCAGCTTGTAAACAGGCTGCACAGGGGCTTTCTTCACCTCACACTCCGGCGTGGTTGTCCCACAGTCAGCTTTGAGGAGATGTAATGATACGGATGGACAGCAGATCTCACCTTGCATCACATGTGGGGACTTCTCATACACAGTTGTGCAGATGCGCTATTGGGTTTGTGGCTCTGTCATTACATTTTGGTTTCCTAGAAACAATGTCTAAGAAATTACGTAAGAATGAAAAAATTGATTTATGCTCGTGGCTACTGTGTGGCTGCACTGTTCAAAAGTATTTCCAGTTTGGTGAAAGTTGCTAAGAACGCTATAAACTTGACGTTTTGTTCTGGTTTCTCAGAGTACACTTTCAGGTAGAAAGTTAATGAAGGTGTAGGGATTCCCAAAATCCCAGTTCATCCCATTGGGTATCATGATGCAGAAGTATTATTACAGTGAGTATACATCGGTCCTCCTCACCAGAAGCCAGTATTCACAAATGTTCAGCAAATTTTTTTATACTAAGATGGTAAAATCTATGCTGTTACTTGTATTTATAGTTCTTTTGAAGTAATGCATACTTCAGAAAATGTGGACAATTCAAAGCAAACTCTTTCTGGCATAATGTTTTTAAGAATTTTGTAAACCCACCTTGGTTTAGGTGCAGTAACCATTAAGGGAATTTAAGGTTTTAGCCTACTGGTCAACTACATTTGTCTTGGTTTTCACTTAACAGCGCAATGGGAGGACCCGCAGCTCCAGACAGCAGCTGGAAGGGAAATCTCAACGTGTCGTATAACATAGGGCCAGGATTTGCAGACAACTCTTCTACAAGGTCTGTTTTAACACTTGCCTATTTATAAAATATTGCAAAAAAAAAAATCTCCACAAGAAAAATATTGTGAAACAATGCATCTAGAGAGATTCTGGAGAAACTGACTTTCTTCTCAGTGTGAAACATTTGATGATAGCTATTAGAATTTGAAAATAAATTATCAAAACTATGTTTGTGCTCAGTGTCCCCAATGTCAATGGACAGACACATTCAGAGGGTATAGGTCCAGCCCTGTCATTCCAACTTTAATCCTTACTTTAAGGTTCAGACGTTGTTTCACTAGTCCTTTAAAAAATGGCTATATAGCAGTAAGTAGACATTTTATTACTACTGTTGAATTAACCCTAAACTTCCTCCTCACTTCAAGCTTTGGTCTTTTCTTTGCTGTTTCTGATGACCAAGGGGACAATAGGACAGCGAGCCTGTAGCTGTTGAACGCAGAAGGGCTGATAATTCAGTAGTTCTCTTCTATGCGTGTGTCCCTTTCCACTGGAAGCCTCCCAGGGTTTCTGTGAACTTAGAGCTGAGAAGTGTGGCAATGATTTGGGAGCCCATCAACTGTTCCCCGAAGCTGGTAGGCCCTGTGGTTGAAAGCCCTGAACAATAACAGCGCAGAAGACCCCAAAGCACATATATCTTCCTAATTCGCTTGGGAGGAGCCAGCCTTTGACCAGTTGGATTAGCAATACTGTGTTGGTGGTTTACATTTGTCAGCTCTAACAGAGAAATACAACTGTCCAGGTCTCCAGCACTAACAGAGTCGCTCTCCTGCAGACCAAGCCGCGTGACAGTTGCACCTGGCGATCGGGGGTTTGACTGGATGTCAGGGACTGTCATAGCATTCTTCCTTGTTTATAACTGATAAGCTGCAATAGATAAAGCTAAAGATCACTCTTCTGTCACTTTTTCACCTAAAAATACTTTCAGTTTACATGAGATATTACTCTGTGAGGACTGGTAGCAGACCACAATGAACAGTGTGTAAAAATGGTGCGTCATTATCACTGCTCCACCTCCTGCAAAACAAGAGTATGTCTGAATATATAATTTTATAAAGACTTCAGTGGTCATTATTCTTTCCTGCTCTGCGTTAACACTAGCTGAAAATGAGTAAAGTAAGAATAAATAAATAAGAAAGCATATTCGATATAAGCGAGGTGCTATTTGGAATGTCTTGAAGAGCAACAGTGAGAAAAGAAACAATATGATTCATCCACAAAACATATACGTGGGAAATATTTTTGAATGCACTTTTTAACACTTCCTGCTTGATCGGGTGGCAGTTTTTGTAAATACGGGCTAATCCTACATACACCTCTTTCTCAGAGTAGCTCCATATAGAAACAAATCTTTTGAGTCTTGGTAGAAAGTCACTTGCACATGGGAAGTGTGCAAGTATATGGATGCTCAAGGCGCTGGTGTCAGTTATTTTCTGGGCAAAGATCCAGTAGCTGTCCTGAAGTAGGTTTTGATTTTGACAGCTGTGCAGGTTTGCTGCTGAGAAGATAACTTCAAATGGCAAATTTTTTGCCAGATGCAAAAAAAGCATTATTTGATGCTTTGTTTCTTCTACAGGTTAAGATGGGCTGAATACTACATTATTTTTAGCTCTCCTAATACCTGAATTTCCTTCCTTTTTATAAAACTTCAAAAGTGGATTTTACTGGGGGGGAGGAGTAGGGGATGGAGGACTGACAAATCTTGATCACTTAGATCTGCTGTCCTAAACAGAGATTTCAGTTTATTCCTGGATGAATATTTCTAATGACCTTCTCTCCAAGTTCTATCTTATAACACAGAATTATGCTATGAAACCAAAGTGTATTCTTTATAAAAGTATGTATATCCACAATTATAATTTCGGTCAAAATTCATTACTGTATGTGCTTTTCATTTAACTCCTCTACTACACAATTATCCAATTGACTGCCATAAATAACAGGACAATAAATTCTGTAAATGTTTGAAAGTTTATAGACTGTCCCTCTTCATAGGCTTGTTGTTTCTAAGGCATCTTTCTGGTTAACCTGAAATGAAAAATGGGACACTGATGCAGCATGGTCAGTGCTGAACACACAGAGCAGAAGAGAAGCACGAACGTCCTGGCTCACAAGCGATTACATTGACTTCTTATTGCCTTCTCAGGCAGAAATGGCTACTCTGTACTGCGTTTCCTTTCAGAAGAGTCAGAATGCATGTTCACACAAACAATAAAATAACACGAATTTACAACGTCATTGGCATCCTCAGAGGAGCTGTGGAACCAGGTGAGCAGTGAGTGCTTGTGGCTTTTAATTCCTTCTTTATTTTGTGTTTGGTAAATTGTTCTCATGTTGCAAGAAGCTTCAAGTTTTTTAGACAGCCAGATAATACGGATTATGAGAAACCTTTAATAGTTGTCCTGTCCCTCCCAACACACTGTTTTTCATTGTCATTCCCAATAATGTATTTGGATGTAAATGCTGGAATGATAGATGTCAGGGAATTTTTTTATAAAGCCTATCATTTTACAGTAGGTTTCTCAGATTACATTACATCACTCATACATTTTGCCTTTGCAAAAATTAACACAACGCAGAGTACAGAAAACTAGTGATGATTTGGGACCTCAACATACTATTGCTGATACTAAGTAGCAGGCTGTCTACATGAAAAACTTTTTAAGTGGAAAAATATGCATAAAATATTTATTGACTTTATGTATATACTTGCAGATTACTTTAAAAAATAAACTTGTAGCACTGGTATCAAACTTCATATTTCGTTTGAAAGAAGTAGGGATGCAATCAAATGAAATACAGGTAACCTAAATGCATTTTTAGTTAAGGCTTGATGTTGTGTATTTGTTTCCAGGCAGATACATTATTTTAGGAGGCCGTAGAGACTCCTGGGTATTTGGTGGTATCGATCCAACTACGGGTGCAGCTGGTTGTACAGAGTTTTGGTAAAATGAAGATGGAAGGTAACTTACTTATTGCAGACATAAAATGATGGATATGGAAAACAGCAGCTTTGGAGAACAGTGTTCCCACAAGCAGTTGTGTCGATTTAACTTCTTACCGCTACAGAAAGTTGTATTTCTCATTATGAAAGATGCAAATTCAATTAAGAGATGCACACGTGTAGCATTGCATCTCAGTTGGCTGAATTTATTCCCTCACGTCTCTCATCAGTGTAATAGTACCCTCTTAGTGGTGTGGAATGAAAATATTGCATTAAGAAGGAATGCCTCTGCAATAGTGTGTTCCTCTAAGGAGTTTAGAGAGGATTTTTTTTTACTGCTATATCGATTAGGTGCTATTTTTTTAAAGTTATTTCAATTAACCGTGGTGATTTTTCACTAAACTTTCTAACTTTAAGTTGAATTTTCAAGCTTAACTATGTGATTGCAGGTTGGAGACCTAAGCAAACTATTATTTTTGCTAGCTGGGACGCAGAAGAATTTGGATTGTTGGGCTCCACAGAATGGGCTGAGGTAAATAAAAAATAGTGTAAAGAAAGCAACACTTGAAAATCTGTTGCAGGCGGCTGCAGTACCCAGTGGCATCAATTCCTAGACTGCAATCAATAGCTCCAAGATAAAATTGGAGCTCAACAGACTCCTTCAGGTGCTGTGAGGCCCTCATATATTTATACAAATTACCCACCTAACTTTTTACAACATAAGTGCAATAACTCTTGATTCAAAGCTAACGTCCCTCAGTGGTCTCTGTGTGGAAATCCATCCCTTCATTTAACAGAATGATAGCATTTTATATAACCTAAATTGGTCTATTTTCTAACTTTCTATTTGAGAAATTCCTTAGTTTCTGTAAACTACAGTCCAGATCCCGTAGCTGTGATCCGTAAGAACTCCCAGCCCTTTGTGTGGAAATTAATCCTCCTGGGCAAATGAAAGGGTAGGTATTCTATGAGTGAATAGTTCCAAATTCCTGTGAAATTTCCAGTATTGTAGAATCTCGGGGCAGGAAAATTGATTAATTCTGTAGTGGGATCTCTGACTATATTGCTGCCTGGTGCTGGGATGTTGAGAAATTCAGAAGTGAGGTTTTGAATATCTTTCTCTTCCTTTCCCTGTTGGGCATGGTGAGTTCGTAACCCTGTAAGTGTACTTGTTCAGCCCCGCTAAGAAATACAGGTCTTACCAGAGGTTTCATTGCTTGTCTGTAAAATCCAAATTACAAATAGGGCAGGCAGAAAATTGTCTGATGAAACACATTTCTGATGAACCATATCAATTTATTAGTACTGAATGGTTTAACGGAAACGTGTTGTCTTGCTCTTCTGTCAGAATTTTATTTACATGGTTATATTTAGATATGTGGATAGAGCTTTGAAAATCTATAAAATGAAGTATTCTAATATTATTATTTTTTTTTAGTTTATTGGTATATATTACAGGAAACCAAAACATTACGTAGCAAAATGACACATTTCGAAGGAGGGAACAAAACCAGAAACATGCTTCCAAACACTAAAGGGATTCCATAATTCTTCTGCTAACAAAGCTGAGATTTCTATTCCTTTGGATTTCCACTAATTCTTTCTTCCGTAAACTGTTTGGCTTCTAGCTGCAATAGACTCTCTGCATCTTATTATTGGTTTATGAGATACTACATGAAGAAAGCATAATTTAAATGATCTTTTAAATCATTTACTGAGAGATTTTAAAGAGCTGGCAATTCAGTTTCATCCCACCTGAACTCCAGCGGTAACAAAAGTATACTGTGTATAAAAATTTATTTGTGATTTCTTTGTCTGTGTATCTGTGCACATATTTAGATGCTGTCAAGAAAAAACACACAGTTGTTTTAACTAAGAAGAATAAGAAACAATGATACTTAAAGATCAATTTCTCTTGAGCAAGTCATGAATAAATTTTTATGTTTGGGTTGTTCACATGTTGCTACTGCTGTTCTGTAATGTTTTTTGTTTAATAATTTAATATATAGTAACCTATCAATCCATATTTCATGAAAAAGCAGCTGTACTAGATCAGAAAGCCATGAGGGCAATTCATGTTTGAACCTCAATGTTTAATATTATCGCTTTCTTGCTTTATCCTGGTGGCGTGCATTCCTCCTTTTTGACACCTAAATTAGATTCGGTTTCTTGAGGGACATTCCTCACAGCTCACATTCATGTTTTCTGCAGCTGTCAGATCTGTCATCTGCTAAATCTTGAGGAAAATTAACCCATGGTATTCACCGTCTGCTGCGCAACAAAAGACTCCGCAACTGTGGCCACATCCTTTTGTTACATAGACAATCTCCATTGTTCGTAAATGAAGGAAATTCTTTGTGTTGCAGACATGCCTTTGCATATATGCAAGGCCTCAGGTGTGCATATACAGGCTTGCTCCCTCCCTTCATATTCTTTTGCAGAACCTCACTACTGTTTGTTTTAAAGATATCAATTTATTTATGAAGTTAACAATTAACTGATCCAACTTTTAGTTCATGTGACTTACAAATTATTAGTTAGGTTATAAATTGAATGAATCAAATAGCAATTACTAACCTAATTAGAATATCTACCACAAAGCCAAGGCTTAGTAAAATACCACTCACTGATTAGAATAGCCGTTTCAAACATAGTTACCAGTTTCCAAAAAATTAAACGTGTGTGTATATATTTAGCATGAAAGCAGTGCTTGGTTGACTCAAAACAGTCAGTTAAATTTATTTGAATAGGAAATGTCAGTGCTTTGACTCATCCCTTTTTGAAATGGAAGAGTGTAAAAATGACAGCAATACTCAGTTTAGCGGTGTTAAAACTGAGTTCAGTGCTGGGCACTCCCAGGATCAACTAGGGACTAAAAGAGGAATTCTGGCTGAGCTGAGCCCACAGTCACGTGCTGCATGTGCAAAAAGCCCTGCAACCGCAGAGTAAAACACACGTATAACCTTAATTTACCCTGTTACAATGCTGTTCGGTGCTTTTGCTGTTCCGTCTCGCTCCTGTGTGATGCAGCAGGCAGCACCTACATTTTGTGGATGTTTTCCGCAACAAATTCAGTCCCAGAGAGCAGGGGTGTATTTCATATGCCCAAATCATTGACCCATCCTCAACCATGAGTATCGTTAGTAAGGTACATAGTGCTGCTTATCCGGACTGGGTTCTTAAAGGCACGATGAACTGAAGGCAGGTCTGTGTAGACAGAGGGAAGAGAAGGCGGCAGATAGATACACAGAAGATAGAGAGAAACCTCACACTTTTTAAGGGCCTTTTGTTAGTAGAAAACCAATTTGGAAAGCAATCAAAAAAGACCAGGGCAGGGAAAGAGTTTGAAATACAGTGTAGTCACCCTCCGGATGAGATCATATCAAAACTGTTAGGATAAGCAAATGCTCAGTTGAAAGAAACTGCCTAGAGCGGTAATTAAAAAGCTCTCTTGATACTTATTCTTTGGTTATACAATGAATGTAAATGTAATGCATTACAAATCTATACCCGAAGCTATTAAACTTCGTATTTGAAGGTATGAAAACTCCAAAACACTGTTTGAGCCAGTGACTCACAGGGCTAAATCTTACTCAAAATGTGTCGTTACTCACGTAAGGGAAATAGAACTGCCCTTTGTGTGATTTGACCAAAGCGTTCTGTGTGTATTGCCCTGTCTTTCGGACCCAGGTAAGATGGGTGTCCAGATTCGTCAGAGTCGCTGAGACTTCCTCCTTTTGAAAAAGTTACCAGATCTGATGTTTCGTAGTTGATACGAATAGTTCCTTACAGAAATTTATAATAACAGAAGAACTTTAGCTGGATTATTTTTCTTCTTTAGCTGAGAAACACCAATTATTCACCAGGCTAGACATATAAACTTAAACCAATATAAAACTTAAATAAATATTTGAAAATACTTAGAATATTACATCTGTCTTTATTATCTTTTTCTTTTCCTCTGTCTTGCCATACCTACCCAGTAGATGGCAATATTTACTTGTAAGTAACAAATGCTGATCATGCCTTCTGCAGTGGAAATTATTTATCAGTCTTTGATTGTACTATAGAAAATGCTAAGTATATAAACACATCTGTCTTTACATATATTGCTGCCCAATTCATATTAGTTTGGAAATAGATGATTAACGCTTTAAGATTGCAGAGACATGCCTGATACAATTTTATGGCACTTGTGCATAATGTGTACGTTGTTTTTTAAATGTGGTCAGTGTCATAAGCAGGATTGCTACCTTTGAAAGATATTCCTAGTAATATAGGATACTGAATTAGTGTGGTGAATAGCATCAGTTAGAATAACTAAGCTTGCCACTCATCTAGTGTCTGATCCTACTAGTGTCCCTGATGTGCCCTCCAGAAGAACCGACTTCCATTTCTTTGAAAAATCTGCATTTTGCATAAATTACTACCATACTGTAATGTAAGCAGTCTCACTAAGATTGGTCTTTTCCACATGTAGAATAAACAAACAGGGATCAGGCAGTGATTTTGAAGCTTAATTTCAGCGACTGGGAATTGCATCAGGCAGAGTCCGTTACACTAAGATCAGGGTGAGTCTTCCACATTGCTTGAAGAAGTTTGGTAGTGCTGAGCAGTCATCTTTTAAAAACAGTTCTTCGTGATTAATAAAAAAGCTACAAAGAATCTTTGGCTGCTTTGCATATCAGTGCCTTTTCTTAATTTAGCAAGAAACCTAAATGTTTGGAGAATAAAACATTTCAGTGAAGCATATATTATACACACTGTCAAGTTCACAGAAAGGTATTTATAGAATCTGATTGGAGGTGTGTATTTCATTCCACAATACTATTAATAGGACCCTTGATATACAAATCTTCCGTGATGGTGTTCAGAAATAACTGCACAAGGGGCCATGACTGAGGATTTCTGCTATCCAAACTCCCACTGCTTTCACTTTTAATGAGGGCAATCTCTGTACAATGAACTGAAGGCAGGTCTGTGTAGATAGAAGGAAGCCTCTTGTGCAACAGTCCGTGGATTCAGGTTGTTTCAGTTTCTTAAAATAAACACACAAAAATGAAAGGATAGTAAATTGTGTTTTATAGCAAATAGCTTTTTTGATTTGGAAACTGCGCGAGACATCATAGTCGTTAAGTGATCAATACATCCCTTACCTGCAGTCAGAACACAGTGCACTGACAAATTTGCTTGCTCTTTTTTAGATAGCAGACAAATTCAGCAATTATCCTGTTTATCATTTACCACACTGTGTATGAGACCTTTGAGTTAGTGGAAAAGTTTTATGACCCCACCTTCAAGAAACAGCTTACAATTGCCCAGTTACGAGGCAAACTGGTTTATGAACTGGTAGATTCCCAGGTCATTCCATTGGACTGTAGAGATTATGGAGAAGCCTTAAAAGGATATAGCAATAGAATTTATAACTTGGCCAAGAAACATGAAGAACAGCTGAAAACTTACAAAGTATCATTTGGTGAGTAATAGCCACAACACTATTTCTTACCTGCATTAATGAGAATTATGCAAGGGCATGATATATCTGTTACAGCTCTGAAACTGCATTCCTTATTTCCCTGTTTCAAGGGAACACATTGAACACATTGCAACGAAGCATATAAAACAGGTCGGAAGCAGCAGAATACTCTCGATCCCAGGCTAGGAATGCTTCCACAGTAAGTAATTTCTTTCTTTCTTTCTTTCTTTCTTTCTTTCTTTCTTTCTTTCTTTCTTTCTTTCTTTCTTTCTTTCTTTCTTTCTTTCTTTCTTTCTTTCTTTCTTTCCTTTCTTTCTTTCTTTCTTTCTTTCTTTCTTTCTTTCTTTCTTTCTTTCCTTTCTTTCTTTCTCTCTTTCTTTCTTTCTTTCTCTCTTTCTCTTCTCTCTTTCTCTCTTTCTCTCTTTCTTTCTTTCTTTCTTTCTTTCTCCCTTTCTTTCTTTCCTTTCTTTCTCCCTTTCTTTCTTTCCTTTCTTTCTTTCTTTCTTTCTTTCTTTCTTTCTTTCTTTCTTTCTTTCTCTTTCTTTCTCTCTTTCTTTCTCTCTTTCTGTCTTTCTCTCTTTCTTTCTTTCTCTCTTTCTTTCTCTCTTTCTTTCTTTCTCTCTTTCTCTCTTTCTCTCCCTCTTTCTTTCTTTCTCTCTTTCTTTCTTTCTGTCTCTCTTTCTTTCTCTCTCTCTTTCTTTCTTTCTTTTTCTCTTTCTTTCTTTCTCTCTGTCTATCTTTCTTTCTCTCTTTCTTTCTCTTTCTTTCTTTCTTCTTTCTTTCTCTCTTTCTTTCTCTTTTTCTCTATCTTTCTCTCTTTCTCTTTCTCTCTCTCTTTCTTTCTCTCTTTCTTTCTCTTTCTTTCTCTCTCTCTCCCTTCCTTCCTTCCTTCCTTCCTTCCTTCCTTCCTTCCTTCCTTCCTTCCTTCCTTCCTTCCTTCCTTCCTTCCTTCCTTCTTCTTCTCTCTTTCCTTCTTTCTCTTTCTCTCTCCCTCTTTCTTTCTTTCCTTCTTTCTTTCTCTCTTTGTCTTTCTCTCTTTGTCTTTCTCTCTCTCTCTCTCCTTCTCACTTTCTATCTTTTTGTGTTTCTGTACCAAGGAGGATTTTCAGTTGGTCCTAATTAACTTGGTATCTGAGGCACCCATGGTTTAGAGACATAAACTAGCTTTTTGGAGATGCAGTACACTTTTGGGTTGTGTAAAGCATTAGAAATAAATCAAATCCTCATTTTGGGAAAACTAAAAAGTTTAAAACTTCGTGTAAAGGCTTAGGTGAAAAAATTCTTGACTATTTTGAAAAGTCACCCTTTTTTGTGAAAAGGCCACTCAAGACAGGAAGCTTTGCATGATGGATCATCTGGTCTCAGATTTTGCATAACACAAGGATTTATTTCCATACGTCCCTGTGTTTCCTGTGACACATCTTGTAAGGAAACACCAAGTCTGGACTTCCTTTTTGCAGTAGTAGAGCATCTACCAAAATTTCTGTTAAATGATTTATTTTCAGTATTTGGGTTTCTTTCTTATTTAAGTTTAGAAGCTGCCCAAACTACCTTCTTACAGCCGTGCATCCTGCTAGCACCAAAGCCTCTTGCTGGCACCCGTACGGTGTTTGGAGATGGTTCAGGGACACAGTAAAGGCTTTTGACTTATATCAACAGGAACCGTTAAACGTAGTGGCAGACTCTCAATATGGTCCTGGTATTGTTCAAAGACTGGAAGGAGCATTTATAAAACAAGTAGAGAACCAATTGTTATTTAATCTTTTACTGCAATTAATGGTGCTTTTATGAAAAAGACAGTTTCCTTATTTTATTGTCCACATACGCTCTCATGTTTTAAATTTTCTAAACATGTCTTCTTTGTCATCCACAGCAGTAGAGCGACATTTCGTAAGAACTGTTGAATGGCCTGAACAACCGAAGGTGTATTATAAGCACCTTAAATCGGGGTGCATGCTAACCACAGATAATACTACAACAAATAGAAGTTGTGAGCAAGACAATTCTGTAATGATTTGTACTTCTCATCCGTATGTTTGCTTCGGCTCAAAATGCAAGTATACAAGAACGTAATCAATCTTATTGTGTAAATTTAACGCGAGTAGGGTATAAAACAGCAGTAATATGGATAGGGGATCAGCAAAATGCGTTAAAAACACGTCTTTCTCTGTATTGTGGTTGGGAGTACAACTCTCGAAGACTTTGTGTTACATCTCTCCCCTGGAATACGTTGCTACATGGCTGGGAAATGGTTAAACACTATCTCCAAGGTGCTTTTGACATGTCGTTGCAACAAAATATTCGTCCTTTCCATGATCAGCTAAAAGCTCAAATACTAAAGATTCAAGACTTAATGAACCGCAATGTATTTGAAATATTACAAAAGGATTTCTCGTGGGTAAATCCAACGAAATTGGCTTTCTGGGCTAAATTTAGGAATCTGGGTATTTATTGCCTTAGCAGGGTTCTTTTTGATTCTGTTTTTAATTGTGTTCAGTACATAACCTGCTAAGAGCGTCACGACGAGTAGAAGCACCAGTCATGGCGACCTTGTTAATAAATGGTCTGGTGTTAAACAAAAAAGGGGGAGATGGGGCAGATCTACGAGCAGAGGCCTGCGTGCGGCCAAAGACACAGTGAGCAGAGCACACAGTAACCACAGCGCCAAGAGAACAGTTCATACCTTTACTCCATCCTGTGACGACCGTATAACATTCCCGAAGCTCGGACAAAGAATAGGGCTAAGTATTCTCCCTTCGCTAGGAACAGCAACGGCACTAAATACGCTGAATAAAATAGGGTGTTGGCTGGCTAAACAGACCAATGCCACGTCGTGAGCGTTAAGTGGGTTATTAGCAGGTGTAGATTCTATTCGGCATGCTACGCTGCAAAATAGAGCTGCCGTTGATTTTTTGCTTTTAGCGCAAGGCCACGGGTGTGAAGATTTTGAAGGTATGTGTTGTATGAATCTTTCTGACCACTCTGAGTCTATCCATAAAAGTATCCAGCACTTGAACAAAGGGTTTAATCAGCTATAGATCGATAATGAATGGGACTGGCTAAACAACCTGCTGCGCAGTTGGGGTATTTCTGGACACG